>NW_027286763.1:60201226-60801226 GCF_022747635.1 Hetaerina americana
TGCGACACCACCGCCGAACAGACGACTCGTCCATTACATTGTCTCCATACACCTCCTTTAATTGGCGATGAATATCACATGGGCGAACGTTTCTTGCATTGAGGAATTTAATCACTGCCCTCACTTCACAACTGGCGGCGTTCTCAATTTTTTTAAACATTGTAAACAATCACAGAAACAACACAGGCAATGCTAGCGTCACGCAACTTGGCTCAGAGAAGGCAGACAAGCCACTGAAGCTATCTGACCTCGTCCAGCGGCTACTCGCGTCGTCAGCACTTCATGCGGCACGAACGGGTACTACTTTCCGGATGACCCTCGTATATATAAACCATAAATACAATAATCAACCCTTAGGTCGGTTTGGTAGGTAATGGTAGAATTCACCCAGTACTAAGCCCGACGGCGTGTGCAATTCACACATCGGGGTAGGGGGGCCAGTTCCTTTCCCTGTGCCGGTTATGGTTTCCCAGGAAGATCTGGTACCCGAAAAATCACATAGCTTGAGTGAAGCTGCAGGTGCCCAGAGAGATTTTCCCGGAAGCCAAACCCAAGCTCCCCGGTTGGTAGTCCAACGCTCTACCCCCTGGACTGCCGCGACTCACTCACATACACAAATATATATATGATTAACTAAATCTTGTCTTTCACTTAAAAGTTAGGAGAGAGGTAGAATTATAAATTTAATCTTCAGCTGAGTCCGCTTTAAATTTACCCCCTAAAAGTTTGTTATCTGCTGTAAATTACTACTTTCAATACCTCTTTGGTTTTAAGCGTCAATAAAATAGAATAATAGGTCAAACGGTCTGGATACTTCATTCTTCTATCTTTAACTTTCTTTCTAAAAGGTGGACACCTTAGATGAATTATTCCCCATACTTCCTGTTTCGGATCTTGAGCCTTAACAGTATTAATTATATCGTTTAAATGGTAGTTATTTAAGTCTTGTCTATATAATACGCTTCGATGCGAGGCTACCCGCGTATATAATCTTCTCCGCAAGGAAAAGGAATCAGGAAGGCCCATAGGGAAATAAACTCCAGGAAAAAATATTTCTATTCAAACTCCTGGTCTAATATTTTTCTTTCAATCCTTTTCGCAATAAATTGACGATAGTTGATGTCATATTGGCGAACATAGCTTGCCCCTTTGAGACTAAAATGTCATGGGATTAAATAGTCATTTTTTGTTAAATTGTATCCAATTAAGCGTCAAGAGTTAGTCATTACGCTTCCGGAAAATGCAGAAGAATGAAGCTCTTTTCCCCCAATAACCTTGGTTGAAAACCGCCATGTGCAGCAATATTTTTTGGCTTTAAAAGCATAAATGTAATTGAAAGTCTTTTCAATTGATTCAATATATGGAACTCCTAATTCCATGAAATTATTTGAGGAATCTGTGCCGTGAAATGTGTGCTATACTTAATGAAATGAATTTCTGACCTGACAACAAGAATCCTTTGTCTCGTGTTTCCATCAAGGAACAAGATGTGTGCACATCCACCACTAAGACAACCTCAGGGAGACCGAAATGCAATTTGAATTTTAAGGAGTTTTGCATTAGTATGAAGAAAAGAGCCGGACTAAGGCAACAAAGCAACCACACCGCTCCCCAACCTTTTCGATGACTCCTACGTTGCTTTGCTTCCTCCCTGCGTTGAGATTGGATTAAATTCCTAATGACTATTTGACATAGGCAGAACCCAATTAAAATGATGAAATAATCCGATTGAAACTCCTGACTCTAAATCTCAGGGATGAAATTTCACTCTGCTTTAGTATTAATATTTCGCCTTAGACGTACCAAGTGAAATAAGCCATGGTAAATGCAACTATTTAATTTTTCTCATACTACCATATTAAATTAATTTGGCATGACAAACTATCGTTTTGCCATAACTCGTCCGTATTCCGTAAAAACTATTTTTTCTCTTATGCAGTTTTCTTTAAATGTCTGCAAGAAATCTATTACAAGTATTTTTTTATAATCTCTCCGATCAGATATAATTACAGGAAATATCTGCTTACTTCCCAGGATCCTCATTTCCCCTGAATTTTTTTCAATTCTACAATGTGTTGCCAGTATTGATGTTTACATGGACACCACATGAAAAATTATTTGTGAAATTGATCGGTAAGATATATTTCGTCCTTGAAATTTGCAAATAAAGTTAATCAATTTTCGGTAAATTAAAAATTTGCATTTGGCTAAAGGTCACGCCAGATACAAGGCCGGTATAAATTTACAAAATGCTTATGAAAATTGAAAAAAATTTCGAACCCATTTGCTGAATTATCCCTGGTTCCCTCCTTCCATGCTTCTAAGCGCTGTTGGCGCAATAATAACTGCATCCACTGTCCAAGAGTTTAAAGAAAACAACAAAAAAAAAGGTTTATGAAGGAAGTTAGAACCCTTTTTTCTTAAATTTTTTAATTAAATACGAACTTTAGTTTAGCGTAAAATGAAAATTCAAAGGTAACTATCTGCGTTTATCTGTTGAGAGTTCTTGCCTGAAATTCAGCATTAGATGTTTAATGCTCACAGTGAGGGAAGCAGGAGCCTGTAAATATGTTGTACTTGGGTAAAACTATCAGAAATTTCTTTTACTGTTTTATATATAGACGCCCAGGTCTATATTAAGATGTGTCATTCGAACAGAATAATTTTCACGTAGAAAATTTAGCGACTAATTTAACGCACGTTAAGTCAGAAAAAGGGGGAATTACGGTAAATATTTTGGTAGCATAAATCGATCAGATCAGGCGTTGTAAAATTTGGTTATTTTCAAGCTCCTAATTTTTCGGACGATTTCTTTTGGAGATATCTATTTTAAAATAACTCTTGACTGTAAAAGCCCCACGAAGATGCAATTTGAAAAATGATGACGCGTATCTGGAAGATCAGAAAACAAGTATTTGCACGAAGCATCTATTTTGATATTAAAGTCATTTTACCACGTAACGGAGAGAGAATAATCACTAATTGAACTTTTGATAGAAATTTTCACGACGGAAGCAATACGTAGGCATGTATACAAGTGTATCTATACAATATTTTTTTATTTTTTTCCTTCTTCGCTCGACGAACGCAGCATGACCGTCCAAAGATAAAAATAAATAGATGAATGTCCTTTTAATTCTATCTTGTAGTATTTGTTTTACCTGTACTATACATTTTTTATGCAAGTTTATATACGTATACATTCTTATCCATTCAGGTCTAAAAAAGAGCATCCTGGCATCGATGTCATTTCAGTAATTTTGCAAAACGTCTCTAGGTGTTGCGGTTCTTTTATTAAACTCAAAATTTTTGATTGGTCAACCAATAAATATACATCTGTCAATGCGAGTTGTAAAACTTTTGATTGATCAAATAAAATAAAATATATCTCTCTATGCGAGTTGAGATGCAGGCAGTATTGTTAAATTACAATTCTTTTTATATTTGTTCAAATATTTGACATTATCGGTCGTAAAAAATTGTGCCATGGTAAATATATGGTGTAAACTCTGGAGCACCTCTAATAAAGACTTTAGGCTGTGTCAGTAGTTATTGGCTGAAGATAGAGTATGTATATTTATGATAATTTTCACATTAATGGATTGAATGCAAGTTTATTAATACAACATGACTCGGAGCAATACGTATTTCAAACGAAGCTCCTTGAGGTCACCCAACTTATATTTGTAATTATTATATTTAGATATTCTCTTTACACGTATCTACTTTATCTTAACTTATTTGTCTATCGATAACCGAAAAATAACACCAGAATCCTGCTCTACCTACTCATCTTTTTCAATCATTTAAAATAAATGTCTTCGTCATTTAAATATAGATTTACAATTAATTAAGAGGATTCGCTTAATTATCATATTTTAAACCCATTTAAGTTGTCAAATGTATTATATATTCAAATAGTTGTTCTTTATTGATTATAAAAACCAACTTTCGATTATTGGTCCAATAATTCTTTTTCTTGATCATTTTCATTGTAGAAAAAGCGCAATATGTCATTTTTTTTCATTATTTTTATTTTAAATGGCATTTTTTAACCGTCATATATAAATTGTATGTCTATTAGCCATTATTCGCCATCACACACACCCGCATGAATAACCGTTCTGTGTCCCCTCCAATTGCGGAACACCCTTCATATTTTGGATGTTTTACAGAATGAATGGATACTCTTTTATCGTCCTAAACCTTCGTTTCGTAAGGAAACTTATGTGTTGGTCACCCGTTGCCTACAAAGTTGGCTTTTCCGTTTCAGTTAATTTGAAAGAGTAGTACCTTCTATTCTAAGAGTAGTATTTAGTACATCAGAGGACTTGAAGCGGCATATCCTTCCCTCATTGACATTCTCCAAGTCAAAAGTCCAACGCTTCGTGATCGTTTTACTAGGTATCTATTTGTATGACTACTGCTTAGAATCTTATTGAAGAATGGGTGTGGTGCATGATAGGTTTTTCCCAAGCACAGTTGAACTTCGTCCTGGGTTCTGGGAAACCATTCTTTAAATACGCAGTAAGTGTAATTATTTTGTGACGGGTCCACAAACGTCAAAAGGGGATGACAAAAGCCCAGTGTACCTTGCTTAACGGTTTGAGTCCATAACCTTGGGTTTTGTTGTGATCGCGTATCTGTTATACGAGGTAGGAATGAGTATTTAAATCTATCACTACGGCCTCTATCGTATTTCATTCGTGCAGTCTAATAATATAGGCAATAAAGTGTGGGATAATAACCTCCCCGCGGTGTCAGTACTTAACTCGCACTTGGAGGTGCGCACTCGTATTGGCATTTGGCATCCGCGATAGACGGGAAGCACGGAGACGGGATTTAACTGATAGAACTCGCTTTCAAGTTGCAACACGGGTCTCGCCATTGGCCGCAGACTGATCGAACCTCTCTCTCTCTCTCCCACTGGGATCGAGCTCGCTTCTTGGCGCGTTCCTTCGTTTTTTAAGCCCGGCGTCCCGTCGCCAAGGCATAAAGAAACTTGTGTATCCGGCTGGGTTGGTTGTCCTTCTGGCCGGGAGATGCGTCTTCAGCCGGCCGTTGTTCGACTCCGACCGCGGTTCCCTCTCTCCTTCCCCGACCGCTGCTCTCCTCCACACATTCACCCCCCCCCCTCTACTCTCTCTCTCAAATATCCCCCCTTCCTCCTCCTCCTTCTCCCCCCCTCACTCTCCCCCAACATTTCCTTCCCCTGCACCTCTCCGCCCGCCTCTCCCCTCCCTTATTCCTCCCGCTCTCCCTCCCCCTCTCTCCTCCCCCCCCGCCGTCCGTGACACGGCGCCAACGCCTTCCCATATCGAGCCTCGTGGAATGCACTTCCACTCAATAGCATTGCGGCAGACGGGGTTTTGACCGAGGTCGTTTTGAAATGGGGAGGCGCGCACCACAGCGCCGTGTGACGTCCGATATTTAGTTTCGCTGACGTTCGAGCCGGTCAGGCATCCCTCAAACGTTCACTTTCTTCACTTGTTTCTCAAGGTGCTGGGCGAAGGCGGCTCGTGTGATGCCATTGTCCGTCCGTTTGAGTACAAAGAGATGTATGGAAGGTAGCCTGTTAGCGGAAGTCTCCATTTTCCAGCGTACTTCAGTTGGGTGATCACGTTACAAACATGATGTTTTACACTCCCTACTCCTTTAATTTGGGCCGTATGGATTTCAGACTCGTAAACATATGGTCCGTCATTCCAAAGCAAAGTGATGGTAAGATTGTATAATATTATTCTTCGTTTTCGTAAATCTTTTGATGCATTGGCTTTTGGTAAACCATTATGATAGATACGAGAGAGAAAATAGCCAACACTATTACCTTGAAAAGGAGAAAAATAAGGTTGATGAATGTCTTTGAATTAGTCAAACAAATACGTACAAAATTTGAAGTGTGTTACGAATGTACCATGATGCATTGCACAGTCCAGGACTTTATTCATTGAGATCGAGATTAATAGAAATATTGTTTCTCAACCCCATTATGGCCTTGCTAGAGTAGATAACGGGCACCTTTGGGGAACTCCTTATGTCCTGATATTGCAATCCAGACCTGTTTTTATATCCCACAAATTATTTCGAAAATGTTTCATAGAAATCAGTTGTATAACTTCTTTTAGTCTTCCTCAGTCATTGGAAACTACGTGAAAATAATGACAAGCGTTTATCATTCAAGCCAATTTTAGGAGTTTGCGGAAGTATTAACGAAAGCTTTGTTTTTCATTATATCGAGAGAATTCTTTAACCGTTCTATCATGATATTTTCATCGTATCAGATTTACCTAGTTTCATTGAGTGTTGAAGTATTGGTATGTCTGTACTTTGACGACATTAGCCTCCGACTGTGACGCTCATTGATTTAATTTTTAGAGTCAAGATTATGGCTTGGATTCCTAAAAGAAAACCAAATTTCGTCAATTTAACTCATGGGAAATATATATTAAATGAGCATAATGTTTTTCTATGCAAATTGTATGTAGATGTGCACAGGAAACTTGGGAGCCTTATTCAGGGCAACATGAGCTCTAGTCGTCGGTCTATTTGATCAAAATTGTTTTGTTTCTGGTACAGCATTAAAACAAATATATTTATTAAATATTTATAAAGCATGTGCATGGTGCCCTTATAATGAATCTTGTGGCTGGAATAACTGACATATATATGCACTTTGAAATTGGTGTTTTGAATACTGGACGCATTATTGAAACCCGTACTATTTCCTGTGAGCATAATACTTTCTATATGAATACTTTCTAAATCTAAACGCTCCCAAAAATCACAATGTTTCATCTATCGTAAAGAATATTTTATATATTAATTATTTGAAGAAAACTCGAAAGTTTTGCTATCACGGTTTTGTCAGGAAATGGTTGTCTTCAAACTCTAAATTTTCAAGATTTTGACCGTCTCTATTAACTTGAATAATTGATGTAATATTACGATTTATCCACCCTGAGCATTTGGGATTCATCCATCTTCCCTGATATGAAGTTAGAATTTTGTATTTCCTATTACCGCAAAACGCTGGTCGCAGTTATATGAGCTTACTTTAGTGCAACACAGACAACTGAGCCGAGAGTATGCCACACTTGAGGTTAAATAGCTAAAAATGAAAATTTATTTTGGTCACGTAGAATAGGTCAATTGTATCCGCCTAAAGTATATAATGGGAATATATCTCCGAAGCGCAAAATATTTACTGTTGGATTTTCACGGAATGAGCACATGAATAATATTTCTCCACAAAATTTCCTTAGCATGAAAAAAATTGAAATTCGAAAGAGATTGCATTTTCCAAAGGAAAATACCGAGCATAACCAAATTATTCGTAAATTGGCTTAAAAGGAGCTTTACAGACGGTGGACCTTTTTCCTGAGGTGAAATTTGGGAAAATAGACCATAAAGAAGCGAAACTAAAGAGGAGGGTGGTGTTTCATTGCTATCATCCAGCATTTCACCAGCAAAATTCATGTTTATGGTGAAAATAGAATAGATATATTATATAAACATGTTGAAAAATCTGGTAAGGAAGAAGAATACCAGCACGTTCTCATTAAGAATCCCAAGTATTAATGCAACACTCACTCTGTATGCCCAAATATGTACGATCAACTCTCAAATATGGAAGTTTTACAGATGAAAATTTTAATATGCTATCAATTAATTGGTACATAAATTGCTTACTCTATTTTAGCATAAAGCATAATTCCTGTGACTCAGTTTGGGTACATACGCCTAATGAAACAAAAATATCTCGTGAAATGATTAGCCAAATCATTGAATAGAATCAATGGTATGCAAAAAATAACTGAAAGAAAGTAACAGTTTATGACAGCTTTATAAAGAAATGAGTATATGCGGCTTCAGGAAAAATAAAATGTTCATTAATGATCAAAAACACGTAAAATATATCGATTGACAAATGGAATTTTAATTCACTTCGAAGGAGCTAGAAAATAAATGGCAATAATCTACAATGAGAATATGCAACACCAAAGCAAAGGTTACCCGGAAACTATTATTGCATATCTTACGCGATGGATTCGACAAATGCATTCCTTATAAACTAACACGCCATGGTAAGAAACGATCAGAACTTTTATTAGTAGAAATGTGGCAAACATTAATTCAATTTAATGTATCACCCATTGGTTTAATATTTCCGTAATAGACGCCCAGTCAATGGTGAGTTTCTATTACGCGATCTAGATAGTATTTTGATCTGATATAAAGAACAGGGATCTGAATGTTAATCCGTTCACAGTGATTTTATTTCACTAGGCCAAATCGGAGCAAAACGATAAATATAAAATAGGATTGTTTTCTGTATATTGTGTATCTGAGAACACAAGTTAAGCACTTGGGAGTCCTTCTTACCACCAGCCTATTGTGGGAAACGCGTATAAGAAGAAAATTCGGGTCTACATCAAAGAGAATGGTTTTGGGCGAGACGGTTTTTAGGCAATTATTACTAATTTTCTATTGGTAAGGCCACATTTGAAGGTGCGAAAGGTAAAAATTATTTAAAAAAACAGTCAAAGCCCTGTTAAAATCCACTAGTTTTAAGAAAATTCATGCCAGAGACATGTAGTGCCGTGAGTTTATTGAAGAAATGGAGTAGAATCCTTATCAGTGACAAAGAGAATCCGCTTTGCTAAAAGTTATGCAAAGGTGTGAGGGACTCGTGACATCGCGGGATTTATTAGGACCCTAGAGTATATCAGCAGGTTAGACCGCCCATATGAAATAAGACAAATGCATACTATTAGTACTCGATCTTCCCTCATTCAGCAAAACTTTTTGTCAAAAGAAATATTTGTCATCTGCAAATAGCTTACACGTCAGATTTACCATTACTTAGGTAAATAATGAGTGAATCCAATCATCCAAGTATCTCGTGCTACATTCTCTTGGAGTGGTCGGCAGTGTGTGACGTTGATTTATATGTTAATTAAGATTCAGGTCAAATTCCAAAGAAACTGCGGGAGATGCCGCAACAGTAACTTTTAACGGAGTCATCCGCTAATGTGCATTTCAATGCAACGATTTCAGAGTGTAAAAATCACTCGCCTTGACTGGGATTCGAACCCAGATCCCTCAATATCCGGTCGAGTGCTTTAGCCACTTAAGCTACCGAGGCGTCCTCTTAAACTCTGAAATTTTTGGGGCTTTTAAAGGAACAAGATGTTGTGACGAAATACCGTACATACAATGTCACAGGCATACGTAGTCGTATTCGCCTTGCGCACGACTACGAATGCCTGTGACATTGTATGTACGGTACAACATCTTGTTCCTTTAAAAGCCCCAAAAATTTCAGAGTTTAAGAGGACGCCTCGGTAGCTTAAGTGGCTAAAGCACTCGACCGGATATTGAGGGATCTGGGTTCGAATCCCAGTCAAGGCGAATGACTTTTACACTCTGAAATCGTTGCATTGAAAAGATTCAGGTCCTAAAATACTCATTTTCAATTTTTTATTGAAAAACAGGAATTAACGTGTAACGTTTTAGCACCCATATTGACTTAGTATTACGAATTATAAAATAAAATTAGATTCAAAATGACATGTCAGGAGAAGTATGCAAATATTAAAACGAACAGAAAGAAAAAGAAACGAGAGTTCTAGCCATGGCACGGGCTGAGGCAGGAGTGATGGCTGTTCGACGAAATTTGAAGAAGGTAGAACAAGTGAATTCAGGTGATAATGAGAGGAAATGGGATGATGATGACGGTAATAGAGAGGAGAATACTGGGAAAGGAAGTCAAAAGGAGGAAAAAATAGCATTTTGGATGGAGTTATTAGAGATAGAAAGTATGCTTAAGAATCATAATATAGAGTCTGAGCTAGGAGACACTATGTAGTACCAGGAACAATCATAAATCTACCTAACCCGGTAGACTACAGCTAATAATGAGAGAGATCACATTGTGTTCTAGTCTCTCACAATCTGCAGATGCGTAACAGTTAATTGAAATTTTTTCGCGGAGAGCAGTGAACATGATTGTACGATATCTTTAGCAATATGATTCGTTGATGCCTTCTTAATTAAAGGTTACTGCAGAATTTCTTTGTCCCCACCCCTAATTTGCTAGAGGCCGGGGTGCCATCGACAAAAACTCTCCATGGCGTAAAAACTATGTAAAATGAGGGGCGTTCTGCTGTTGCTGGACTAGTAGAAACTCGGACTGTTGCAATTACATTGGAGCAGGAATAAATTTGTATCAGTTGACTTTTAGAAATCTACTCATAATTGACGACCTTTATGTATCGAGGAAACGTAAATTACACAGATATCTGCGGGGGTTTTATGCAACTAACTGCCCCGTTTCTTTGGACAGGAGATGGCGTTAGGGAGCTATTGCACCCACAAAAAGAGAAATGGACGGGGACACAGAGGAAAGGATTTTAGGAAAAGCAATCACGGTCGCGGGTTCGATTCCCGCCAGGGTGGGTTTTCCTTCCCCTAGGTCTTGGGTGTTTGTAGTCGTCTCCATTGTTTCCACTGTTAATAGTCCGATCTAAAGGCCAAAGAGTGTTGTTTTTGGACTAAGGCTAAATGAATAAACCACACAATTTCATAAAGGTTAGAAACAATGAGTTTCAAGATACGCATAGAAGAGGGAAACGAGTCACATTGGCCATATACACATTCAAACACGAAAATCCACTGAATGGCGAACACGTAGTCATTCACTTGGAAAAAGATGTATGAAGTAGTCGATAGCTCAATGGGTTAGTGCATCGACTCGGCAAGTCGAAGATCCGTGGTTCAACTCCCGGTCAAGGAAACCCCTTTTGCGCTTGCGATCTGCTCGATTCCACCATCCCCATCATTCCTGTGCTCGTCTTTAATGCGTGCTCCTAGCCATTTTCCTTATATTTATATCCACGTGAATTAATATATATATATACACACATATACATGTATATTCATATATGTGTGTACATATGTGTATATATATATATAAATATAAATATATATTTCACCTCCAGGCATTCCCATCTTTCTGCACTGTTCACTGAACTTTATGACGTTGAACATTCACTGTGTACGGACCTTCTATTAATCCGGCAGAAAATGTTATCGGTATCGGTTTGGAGGTTATCTCAGCTGTTATCACATTATAACAGTATGCCTATTAAATATTTTGCAATCGTTCCCAAATTCTGTGTTTTTTCCTCAGAAATATGTGAAATCATTTATGCAAAAAAATAGTAAAAGAGGCTAATAACTTCGTTTTTGATGCTCTCTTTCAAATGTGAGGCAGAAAGAATTATCATCAAGAGGGCTGTAAAGTCGTAGTTAGCATATGCATTGCTCTAATGCTTAAATTATACCTGCCCTGAAATGAAAGCTGTTCATTACTAAGGTAGGAGGTATATTTAAACTCCGCAGCGGTGAACGATGATCTAAAAATCCTCGATTCCAAACAAATTCCCTTGTCTGTTAATTTATCGGCACAGTGGTAGTAAGATTAATCAAGAATGTTGTCGATGGCCGTCAATGGTGGTTAATTAAGGCAAGAGTGAAGGTAAAGCCAAGTGAAAGCAATCAATCCAACCATAACAAATAGGTATCCCATCTGAGCAGCGAAATTGTCTTAATAACGTTCCCATTTGTATAAATTTCCCTCCAAGCCTTAGCGTGAAATCCATTGACAGCATTCATAGTAAACTTTATGTCCTTCTGCCCTTACACCTGAGGTCCAATTTCAAGCTAGTTCATTTTAGCAATGGCATGGAACTTAGCTCTTCTTTTTTCTGTCAAAGTTGTTTCCGGACAACAAATTATTTCATAGTTAAGAGAGGAGTAGATATGAACAAAGGTGCTTAACTAGTCATTTACGTTTCGTAAATTAGTAAAATATTATCATGTTGTCGTAAAATTAAAAACATTTCTAGATTATAAAAATTAAATAGGTTTTCTCTTCTTGAGGGATGCTTAATGCAATATTAATACCCTCCCTGTATTCCCATTTCACGCAATTCGAGGCTGGGAAGGATAACTAAGTCTGCTGCGGAAGTTAATGCCTTTTCCATTGATTATCTATAAATATTATCCCAGGACACCTAAAAAACATCAACATTTCTAGGTGTTATCCGGGGGTAACTCAATGGTATTTAATTACGATTCATTTCAAGAATCATATTTCAAATAGCAGTAGCATATATTGTCAAATAAATGAACAACTTTTAATGATAATTCCATTACTGGACCTATTTAATCATTAAATAATGAAAATTTCGGCAATTTGCTTTTTTGTTACCTCTATGCATCTTCCAATTATTCGTGTACTTTGTGGACCGCCACTGAATAAGTATAATGTGAAAAATGCTCCTTTTAAGTGTGTCCCTCGGGAATCAAGTTATCCAAATAATGTGTCGATCTTCCTTGCAGTAGCAGATTAAGTTAAGAATTGCCTTACGAACAGTTACGAAATTACTTAACTGACAAATTGGCTGCCCGGTCTGCAGTTTAGGACAATCAATGTTTCTTATGTTTTGGCCTAAAATATTGATGATTATCATATTTTTCACGATCTATCAGCTCACGTTTATGGAAATAGGTCGATAGATGGCTAATTGTTCTAGATGCACGAGGGAGCACATTTTTTCCATCAGGGTTTCATTTGGTTTACGCCCCAGCATCATCAAGCTATTCCGTTTGGAAAGGTTACATATGAATGCTCACTAGAGAAGCTATATTGCCCTGCGTCCATTTCATTCTTTTTTAAGGTTTTCCCTTGAGATTAATTAATAAACACCAGGAAACATATTAGTAGAGGGAGTACATTCTTCAAAGCATGAATTACCTGATGAATGGGATCAGTGCGTAGAATAAATATAATTTCCAGTATAATCTTGGCTAGATAGTGTCTTAGGTCAATGGATTCAATGTGGACGCCAAATGAGAGCAGCAAATACTCAGTTTACGTAGCAGAGTAATAAAAACCTTGACAATATATTTATACTCATCCTTAGTCTTTGCATGTCATTTCTATTATTTTTATGGATTATTTGTTTAATAAATGATCGGCATGGGATTTTCCCTCTTAAAACAATCTATGATTATAAAGTGGCTCTCCTAAAACGAACAACTAATACGGCACATAGCGACCACCTTTGCCACGTGCCTTCGAGACACTGAAGTGTCTTATCGTCTAACTCGAGGCGCGAGCCTTAAGGACTTAAGGAGAATTGCATTGCCTCAAATCATTGACCCCGCGATTTATCTTTGCCTCATATGTATGGCGCATGCGCAGCTTGAGTGACTGTTACGTCTATCGATGGTTGTTCACCCTCACTCTCTCTCTATTAAAATAATGAAATTATTGAAATATAACGTTTTGATTCACGGTCTATTAAATTGAGACAAATGCCTGTTTTGATTACCGCACGACAGAATGTGAAGAATTGTGATGCGAACCCTTGATTTAACTAGCATTTTACAATTTCTTTTGCCTTGATATTTGTTTAGCTTATAAATACTTATGAAATATTACTCATGTACTAATTACAAGTACTTCCGTACCCTTAATTCCTGAGGAACGTATTGTTCATATTACACCTAAATAGTTTTTATAGGTATAAATAACTACACAACTTTTATCAAAGGGAATTGACCTCAATGATCGATCACATTACTTCGGAACCCGAAGACAATTTTTTGAAATCACATAGCAATCCGTTGAACCACACTGTTCTCATGCGGCAGGTATCTTGTTCAACTCAGCAAGTTTTTTTCGTTCTGAAGATACTTTCTCATATCGCCATATTTCTTCGTAATAACATTTCACCCTTTACAACTGAGATAAGGGAGATAAAGTGACCGCAGTATACTTCCTTTTAAGCACATGAGATACCAAAGAGCTAATAATATACAGTGAGCACTAATGATTGAAGCAGAAATTATTTTATAACAATAGGTGTTACATGGATGCCATCATTTATAAAATATATTGAGTGCTTATTATTGCTATTGACAATGTATTACCCTATACGTTCATAGCGCGGCCGACGTGGCTACCGGTGTGATCACCCCCTTACTTACTAGTTAACTCGACCAGATTGATCGCTTCGATGAGAGTCGGACTTAAACTTCCACATCCACGTATCTTACGCATTATTCAAGTTTACGAGGCGACAGCGAGACATCCTTTATCTTTAGCGCGCGACTGTTAATATAAGATTCTCAGCACACGCTCCTCATATATTCCCAACACGGAGTTATCAACCGCTGTAAGTATACTGGGTCAAGGACTTGGGTAAGTTCGCTGCTCTTTGGCGAAAGGAGACGACGTCGTGTGCGCGCTCGACTAGTTTCAAAGAGGGTCGATTTCTCCATCTGCATCTCGTGCTTGTCGTTCGGAGATGGACAAGATTCAGTGCAGTTGTCAATGCCAATACACTACACATTAAGATAAGATCGGTTTACCTTAAGTTTTTTGGAATATTATTTCTCGTATAATGTTATGGCCTTTTCTTTCTACACTTTGAATTTGTTGAAGCCGGAGAGCTAAAATAATATGATAATTCCTTATCTTGTGAAAAGCGCCTAAAACCACGAATGCTATTACTGGAATCGAATATTACTAAGAACTTTAACCATGAGCCAGTAGTAGGTTAAATGTTGACCCCAGGTTCCCAAATTATGGAGAAAAATTTCATCAATCCTAATTGTGACTTGAGAATTTTTCATGTTTTCTCTCGTCAGTACTAAGATGCAAATCGTTATTTTCCTTCTCAGCACAATTTAGTTTAATATATATATTTTTTTTGATTGAGGGGCAGATCCTTATAAAAAACAAACAATCTTCTTTCTTTCGTTGCAACTTAAGTGATTAAGCAAAAGATAATTTCAGCTTTCCATTGCTTTGTTTGATTATGTATATGACTATTATTATTTGTGAATTAATGAAAGAGATACCTTTTAATAGGATATGTGGTCCACGTACCTAATCTTGGCTCACGTTTTTACACAAGTGGAAAGATGGAAGAAAATATCTCAAATTTTGGCTGGTCTCATTTTATATGCATATTTTTTGCTAATTTCAATCGAACTTTTTTCACAAGTGCTCATTTAGTGAGCTGAGTGGAATACGCAGATCAAAGTGGTCCAAAGCTGCCTTTCTCCTCGAATTTGCGCTTTTACTTGACTCTAGGTGTCCTTTTTGCCGATTTCCCTCAACCATACTTAATAGAATTACATTAATAAGTATTATCTTGAATAGAAAGAGTTTCAAAATATAATGAATGTCGAGAATCATGCAACATAGCTGCTACTTGAGCAGTTGAAAAATTTGTCTTCCATTTTCAATGCTCAATGAGCAATCGTTGAGCTCCTCCGGTGAATATATTGATTTATTACAATGTCTGCGGAATTATGTTTCAATTTTAACTCTCCTAAGGAAATAAGATATTTCCATGCATTGAATTAGTTATGATTGCTGTGCATGCCTGTTTATCGAGTGATTTCTACATTTCCAATCCTTTTCCACAGGTTGAGGTTACATTCACTCCCGCGCAGGGGGCAGCATCGTACGCATTGCAGATTCAAAAATCGCAACACTCTTCCAGACCAGAGTTACTGGATCCACAGCTTCATGAACTGCTCACTGGCGGCGCTTCGGGAATGCGAAAGGAGTACGCCGTACTGGTAAGTGTGCTCAACACTACGAGAACTACTTGAATTCCGTGACTGAGGGTTCGCAGAAAACTTTTAATTAGATTTTTCAACATTTAGTTGTCTGCAGGATTGCGGAATTGATACTCTCATACTTTTACAACCGCGGTAAAAATTTGCTTAAGAGTCCTTAGCATTCCACATCATAAGTTCTTACGACCGTTAGCTATTTCAATTTGAATGCTTTCATAACGAGGTTGTTTAACTAATACCACTGTAATCCAGGTATATTACATCTATTAACGCATAGATACCCTTTCATTTGGGTTGCTTTTGACTTTAAATCACAATTCATTTAGCGGAGGTTCTCATCAAATTGAATTATCTCTCAACTCATCCTAAAGCATGTGGATTCAGAATGTTGAAAAGATATGGCAATTTCTTTTTTCCGAAAATCATGAATATTTAAGGATCTAGGATCAAATGTCGTGCCTTTAAATTCCATTAGCAGCGATTTCGAAATAGTCATATTTTGGCGTTTTGCCTCGTTGTTGAATGCAAGTGCGAATAGGATGAGAACCAACTTTGAAACTGCAACATAAAAACAAGGTGTTGTAAATGAAATGAATAAATTTCCTTCTCCGATGAAAAACTTTTATATTCTCACCCCATGTTTATGTGATTTAGCTCATTTTCACAGGTATATGTGCTACATTAAATTATCAATAAATCAACATAGTCCTGACTCGTTGCACGTTGATGCAGTTTTCCGATCCGGTAGTAGACTTCCATATTTAAATTCTTTGTGATCGCAAATATGCGGTCTCAAAAGGAGAGAAGATATTCAATTCTTTCAAATGGAAAATAAATTTTAGGAAAGGAAACAAAATATCTGTAAGCTGTTTACTCTCCGCGGTGAGAATAATTTCAAAGATACTGCTATGAAGATTCCAAAAGTGATGCTCAAATTCAAGCACGCGTTCATTTAACCAGAAATATTAATCTATGTCTATTAAAATTGGCCTACAGGTAAAATGCAGTTCTCACAACGAATGGAAAATGCTTCGAGCATTTTGAAGAGCAAATCCCCCACACTTGCCCACGAAAAGATTCGCGTTTTACTTCCATCTGTTGAAAATGTTCAGGTCACAGCGTGGATCGATACGTTTTTATCTGTCATCATCGACTACGGGTGTTGAAGAGGAATTCAAAAAAAAGAGGTCGATTTCAAAAGTTGTTTACTCCGCAAAATTCCTTCGGCCGGGCGATGTTAGCGTCCCTTCCGCACGGGCGCCCCCCCCCCCTTCCAACCCTGTATCCTCCATTAGCCTCTTCCCCAACGCTACTGCCTTCCTACTCCCGCCCCCTTTCACTTTAGACCCTCCCGTCACTCCCTTTGCCACTCCCCACCTCCACACCCGGTATTAAAATAACCGAATTTTTCCGCTGGCTCCCTCAAAAAGGAGAGAGAGAGAGATGTGGATGAGTTTAGGTTCTCTCAGGGATTCGAAGCGGGAGAGGGTGAGAGCCAGGGTGAGGAGAGGGGAGAAGAGGAAAGGAGAGCGAAGAGGAGGAAGCGAGGATGAAGAGGGGACTGGAGAGGAGGGGGTGGGAGGGATGGGGAGGGGAAAGAGGGTTCAATGCCCCTTTTCCTGGTTACTCTCTTGAGTCTATCTTGGTTTCCATAGTAACACCACGCCCTATGCCTTATTTCCGCTCTCGCTCTCCAGCCTCCTCTCCTGCCTTCCCCTCACCCTTCTCTGTCTCCCCACGAACCCTTCTTTCCCTGCACATCCCGATTTCTTATTCCTTCACTCCATCTCTTACCCAGATGAGCATTTTTTTTCTCTCCTGCTCACCGACTTTTATTTCTTTATTGTCACTGCCGCCTTCGCTCCGTTTTACTCCCCAATCGGCGGGAGTTTCTTCAATGCCGGTGGCATGCATTTTTTAGAACTTAGGTCGCCTCCTCTCCCGATATCAAGCACACTACTCACACTTCACATATATTTAGAGAAGAAACGAGCAATGTTCAGAGGCAATTTCGTTTTGTTTGCCTGGGACAAAACGAAATATACTTATATTTACTCTTCTATCATTGTAGACATCAGGTATGCATACGCATTTTTAGTCGGTCTCAGGGACTCTTCATCCATTCGATGGAGAAGATTTCCTCCATTCCTAAAAATGTAGTTTTCTTCATTACTGCATGATTCTGAATGTGTCATATAAACTATGTTTATAGCAATGCGACCGGTATCCCAATGTGTCATATAAACTTTGTTCATATGACACATTGGGATCCCGGTCAATGCGAATGATTTTTACACTCTGAAATTGTTGCATTGAAATGCATATTAGCGGATAACTCCGTTAAAAGTTACTGTTGCAGCATCTGCCGTAGTTTCTTGGAATAAGTTTACTTGAGCTGGCGAACGGTTTCGACTGTCTGAATGGTGGAATATTGGCGTCAATAATTATTTTTTGGTCGACTGACATCGCTTGTGATATCCATGTAGGAGTATATCAGTTGGCCCTAAAATATTTGTATTGGGTTTTTATTCGTGGAACTTGACCCGCTATTGTGAAGTACACGTACCCATCCGCAACGAGTATTTTCATCGTGCATTCCCAATATTACCACCTTCCTCAGGAGTGGAAGGAGATCGTGAGATTGAGTTGCTAGCGAGCTCGTTGTCTTTCGTTTTTTTTTACTCTCAGAAGAATTTCTCGGTCGTCATAGTCGCGGAGCGAGAGTAGCCAAGCTGGTAAGAAGTGGCGAAAGAGAGGAGATGAGCAGTGCGTAGTTGGCGAGCGAGTGGCAATGTGGAAAACTGAGCTGAATTCCTCCCCTAGGTGTCGAACTGAATGTGGG
This sequence comes from Hetaerina americana, assembly GCF_022747635.1. Classification (NCBI taxonomy): domain Eukaryota; kingdom Metazoa; phylum Arthropoda; class Insecta; order Odonata; family Calopterygidae; genus Hetaerina; species Hetaerina americana. The sequence goes on from NW_027286763.1 coordinate 60,219,732, forward strand.
TGTGTAGCGGGAGCAAAGCTGTAAAAAAGAATCAGATCATGGCTAGGTGAACAACTTTATTCCCTACCATTTTATCCTTAGCCACGTCACAACAACGGTGAATGTACAGTAGCACCTACTGCGAGAAAATGATTTAGAGATAAAGAAAATGTTACTATCGGTCTAGTTAGATCTATAAAATGTTTTCATCCAGTTCTAGTTCATATACATTAATTACGGAATAATTAAGTCAGCTGTAAACTGCGGATGTTTCATTGAACATTATTGGATATCTTATCCCCTGCTACATAGGCAGAAGGATCTTTCGTGATCGAAGCAGCAAGAGGGATACATATTAAACAGAATAGGAATAGCGTAGGAGGCTTTCTATCACAAGAAGCAGCTACTATTGGGAATCATTGAATAGTACAGACATAAGAATAAGCGATTCAATTCAAAAAATAAATTAATGGAGTCTTTTTTGTGCGGATGTGAGATTTGCACAATAGGAGCAGCAGGGACAAGAAAATTGGAAATGTGGTGCTTCATAAGAATGCTGAAAAAAGAAATTAATAGGATTAATAGACAGGGCAATGAACAAAGTAATGGGTAAGGAGAGAAGCACATGAAGTACTCTTACAAAGGGAAGGGAGAAATTCAAGGGATATACTGTGAGGCAATAATTGAAGAAAGGATGAAGAGGCAAAATTGTCGATGAAGGCTTAGGATAAACTGTGAGGGGTCGGAAATAACGTTGTGAAGAACTTTGAGGGAATGAAGAGGTTGAATGGGAACAGAGTATCTTATAGAGCTGCTATAGAAAAATCCTCGCATTAAAAACTCGTGATTATGAGGAAAAATTCACCGAAACAAATCCAACGAGGGAGGGTTCTGCCGAAAATCTGCGAAACTTGCTTAAAGAAGGTTTGCCTGACACGTTCAAGCGCCATAATTAAAAAGAGTGGGCGAAACTCGATGGAACAAGAAATGTCCGGAAAGATTGAATCCCGGCACTACCTTAAATAGGGATTTCAATCAAGCACATTAACTGAGATGTAGAACACTAGGTAATTGATCGATCGACTTTTCCTCAAACCCTTCACCCCCGCGTATCTTCCTCTTGCCCCCCCCTTGACTCATTCTCACCACCCGTAACCCCCTCCCCCGCTTTCTTCCGAACACCCACCCTCACCTCCGCCCCCCTTCTCTGGTGCCACCCTGTCTCCACCCCTCCTTTCGCCCCCAAGCCTCTCACTCTTCTCCACCGGAGCGCACGACCCCCTTCCGCCCCCGCTCTTCCCCTCCGCCCCTCCGGTCACGTATAACCGCATTCCTCTGGCGAGCGAGCTGGTGTACACCGCGCCAAGGGACTGAACTCGGGACACCTGGTTCCCTCCTCCCTCCCAGTTCATTTGTTCACGGACGCCGCCTCTATTCTCCCCCCCTCTGCTCATCGCCTCTTCCTTCCCCCATCCGTACCCTGAAATCCTCCTTTTCTCTCCTTAAGATCTTTCTCAGTGTCTCTCCCATTTCGAATCTACCGTGGAATTCCAACGTTGTGAAACCGTAGGTTTCACAGCGTTGAGAAAGTTTGCCTTAGGGTAAAATTTTGTCCAAATTTTGAAAACATACTAGAATGTTTTCAGAGACTATGAAGTTGTTTTTTTTACATGATTTCTCTGCAAAGGCATTAGTTTCTTTTGCATCTGATGTTCGTAGTTTTTCTCGCATTATATAAATAGAATTTTGCTGTAAAAGTCAGCCTTGTACGTTGCGTGACTACAGCTCTTAGTGTACTCAGTGCATGCTTGGTTTGGATGCACTCCATGCCACACACCTTTTTCTTTTGATATCATCATTTTTTTATCATCAATTCATCAATATTTAAAAGGGCGAAAACTGAATTATGTCTCTTGAACTTCCACGCGCAAATGATTATTATCATCACACGAATCATCATGCAAGAATGCAAAATAAAAAGTGCATAAATTGGTTAAATTGCACGCTGCTGGCATATCTTAGGAGATTGGGAAAATCCTAGGAGAAGATGTTTAATTGAGCCTTGCGCTTACTTTTCATTGATTTATCCCGTATCTTATTTGAAATTTTTGCTACAAAACAGTATATGTGCAGAACAGAATATTTCAGTCTTTAGAGTGGATTCAAACGTAATATTAATTCAAAAGGGATTTTAATGGACGCGAATAAACAGATTCCCTCTTATTAGTGATCTCGGCACATCCCTGTGGAGGATTGGGCAAGGAATCTCCGCTCGTTCAGCATACTTCGCCCTTTGCATCTGGTCGAGTGGCTACGGTATGTCATTGAGAGCTATTTATACTGCACGCCGCTAATTTCTTTCGGTGCCGTGATCTCGAGAAAGGAAGGTGGGTGAAGGATTGGCCTCTTTCCTTCGCCCGCGTCAAACTGTAGCTCACGTAGCGCTCATTTTCAGCCTTAAACACTTGCTAGTGGCTATCACAAATAATTTACATATGACATTAATCGCTGAGGTTGGTTAGAGTGGTTTACTCTTTTCAGTATTGAAATTTTTCGTTCACTACAAACACCTTGATTTCTATCGCAAACGTTTTATTTAATTGCCACTTAATTTTGCATTTCGAGTGAATAATGAGTGTATCAGAGAGGAAAATACCATGTTTACTAAGTAAACATGTATAATTAACAGTAAAAAATAATAATAATTTAAAATTTCAGATTTAATAACCTTTCTCTCAGAGAAAATTAGTATTCACTGAAATTGAAAAACGCTCATACAGTTGCGATGTAAAATTGGCGCGCACTTTATCAAACTCATGTTCTAGTGTTGCATGTATACATTTCTATTGTATCTACTGAAAAGTTCACTTTACAGAAATATGTTTGAATGGTTGTTCTTTGGAGATGGAAAAATATTCTGTCTAAATGTATATAGAGTACGACACTAAATGCATGTAATTACAAATATTATTTAAGTTATAAGCTTCCATTATCTGCTTTTAAGCTCCGATTATAAGAAGTCCTTTTGAATTGAGCCATACTTTAATACTATATGTTACACTATGTCTATTAGAACTAAGCTCTTGGCTAAGTAGATACCTCTGTCAATCTCTAATAAATAGGTAAAATTAAGGAATTAGCTTTACCAATGTAAAATGAAGAGTGAAGATTACAAGAAATTGGTTTTGTTAAATTTATTGTTGGTTGAAACCATGTAGGTTTCGAGAGCATTAATGCATTGTTGCATCTCAGTTACAGTATGAAACCGATGTGTGATCCGTCCTGAATTACACCTAGGGGAGTACAGGGACAATTGTTAACATATGATGGCTGATGGTCGAAAATCTTTCTGACTTTATCCAAATGGTCCTATCGGCCGATATAATGAGGAACCTTAAGTATTTCCTTGACTTCATGAGATAATGAAGTTTCTTGTACCTCTACACCTTTCTAATAGCCTTAGTCTCACCTCTCCATTCGTTCAACTTTTCTATCTCCTCAATCAATTCCTTTTCAAAGGGTTCCCAAATCCTTTCCATGCCGTCCAAGTGTGCCAACACCAATAAATATCAACACCACTCCTTAACATTAACATTACATTTTCCTATAGTTCATCGAGTGAATCTTAGTTTATTCAAAGCAACTCCACGAATTTTCGCTACGTGCTCGCTCTATGATGTTTTTTGTGAGTGTGGATTCCAAGTATCTTACTTGCTCGGAATATTGTATTTCGACCTCATGCAAATGAAGTATTTATATTTGGAAAAAGATATACTCCGATTCAAAATTCACTCTTCACTTGCCACAGGCCCATGAGAGGGAATTACGTGGAACTTTTCTCGAATTGGATTCCATCTTTCGAACAAATTTGCGTCAAATTACGCAATCTGAATTTTTAAATTCTTGCTTCTCTTCAATTTTATGATGAATGTCGTTTTCTTATAGCTACGTCCCTGAAGTTGCAACGTGTAATAAATAGGTTTTTCAGACATAAAGTTTTGAGGAGATTGATTGATTGATGGGCGAAGACGAAACGAAAAAGTTTATCTCACGGAAACTTACAACTTCACTCCCTAAGCGGGACGCTGCCCGAGCTTAACATTGTATTGTTTTGCCTTACATCGTCTTTCAGAAACAATAGGAAAGAATCCCGAACGGTACGTGATGGCCATCCACGATATTCATTCAGGAGTTTGACCAGACGAGTAACAAGGACTCTCCTCATATATGGGGAGAGTTATGGCACACAGGTCTCCGTCAGTAGGAGCCATCGCTTACCCTGCTTGGGCGTTGTCCCCAAGTCGTTTAATGTGTTATAAACATTACCTTCATTGAATAGTTAATCACATGTGGCCCCAGATTTAATATTGCAATTCATCTCGGAAAAAAGTGGTAATAAACAAACTACTAACTCAAGCCAATGAGACTATATAAAATGAAGCATTTCGATTAAACACTCAAGGTCGAAAGTTTACGTAAACTATTTGCAGAAAGACATCTTTTTATTGATTTTATCTATTCGCAATTAACCTCGTTATAACGGAATCGCTGATTGGCCTAAAGTATACGTGATATATAAAGCAAGTAAAGCGTATGTAAAAGGATTATTGTGGTAGTCTCCGACTTTGTCTAGACTGGTCAAATATTTTATCATTTGCCTCACTCACATTATTCCTCAACCCTTTGAAATAGAATATTTAACAAGTATGTCGGGAACGTAGCGATTTAGACGTATTTTAAATTCTTAATCATCAACAGTCATCATTTATCCAAGATTCAAAATTAATTGGACCAATGCATTTCGTTCAAAGTTCATTCGCACGCATGCGTAGTAAAAATTCAATGAGCTCTTCATTTATGGAAACATTACGATTTGGCAAAGAATACCTGATATCTACCACGAGTACAAGGATGTCCCAAACTTTTGGGCATTAATTTATCCTAAATTTATGTTTTCTTATACGTTTATCTTAAAACAAATTAGATTACTCTCACCCTGACGGTACGAGTAAAATCGTTCAACTAGATGGGTTCGTCATATACCTACGGAGGAATGCTTGGGAAACATCTCCCATCCATTTCCTTCAGGGCTACCAGTCTTAGTACGTTCCCTTTGGCAGTATATTTTTGTGACAAGCTGAGTGGGTGGCAGCGGTGCTGTTTTGTGTAAATATGGAGTTTGAGGAAGCTTTGCCAATTCCTCAGATACCTCTCAATCTCTGGGTTATCTGCCCCAGCCGTACACTCCGCTCCTCCTCTCTTCTATTTCTGTAACCAAGACGCTGCGAAAGCTTCCGTTGGCCTCAATCTTGACGTAGTGACCTCAGCTAATCTCGAAGAGAAGTCGGGGCGTCACCGGCTGGGGAAATATTATGTTCCGAAATCCATTCCAGTACCGCCGACAGATTCCGAGCGGTCGTCTGCTACCGTGCAAACATTGGGTTTGTACATCTATACATTCGAGAGTTGCGATACTTAACTCGCTTCTGAGAGAGCGTCGAATTGAAGTAGACGACGAAATATGGTGCGTGACTTCACTAGCGAAAGCGAAATCATTGAAAAAGTAAATTTCTCCTTCCACAAGCACCAATTGGGCAATTTAATATGGCCATTATTCATCAGAATATTGTTTTATGAATAATTATATGCGGTAAATACGAAAAGGACAAATTATGTTTAGTCACGCCCAACTTGTTTATTTTCGGGGGATTTAGATTTCAGAAGCTTTAGGATCGAGGTTCGCCTTTACGACATGCTCCCCTAGGCCGTGAGATGAACTCCGCTCTTTTAGTTGTGTTTGCCAGTTAAACCGTTCAGAAGTATACCGAACATTACAGGCCGTTTACACGCTGAAAAATAGTCATTTTAGCCCAAAGTAATTACAGCAGAAGCTATCTCTTTTCGCATTAATTCTCTCGCAAGATTTTCCTCATCCTCAGAAATGAAAATGTACATATAGGTAATAGTTAACTGCGATAGTTACAGATTTAAGCGAATTATTTATTCTATACTTAAACATATTTATCACTACGTACACAGTTTGCCATGGTGCACTGATATTTATGTGGAATATATGAATCAGAAACTTGTTCGACTAGCTATTTTTAGGCCAACGAATAATTTTTTTCATGCATCCCCCGAGAATCCGTCATCGGTTTTTTTCTATTCCTTCTTAGCATTTATAACATAAGCAGTCTCTTTATCCGTAAAAATATTTCCGTACTTGCTGACTACCCAGAGATGCCCATGATAAATGCCAATGCCCAATGATGACCTTGGTGCAATACAGCGCCGATGCAGCACATTTTAATCAATTTTAAATTTAAATAAGTGAGGTGAAATTCTTTAACAGCAGTAGTTCTCTTCCGAACGCCTACTGCATTAAAAATACAGAAATAGAGAGTGTAGACTCAATAAAATACTATTACCCGCATATTATTCTCTCTTGGTGAACGAGTTAACCTGCATAAAACCTTTTTTAAACATATATGTTCCTATGTTAAAATTTGAGCAGTTTGAATATTAATTAATTATGCCTTTATTACTAAATTACCTTTCTACTTTTCTTAAAGATTGTCAAAATACACGGACAAATAAATGGATAGACGTCGAAGTATGAGCATGGCAAACTACGGTGAAATAGGGTTAGGAATATCTAAATAAATTTAATTGAGGGACACCCAGCCATTATAATTTTGCGAAATATTGCCAGCCTCCACTGACTGATACCACATTCTAATTAAACCTTATCTTCATTCATTAATGTTCTCCTGTAACCCTATGATACCATTATGGTATCATAGGTAAGGTCTTGTGTACCTGCTGAAATATTTATTATTATGTACAAATTTTATAGGTCATGCATCTGAAGCTATAGAGTGTGTATATTTTACACATCAAAGTACTTTTCTCTGAATTGGTATTTAATATACATGCTTAGATCGAACATTTATTTGATTGAAAGTGATGGTAGCTGTTGCCTGCCGACAGTTGAGTTAATTTCAAACCCTATGTACCAGTAATAAAAAACAATAGCCACGCCCGAGGTGGGGTGACAATGCCCTACTATCGGTTTAGTTTTTGATAAGGATACGTTATTCATTGGATATTATGAATCTGCTTTGCATCATTACTTCTGCTACTCTAATCACCACGCTTCCCTGTGACATATCCCTGGAAACTGTCCCCTGCAGATATTACCTTCTTCAGACCTACCTAACAACCAGGAACCTTGTCAGGTCTTTTGTCTCAACTAAACATTGTCATATATAGTTATGAAATTTTATATTGATAAATGAAGGAGTTGAATTTTCATAGCCTATAAAGCTTACTGTTCCTTTTCCATCTCTTCGTTCCTTCATAAGCCTTTCGATGAAGTTGTCAATTATTTTTTTACGAACTATATCCTTGGATTTCCTATGTTCCTGTACCGCTCAGTTATTCACCCGCTATTCTTAGGCTTTCTTCATGAATCATTATATTTTTTCCATTGCTACAATTTTTTTATAGTATTACGCTTCTGTTTCAACATAGGCACAGCCAAAATTTTTTATAGTATTACGCTTCTGTTTCAACATACAGGGTTCGTCCGGAAAATAAGTGTACTGAGCTCAGGAAAAAACATTTATTACACTTTTACATATCTTAAGCTAATATTCCTCAAAATAGGACCCTTGTGAGTCGATACACTTGTTCCAGCGGCGTTCCCATTCCTGGAACGCTCCCGCGAAGGCATCATCGGGAACCTCTCGAAGACACGTCGTCACGGCCTCTTTGACGGCGTCCAAAGTCCCGTATCGCGTTCCCTTTAAACTTCTCTTTATCTTCGGGAACAGAAAGAAGTCCGGTGGTGCCAAGTCCGGGCTGTAGGGCGGGTGCGGCAGCGTTGCCACGCCGTGCTTGGCCAAGAAGTCCGACACGACAAGCGCGGTGTGAGACGGCGCATAGTCGTGATGCAGCCGCCAGATGTTTTTGATCGCTGGCCGGACGCGGGCGACTCGTTTTCGAAGCCTGTCGAGCGAGCACTTGGACGTAAAATGCAGCATTTACAGTTTGTCGTTCAGGTACAAATTCGTAGTGGACGACTCCCCTTTTGTCAAAAAAGACAATGAGCATCGCCTTGATCCGAGATTTGCTCATGCGAGCTTTCTTTTGACGGGGTGATGATGGGGTGTGCCACTCCGCACTTTGTCTCTTCGACTCCGGGTCGTACTCAAAGATCCACGTCTCGTCACCCGAAACAACGTTCTCTAAAAAATGTGGATCTTTTTTGCAGTGATCCGCAAGTTGTGTCGCGATTTCCAAACGATTGAGTCTTTGATCATCACTGAGCACTTTCGGCACCAACTTTGCACAAATTTTTCGCATCTGTAATTGCTCCCTAATAATCTCGTGCACTATTGTTTTTGGCACATTACACTGCTCTGCTATCATCCGAACACTAAGACGACGATCAGAGTTCAGTACATCGCGAACTTTTCGCACATTTTCGTCGGTGAGTGTCGTTGATGGGCGTCCAGGCCGTGGTTCGTCGTCGACCTCTTCTCTGCCCTCCACGAACATCTTGTGCCACCGAAAGATCATGTTTCTGGACATGGCTGACTCCCCGTAAGCCTGGTTAATCATACCGACAGTTTCGGTAGACGATTTCCCAAGCTTTACCGCAAATTTGATGGAATAACGCTGCTCCAAAAACTTCGGCATCGCGTTCCGTGGCGTGGGTCGAGCGTGGAGGTTCGCGTTAACAGAGCTCCTCACTACACCACAGCTCAGAGCCGACTGCCTTTTTCAGCGTCACTTGCCAACATACCCCCCTCCAATCGCAGCCCGTCAGAGCGGTGCTGGGTGCGCCTGGAGCGGCGGGAAAAAATCAGTACACTTATTTTCCGGACGAACCCTGTAGGCATAGCCATAGAAAGATTACTTCGATTGTTAAAGGTTTTATGACAATTTTCCGGATGTCTAAACTCGTTAAAGTCGATATTTGTTTTTATACTTCGATTTCAACTATATTTTAGAATCCGAAGCAAAAAAACAGTGTGTGGTTAGACCAATATTTCACAGGTGTTATGTTCCCATTGCAGGGCTAAATATGGAGAGTTATGACAAAGCATTGCTTACTTCAAACGCCTTTCTTGATATATTTTAAGGCCAGAAAACTCTATGTGTGTACTTGTCACTTGTGTATTTTACTTCCTCTCCTGAATTCAAATCATCTTTCTCAATAATTTCCTCCTCTCTTGATCTCTCCACCTCGTTACTTTCTCCATTCGACGGTTTGCAGCAGGCCTCCTTCATTCATGCCCACTACTCGATGGAGAGAGGGAGGGATAGATAGCAGACGATGCGCCATACGCGAGTGGAAGCCCAATCCGTCTGTCACCAATGGTCACTAACAGAGAAAAACTAAATCTTCTGTATTCTATGTGCATCTGGTAACGGTGGCGCGTTTCTCGTCTAATATGCCATCGGCGATTGATTTCCAACCCGTGTAGAATGGCCCTCACGTCGCGAGTTTTCAAGAAGAGAGAGTAGTGCAGACTCCACCTTTGGCTCTTCACCTTCAAGTCCCCTCATCCCTTGAATTGTCAATCCGGTCTCCCTGCAACACATCCTTCCACTCCGCAGCTGGTCCTTTATGTTCCAGGCCGGAGTCCACACCAGCCCTCGGCACCCACGCTTCCAGGCACTCTCTGCTGACCAGTCGTCTCTCGTTTTATCTAGAAGAGGGAATACATTTTGTGAAGGCGAAGTACAATGGGATTCCTTCCCGTGGTTGTCTATTGCCGACGAAGGATCAGATGTATGCTTCAGACCGGATTAATCATTTACCATTTTATTTAGACGGCCGGTCAGGACGAAGGTCACCACGTGGGAGATGACAATGACACAAGATTGAAAATGCATTCTTTCCAAAGGAAATGAAAAATTAGGAAGAAAAAATACCTTGCTGAGTGAACCAAGGATGCGTGCTGTCTCATTCGGTGGGAAAGGCGTATCATTGGAAGTATATGTCTAATATAGTAATAAGATAAGGTAATACATTTGGCTTAAATCATACAGAGGCGCAAAGTTGGCCGCGGCAACTTTAAAAAAGATGATAACATTTAGAGGGAAGATAGCCCTTTTACAAGTGCGGCCAAGCATTAGCCGACCCCTCCACTCCCCTCCCCAACCATCCCTCAAGAAGAGTAAGCAGTCCTCATTGTCACCTGCATGGGCGTGTCCTCCTCCTCCCTGCACTGTCGCCGGTTTTTAGGGACTCCCATATTCTGTACCGATGCACCTATTAACCACTCCGTCACACATCACTCCATTGCCTTACTATCGCGTCCAAATTAGCTTACAGTGTGGGCCATTAGGTCACAAGCTTCTTTTTTATTGCGTTTCAGCGAGGAACAATTTTATTAAGAGCGATTGAGTAGAACGTCACCTACTACCATTTAAAAATCATAGAGTCGTTGGCTTATTGGCAAGAACTTTTAGAATGGAAACTAACTAAGCCAACCAAGTATATATTTCAGTTGTTTTACTTTTAATTTGGACTATCCCTAAGTGATATTCTAAAGTAAAGGTAAAGGCTGCTTTCCTAAAATTACAAAGAAGCACTCAATAGACAACTGGGGTTTCTTTGCCAGACTTATATGAGAATGAAGGGCAATATGAGAAGTGGAGCTGTAATTCAAAAAAAGGCTGAGTGTTTTTTTTTGGCGAGTAGAGCGATTCATCATCTTGTTTAAGCAGCTAGGTGACGACCGTTTCAAATCATTAAGTAATAAGTGCTCGAAGAGAAAATTGAATTTTAGGCACAGCAGAAGAAGGTCGGCGTAATTCATTGATTATCATGAATATAAACCCTGCTTTTCAGGTGCAAAAAAATAGGCGGGAAGATATTTTTAAACAACATCAGAGGGAAGGAAAGCTCTCCTGTTGAATAATTTAAAGTCGATCCAGGTAGAGATAGCTGAAATTTCATAAGTAGGGGCCTGAGAGATGATAAACGAGGCTGGAAATGACTTCAAATGCTAAAAAGATAAAGATATACTATGAAAAATTGACTCACAATTTCCTCAAGATACTCGGAAAGAAAAATTTGGTAAAAATCTCAGTACTTGGAAAAGGGACGGAAACGTGCTCATAAATAAATAGAACCTTTATATGGAGTGGGTGACGGCAAGGAAGGAGGGAACAACCTCTCAAGTTACGGTAGTCGTTTATCCTAAGATATTAACGGTACACGGGTGTGACAAATTATTGCCTGATCTTCACGACAGTATACGCGTAGGTAGGCTATCCATCGTAGCGGTTGGGAACGGAGCGGGAGTGGCTAATTCCAACCTCCTAGAACTTAACGGAAACTGACTTGCGCTAATCTATAGCCGTGACCGACTTGAATAAATGCAACACTGTAGGCAACATCTTGTAAATGGGATTTCAATGCTATGCGATCCAATACAAGCTCGGAGAAATTAATTTGGCAATGCATTTCATTCGGAGGACTTGGTCCCGAAGTTCCGTTCGAGTGCACTCTTTGAGAGAGTGCTCAAAATTTCCAAAAGTGGATATACAAAAACACACATCTCGGGTAAGTTCGTTGTGTGATGTTATTTGTATACGTTATGAAACTAAAATGGAATTATACAGGAGATAAGTGTTTTCTATGAGTTTGCAGCCATTTCACCGCTGCTTATGAGAGGTGCCCAAGGTCGGTAGCTCAGGCGTCCTACTGGTTCCACAGATACACCTTTCTATGGCAAGGCATTCGAACTGATTCTGAGATGGGTGTCAGGTGAGCGATAACATTCCATATCCACATTAATATTCAATAGCGTATCGCCATATAATTTCTTTTTACTCCCCCAAGTAACAACCTCACCCTATGAAAGCCTCCAGTCGAGTCTCCAACAGCAAATACCGCCGTACCAACTGTTAAGTGGTGGAGCTTTGGGGCACCACCTGTGATACTTAATGCCATTCACTGGTATTTTTTATGTTGAGGCTGTGTCACCGGAAACGGAGATCGTTACGTGGTAAATAGCTTGGAAAACATTTATGATCAGTTTTACTATCTCAAATGTGCATTGGTAATCTTATCGGACTCATTCCTATAGACAACTTTGTTTGCTCACCGCGTAAATGGCGTCCGACTATTGAAAAGTTATAAATACCCTCATGCTGACGCTTAGGGCACGTCATTGCAGGCTTTGTTCAGGAACTGCAGAGTAACTCTTGCCGCCATGAAATAGGGGAAATATTTGTCGGAATTGCTCCTCAACTAGAAACAACCACCAATTTATATTAGGTACACCCCGCCATGAATATAGTATAAATGCCCTTTTCGTAGTACGAATATTACTACTGATGGTAATAACCTATTATAAATATTGAGCTCTTTTAAAGTCCTCAAACTGTATCGATTACCTTCGCTCGCTTAGAGCTAATTGAATGGGGAATTTTGTAGTATAAGTTTTCAAATCCACAAAAAATATTGAAAATTTTCAAATTATCGCAATGGATAAACATCTTTACTAGTAAAAATAGAAGATAGTTTTACATATCAGTATTTTTTTAAAGGTGCCCGTGTACTCAGTTGCCAAATAGCATGACATGGAAGAAACCCTCTTATTTTCTTTTCAATGGTATCGGGCTCAACCTTGTGAACATTCTTCTTGAGGAAGTAGACAAACTTTGTAAATTCACAAAAAGTTATTATAACGGCACCACCAGTTTCATCACATTGGTGACATCTTCAGGTACATCATCAGGGTATCTATAAATGTCACCTATGTGGTGAAACCGGTAGTACCATATTAATATTTTTTTGTGAATTAGCAAAATTTTTCTTATTACCCCTTTATCTTCTGGTATTCTTCCGAGATAATTAACTAAATTGTTTTCTCAGACTACTTTTAACAGTAATTATTCTATTATTTTAGATATTTTAAAAATTATCAAAAACCATGATTAACCATCAAATTTAACTGAAACTATTTTCGAAATCTTCGATGGTGACCGATGAAATTTTTATTTCGAGTTAAAATATTAATTTCTTATTCATAATTAATATAAATAATGTTAACTTGCCGAATTTTTAGAAGTAGAAAAAGTAAAAATTAGCAAAACTTTTTAAATACAAGTTGATTTAGTACCAAACGGCCGATCCAATACAACTTTATCTCCAAGAATTTAAAACGCATTTGAAGACTGTATTTCATACCTACATCTACATTCCTTGGTAGGGCATATCTATAGAATTGGACTGGGCTAGAGGGGAGAATACTCCTCTCTAGCACAGTCTTAATTTGTAGATATACGAGGAAGGGGTAGAAATAGGATATGAATGTTGGGCAAAATGAAGGAAGGAAGTATGCAGAATTGATGAGAGGCCTAGCGTAAGGCTGGATGTCGGATTGTACTTGTTAGGGGACGCAAGGGAATTGTCGCAGTGCCGTTTGGTAGCACGTGTCCATCCAAAACGTACCTTGACCAGTATATTACCGATAATAATAACCTATAAAATGGTTCAAGATACAATTCCTATCCCTGCGATGGACACTAGGGTTGTGTCTTTTGTTATTTGGTACATCTTGGAAACGATTATTATCCACTAACGTTAACTTCTTCGAAAACCAGTTTTTCACTTATCTTGAGAAAGTTTTAGTTATTATACCGCATATCATTTGATTTTGAGGGTTGATTCAACCTAAATAACAAGTCGTAAAATTTGGAAGTAAATTAGAGATAAAATTGAGATATATTAATGCAAAAGAAAATATTTAGAAAAATGAGAAAGAGAGAATCATTCTTACAAGCATGAAATCTAGGATGACTTTGAACTTAGTCGTGGAATTGAAGAAGAGCCAGGACCTGAGTACCGGAAACCTTGAATGAGCGATGCTATTATTGGAGATTTTCCGAAACTTTCCTCCCCTCATCCCCTTCTCGCCCGCCAACCGCCCTCGTACTTACCTCTCGACAAACTTCTCCCCACACAGACTCCATCGTGTACGCAGCTGGGCAGAAACCTAGTGCGTGCTCAAACATATACGCTCCTCTCTCTCTCTCCCTCTCAGTAACCCCCCTTCCCTCCCTCTCTCTCTTTCTCTCACTTCTCGTCTCCTTTCTACCCTCCCTCAGTTTCCACCACCCTTTTCATCTCGATTTCCTCCCCCGCCCTCTCCCCCTCCACCATACTCCGAGAGCTCTCCCTGCCCTCCTCGCAGCCAACCCCCGCACCCGCCCCCTCCCTCTGCCCTCCACTCATCACCTCTCTCTCCTTTTTGGCACGTAACTAACCTTGCACAACGACTCCCCCATTTCGTGACTCAAAACGCCCGCTCACGCACAAGCACACGCACAAGTGCACGCACGCAAGCACACCACTACGGTCGCACCACATGTGCATGCGTACAACAACCCACCCCTGACTACAATCTCGTCCTTTCTCTCTCTCTCTCTTTCTCTCCTCTGCCAACCCTCTCCTCACCCATGCACTCTCCTCTCTGCCTCCCCCCCCCCGCGCCCTTTTCTAAGGGAGGGCTTTCTTTAAAGGTAGGTAGGTGGAGGACGCGGCGGAGCCCAATGCCTCCCCGTCCACGCCCCTTCCTACGTACTGCTCTCTTTAATCCCCTATCCAGGTTTCAATGCCCCTTTCCGGCTCCCTTCGCAAAACTCCCACTTCTCCCCTTCCCCAGCCGTCCATCCACCCAACCAGCGTTGCCAACGGGCGGCAGATTATAATTCGCAATGCCAATTTCGAATAAGTAGAATTCAGTGCAAAAAAGTACGATTTTTGTAAACAAGGAGTAATTGCACATCATTAGGTTGCGGCATTCTCCTAAATACCCTGGCCATTGGCAACCCAAATGAATCAAACTCATGGGTAGCAAATGCACGGGTAATTACCTTTATATTAGTTTTGGTTTTAATGACCTTGTGTGTTTCACATAGAATTAGTTTTACCGTGAGGTATTACTTGCTATAGTGCCATGAGGCTGCACTATTATTTTTTGTAATTATACCTCTGGAGCATTTGGTAATCCTCGAATGATATAACCAAGGGTTGAGAGTAAAAATCAATTTTTCATTCACTATTTAACTAATCAACTCCAGGGAATAGTTTATTTACCATTTTTCTAATCGGAACCATTGGCGAAAGTACATAATATTAATTGATTGTCAGTTGACTACTGACAAATGGCGGAGTTTGATTCATAGAGCCATTTCACATGCTCATATTCATTCATGCACTAATATGGAAATTGTCAAATGTATAAATTTTTTTTGAACTGTTTGAATCATATATTATGCATAATTTCCCAATTACGTTTTCTTGTTACTAATTTTATGAATCCACAAAGCTTATTTTGGAATGGTAGAATTAGCAGACATTTTTGAGTTATGTTAGATACAGTTCAGAGTCATGAACCGGAACTTTAGAAATAAAAAAGCATTTTTACTCTCAAGTAACCAGTATATAACACATTTAGATGAAGCACTCGAAGGATGTTAGTATAATTTCTTGGATTACAATTTCATTCCAATATTGAATGGTGCAGATAAACTTGTTTCGTGAAACACGAATCCTTGAGAGAAAATTGTGTACGTGCTACTTCATAGGTCTTTGGTGCACTTTTCTCCGCGGGCGTCCATGTAGATGGATGTTGTCACGCAATCCGGGATCGCAAAGAAACGTGGTCTGCCGCGAAGTTTTTGCTCTTGTGCCGCTCGAATATTTTCACGCAAATGGCACGTACTCGTTTTTCATAATCTTCGGCGGGTTTCCATAAATGTAATTCGCCGACTTCGCTCGGTCACGTGCAGTTTTATCTCTCCCTCTACCCCCTCCCCTCCCTAGTATTCGGTTCTCGCGGTTGGCAGCGCCGTCCCCAACCCAGCTCGTGAAGAAGCACTCCGCCACTGCCGCCGCCAGCCACCTTCCCTCCTGCTCCTCCCCCCTCCTACGCCCCCTTCCTATGCTCCTTTGAACACCCCCCCCTTCCTTTGTCTCGCCCGGCTACGTGCTTACGTATTCGTGTGTGTGTGTGGACTCCCGCGAGTCTTCGGTTTCGGCACAAGTATAACTTATCTTGCTTCTAACGACTGGGGGGGGGGGGGGGAGGGGATTAGGTTCGTTCCTCAGAAAAAAAGTGTTGCTGAGTGAAATGATGTCGCTAAGCGGGTGGTGATTTTTCGTTTGCGGGGAACATCTGGCGCGGACACATATCGAACCGATAGGAGGGGAGGGGAGCGGTGAAATATGAATAAATGGAAGCAAACCTTTGGGGTTGTTTTTAGCGTGTTCGAGTACCTACTTTTCGGAATGCGTCGTCGACAGCTGGAGAAAGGGTGACTTAGAGCCGAATGCCACTCATGAAGCTCAAAAGACAGCAGATCAGGGATAAAGTTCTCAGATAAGAGTGTGGCGTTGATGATTAGGATACTGATGGTTAGTTTTTATTTCAAAATGGATCTCTCTTCAAAATATCATTGATAGTCGTTCTATTTTAGGGGAATTGAATATAATTTTAAAAAAATAGTGTTGATTTTTCCATTCAATTCTTGAGCAGAATAAAATGAGCAAGTAACAGTTTAAAATGTCCAATTTCCTCGCAAAACTTACAATAAGGTAAGCAACAATATTAATCCCATTAAGCTCGGGAGTGATACCCTTCATTGAAATCAGCGAAGTCTTATTGTCACAGAACCAGGAAAATTTGTTGGGCGGTTTTCATGCCCTATGGCTTACGTCAACTGAAAGAGGAACAAATGATACCCTACAAGATATACAGGGTGCGTCCCAAAAGTAATGCAATTAAATTGCCCGCGCCATTCCTATTAATTGGAGTGGGATCAAACCACTTGAAGTAGAGGGGGGGGGGCGCTAAGCTTTGCCGCAAAACCGGTCTCAGTGCTCTCCAAGCTGTGGAAGCGGCAGGATGTCAGTTATTGTAAACCTCTGCTTGCTGATCGTGTCACGAAAGACCAACCGAGCGGAAATTTCAAGTAATCTTTGCAACGCATTGAAAATGAACCCGATTATTTTGATAACGTCATCACTGATGATGAAACCTGGGTTTTTGAATACGACCCAGAAACAAAACGCTGAATATTGTGGATGATTACTCAAATAGATATACGCTACTCAATAGAATTTCTAAATGAAAGTTTAGCGAATGAGTGGGTAGATAATTCAAACGACACGTAAGCAATCTCTGTAGTAATCAATCTACATACATTGGTCGCTTGGATCATGCATATAAAATTCGGGAAATAGATGCCAGGACTAGCCGACTCAAGGACTCCTTCTTCCCACGGACAATACGGGATAGCAACTGTAGGATTATAGATAGTAAAAATTCCACTTGCCGCCCTCAGTGTCTAAAAAATAATTAGTTCTACTTAAATGCATGCTCCTCCACTAACCTTATGTGTTTTGTTATAATAACCCATTCTTTCCGCATGATATCATTCGTGTTCTGTTCATCTGTTTTTGAGTTTCCCTTTCAGTCCCTCTTCCCTCCCGGCGGGGGGAAATTCCTGCTACCTGCAACGTTGGTCGAATTCCCTTCCTTTTACTGTCTCTTTGGGGGGTTGAGTGTTTTGTGGTGCATTTTCATGTGGTAGTGATGTTTCAAATTCTTGCTTGTTGTGTCCTGGCTTGCGTGTTTTAGGATGGCTTTGGTGCTGTATCCTGGGGTGCAGTTTTTTGTTGTTTTGCGGTGTATGTGTTTGCATGAGTATTGGATGGAGGGAGTTTTGCATGAGTGTGTGCGCTGCTGGGGTGTAATTTTCCGTGTTGTTTTTTGCATGTGGTATTTTTCGTTTTTACGGTTGGTGACCTAACACCCCCCGCCACACGCCCTTGCGGCGGCTTGCGGGGTATTATGTAGATGTAGATGTAGTGCAATAAGGCGTAGGATAATACTACAAACTAGCGTACTAGTCGTACGTAGCTTCAAATATTTACGGTAGAATTAATGTGACACCGGGATGGTAAGGTAGACGGCATGGCGAAATGCATTGTAGCTCTTAACTTTGATTTCGGACTGGTAGCTGTAAACAGAGAATTCCTTGGGACAAAATGGTCAGATTATTGCCGAGACTTGATGTGCGAGACTCTGCCTTCTAATCGTAACAAAGGAATGAATAATGGATCTTGATTTGCATTGCATTCCCTTTCGTGCAATGCTGGAGATAATTCCGTCTTATTCTTGACTCTAAAATACCTGTTCGTGACTTCCGCCCATGTGTTTGGTCAGTGGCCTGAAAGATTCGAGGGAGCTATTTCGCGGGGAGGGGGGGGGGAAGCGTAGGCTTTGTAATTAAAAGTTCTGGTGGGAGTGCGTTCCACCACCATTCCTTCCCTCAGAAATGTGAATTCTTTGGTCGACCCATGTTACTCCCTTGCTATTCCCTGTACGGACCGTAAATATTACTTTTTGTTTGACATATGTTATACTTTTATGAATTTATATATTGTAGCTCGTGGACGCATCAGTAAAAGAAGTTTTTCCCGAGCTCCTCACCGTATTTAACAGCCTTAACTTTCCGTAGTTGTCATCATCTATGATGAACAGCTTTAGTTAAAGGTATGTTAACCATGATATTAATTAAAATTTTTATGAACCAAATGTCTACACACACACGCTATATAGACACAGGCTTTTAAGTCATCTTGAACATTTATTTATTTATATTGGCCAATTTGAACCGAAGAACTCCAAAAAAATGTGTAAAACTAAACAGCGTGTTGGTGCCATGTCTTTTAATTCAAAGTGAGCTTTAATACATTTATTGGCTGGTGGAATTCGGCCGGCTTAGTAGCAGTGTAATGATTGCCAACTTAATTCTTCCTAGCGTCATACTTTGAGTCCTACTTACCCCATGCAAAAACCACAAATGATTTATTGCATAAGAACCTTAGTATATCTATCCTCACTCTAATCGTTTAAGAAATTTAAATGCAATAATTCCTTGAGCAATAATTCTCCTTGCTCTCTAGATTATATGTATCAAAAGACTTCATTTAGGTTACACATCTTTTACTGTACTTAGCATTTAATGCCTTCTAGGAAGATCTACCCTGGTATATTACACCTCATTTTAATTCTGCTCGTTGAGGCCTGTAAACAATTTATTCAAATCTCCTTACATTAGTCACATTCCTCTT
The DNA here is from genome assembly GCF_022747635.1 of Hetaerina americana. Taxonomy (NCBI): domain Eukaryota; kingdom Metazoa; phylum Arthropoda; class Insecta; order Odonata; family Calopterygidae; genus Hetaerina; species Hetaerina americana. Next base: position 60,238,882 of record NW_027286763.1, read on the forward strand.
TCAAAAGTTACCTTCTCGTGCCATCATGGGGGGTTTCTGCTCCGTGCGTGTTACACTCCTTTGGAATTCAAGAATAATGCAGCGACCGAGGCGAGACCGAGACCTGACCTGCATTCCTTAGGAGGAGAAACAAGAGCAATGAGGGGAAGCACCATCCCCTTCCCTACCACCTCCACTCCTTCCCTCTCTCTCCCACCCACACACAGACTCACACAAATACACATTCATCCGAGAGTACTCCGTCCCGAGACTCGCCGCGGTGATCGAACCCACGACCTTCCCTAACGAGGGAGACGCGCATCGCCGTTGCGTCACCGGCACCCCTTGTCGCGGGCGAACTCATTGGTGTTGTTGCTGCTGCGGCGTGGAGTATGTATGTGTGTGTGTGTGTGTGTCTGTGGAGAGGAGCCGTCTGGAAGAGGGGTGGTGGTGGTGGTGGAGGAGGCGGAAATGGTTGGAGGGGTTTTGGCAGAGAGAAAGGCTTGTAGTTGAGGGGGGAGGTGGCAGCCATTGGGATAGGGCAGTGCCCTCCCTACTTGGGGGCGAGCTGTGGAGGGAGTGAGGGGTCGACGGAACGGCGGCGGCGTGGGAGGAAATGTATGTGTGTGTGTGCAGTCCCGGCAAGGAGGGAAGAGAGGGGTAGATGGATGGAGGGCGTCTCTCTCCCCCCTTTCACCTTAGGCACCCCTCTCTCCCGCCAACCCTCCCGCCCCCGCGCTCCGCCGCGCACTCGAGGTCTCAAGGGTGCTCTCGAAGCAGTGCCATCTGTTGGAAGGACTTGGAAGCGAAAACCTACCGAGGCAAATGTGGGGTGGGGGAGGGAGGGGGGCTCTTGGATTTAAACTATTTTTTTTTAATTTTGCCCTTCCCTTTACGAGGGCTTGTACGCGTTCCACGACAGTGCTCATTGGCAATGTGTGTCAGAGGTAGGTACGCGTCTTAGGATGAACGGTAAATATTGGCAATACAAGGAGTGGCAGTCTGTCTTTACCCTTCTGGCTGCTTGCAGTCGCTTCGGTCTCCACCGAATGAAGCACTTAAAATTCAGTTGTAAAAAAATTGGTTCTTGATAGACATTGATGCCTTTAATTTAGTCCTGCGCATGGTTGATTAAAAAAGGTCACATCCTGTTGTTGGCATCGAGTATTGAAAACACATTCGCCCAAGGCCGTAAAATAAAATCCCTCGACATCCTTGATTTCGTGCCAATAATATGAAGGGTATCTTTGGCCGGTGAGTTTGAAGCCATTGAGTTGGCATAGGCCATGATATGCAATACGAATATATGCACTACGTCCCTATAAATCATTGCGTTTTAATTTTGATCTAACTGAATCGAGTCTTTAATATGAATCGAGTAACTACTAGAAGTGACTGGCTCGTGGGGAATGATAGAAAACGATATAATTTCAAACGAGAGACATAATTTCCCGCCATAGTTTGGAAGGGGTGTTCTAAATTGAACACTCAGAAAAAAATGTTGAATGTTTCGGTCAATCAGATCGTGCGAACCAGTAATGGACTATTTATGCACCTACCGGTCAAAACTCAGTGAACGCTATATTGGCTTTAAATTGCCTTCTGTAATGGAAATGAAACTGTTTTCCGATAAAATTGAACAATGAAACCTAATCACATAAAGCGAATCTGACATTAGTAGTTCAAGTTTTCTCAAATTTGTGGTTGAAAAACTTTAAAATTAGGCCTTGTACGGATATTGGGCGATATTAAATATCCTTGTTGACCTTATACAGATTTTTGCGCAATTAAATCACCGTTTGGCTTGCACTGATGCTTTAAAGCCATTATCTTTCATTTAGTAGTAGTAGTAGTTTTAAGGGTGGCGACCGCAGCTAAGGTCATTTGCACCATCAGGGATGGGTGGGAAAGGAAGGGTGGAGAGAAACCCGGCGCCGGAATTCGCCTACTCTTAGCGAAAGGCGCCAAGGGGTTCGCAGTTTAACGTCCCATCCAACGGACGGCGTACCCACTCAAAGTGCTCTCCAAAAGTGCACCTCAAATAGGAATCGGGATACTACTTATTTGCCGTCTCCAGGATTCGAACCCGGACCCCCTCCATGGGAAGCCAGTACATCAGCCACCGCTCTTTCATTCAGTCAGAATGCCTTTTACTTCTTCCTTCATCAACCTCTCTCATTTGAAATATTCTTCCTTTTACCAATCTCCTATTCAATATCACGTTCTCGGCATATTTTTTAACATAATAACATCCTCTGTCTTCCTTTGGTTGCACCATATGGTTTTCTTTCTCCACCAATTACCAACCAGATCTTCATCTCGAAGATTTGATTCATTGACGAGGGTGGAGCTCTTTCTGCACTTACTCTCATGGCGGGTTAAATTTACGCATACAGATGCAGAGGTGAAGTTCCTTCTCCTGAGTTTCATTTGATTTTGCAGAAGGTTGTAGTTTTCGATCTCACAAGCCGCCAATTAGTTCTGATCCACGTACCTCAAATACCAAGTTTCTTAGACGATGTCAGCATGTTGTCCTCAATTAATTTTTCACGACGTCTCCATCCGAGAGCCGTGGGTCATCCACTCCCCTTTCGTGGGCGATGCCGATGGTCCACATCCAGAGTGGCTGGGATGTCTCACTTCTGGATCCGGCCTTGGTGCCCGTGACAAATCGGGGAGCGAAGCGAGACAGGTGCGTGGTTCTAGCTCGTCTTCTCGAAGGAGTGGTCGAGGGAGTGAAGGCCGAGGGGCAAAGACAGGGATGGAGGGAGGCAGAACGAGCAAGGGGGTTCGTCGAGAGGGAGGTTAGTTAGTGGGTGGAGGGATAGAGCAAGCCGGCGGATGGTCAGACTCAACAACAACGTGCCTGCGTAGGTGTAGAGGGGAAGGGATGTCCATTCGCTCGTCGAGGAAAGGTAGAGAGGAAGGGGTCTGGTATTCCTTGGGATGAGTGGGGTTCCGGGGGTAGGGGTCGCCCCCTTCACCTTTCCTGAGACTCCCTCCGGTGTCCGTGGATGATGCCCTACCGCCCAACTGCGTCGCAGGACGTCGGTAATTGGTCCGAGACCTCGGGACTCTACTCGGAGGCGGCAAGCGTCCTTGCCCACAAGGTCTCCGCGATGGAAACGGCTAGAGAAGGCGTCTGTAATTGCCTAACGCTTTCGTCGCGCTTGAGTAAACAATTTTCTCGAGTTTTCTAGGGTGTCTTCTTGACTTGCACCAACGCTAAAGACGGCTGGCTGCTCTCCTGCCCGTAGGGATAAGGCCGCAGTAAATATTGGTAGCTGTTGAGAATAAGTGGGTGCTTTGGTAGAGATGGGATTTTTAAGGGTTAAGGGGAAGGTTGGAGAGAAACCAGCGTCATGTTAGCTCAGCGTAAGACGCCAAAGGGTCCGCAATTTAATGTACCTTCCGACGGACGGCTTACTCTACTAGAAATGTCTTTCACGTAGCAACCCATGTAGAAATCGGGATAGCACCGAAAAATCTTGTCACCTGCAGGTTTTGAACCTGAACCAACGGGATGGGTAGCCAGTACATTAATCAACGCACCATTCCGATCCCCGAGGCAGAATATAGCCGTCGAAAATATAGAAATGGAAACCCCGATCAAATGGTAAATTCTAGAAGACTTCTTTCGGGCCATTCGCCAGGAAAGCATCCAATCGAGTAAACATTTCCTTAATGCCCTTGTACTTATTTCATTAATATCAAATACCATATACAACTCACACCTACTTGAAACTGTTGTCATTTTCCAGCATTCATGTATGGAATTTGAATTTTGGGTTTTCTTTCCGAAATTAAATAGTGAGCAATAGTTTTTCCTTACAACTTTTTCTTATTTTCATGTTTTTACCATACATCATTGCTCATGAAAGTAATTCTCCTGAATTCCCAATCAATTTTTACCTGCAGCTTTTCAAGATAAAGGACAGTGATTCTATGTATCTTCGATTTAGGACATTGATATGTCATGCTATCAATATAATGTATAAATGCTCCTCTATTGAAAATATTTAAAATGCGTTTACACTAATAATTTGCGACAAAGAGTTGATAGGAATGATGGGCTACATTTACGCACCCTTTTCGCCCGTTTATAATGTAAGGTTCATGACAAGGTATTAAAATGCAATGACTAATATCTTTCTTCTATAGCACGGAAGAATAATTATTGGAACTGTTCTGCCACAGGTTTGGACTGTTTTGGACTCGATTTGCTAACATTGTTAACACATTACTGAATTATATCAATGGAACCGGATTTTCGGTCAAGTAAATCGTGTTTTGCTCTAGGAGCAGAAACTCTCGATTAGTGTACACACTAATACATATATGCTACTGCAAAAAGTACTATTACAAAATAAGGTATCTAAGTATATTGACTTTGGAGGGGGTGTTGTTCTTTTTTTGCATGCCCAGTTAAATTCAGTTTGCTTAATTTACTGAATAAGTCCGTTGTGCTTCAATTCTATAAATACAAACTGCGGTGCAAATTCTATGGGTGAAACTAAACGTTTTTTTTAACGTTTCGAGAGCATCGTTGATATCATTGAAACAAAAGTAATTCGCAACGTTCCGTCATCAAAAGACACACGATATTCTATATAAGTTCTCCTTTTCTTCTGATGAAGTTACGGGTTTGGCAGCAATTTTTGTCTCAGTGCACAAAGAATGTGCCAAAGTGTCAACGCAGCCACTTTTAAAGTGAATCATATCGCAGTTTGCAGTCAACCATGTTAGTGTCTCGCGGTCGCGGTCTTGTCTAGCATTAGCATTGGAATGACAGTTGAAGCGTGAAGCGCGCGTACTTGCGATGGGAGACAAACAACACTCGAGCTACGCAGCGAGAGGACACATGGCATAATGATGGTAATCTCGGGAGGTGGATAATAAGTCGAAGCGAAGGAAATAAATTATCGTCGTCTCTTGTGCAGTGCAGATTGTTAAGCATATCTATTTTCCTGTCTGCCAAGAGTTTTTAGTATAAGATTGAAATGCAAATTCAATATCACTCGGAAATATTTTCAATGAGTTTAATTACTTTTCTAATTATATCAAGATACCTTTGAATACACATGCATAAAATAACCCTTTCACTACTAAAGCAAATAAATTCATGTTCAGTATGGTCACATCCAAATTGAAGTATATGCAATTGGGCTACATCAAACAGTCACAATCTGTAAAATATCGTTTTCCATACCTGGTAATATATAGTACATGGTTTGTCGGAAGGCTGAAAATCGTTGTACTTGACAAAAAGTTATTAATGTAAAATTCAAGAAAACATTCTTATAAATAACAGTCATGATGAGAAATGAAGTAACTATCGGACAGCAATTACGTCCAATGTGTATCATAGCAGTATGACATAACTATGTCTTCATAATTACAAGCAATGCATTTGAGAAACAACTTTTTAAATTTATGATATTAAACATCGAAAGATTTCCACCCATTCTTAACTCAAGATATATATACTTATATAACCTTATAGACTTATATAACCTTCTGCCCCATACGACAGTAATCAATAATCAAAATTTAAAACTGACGCCATGCCTATAAAACACACAATATATGTCAGAAGTGTTTATAATGTAAGGAAAAAGCGGGAAAGCCATTTAAGGGATTTATTTTTGTGAAAGATAAATGTGAATCACACATGGAAACACGGAACCCATAGGAAAGGGTTGTAAGGAAAAAATATTTCCCCAGAAAAAACTTTCCGACTGTCACAGTTCTGCATCACAGCTGTTTCATTTTTAGTCCCTATGAACTGTCACCGTTGTGCTACAGTTTCAGCTCTCGACCTGTTCATGCGAAACATGGATTTTTGTCAGAAATTATCTTTCAACATTATTTCCTTTTCATTTAATGAAATACTATTTACAGGCGACAGACATTTTTTTGATCATCGAACATGTCCGCTACCCTGTCTGTCTCTGCGATTCTGTTTCGCAATCAGGTTTCTCTACGACCGAACGACCACTGATGACACAACACTCTAGCACAAGGGGGAATCGTACACGTGACTTTTGGATTAGCAGGCTCGCACAATTCCGACCTGATTTCATCATCAAGCCATCTGAACATTTAAGTTAAACACAACCCCAAAAAGGCAAAAGTCGATAAAATTTCAGCGTGAAACATCCCCAAAATGATTTCCTTAACCCCTGCCTCGATCGACAGTTCGATCGATCGTATTTTGCCAGCCGCGCGAAGGTTTATGCCGAGCCGCTGCCCCCACACGTGGAGAAGGACGGAGACGAGAAAAATCGAGGGAACTTTTTGGCGAAGCGTGAGTCATGGTCCGGAGGGAGTGCCCCTCCACGGCCGCCTCGGCCCTCCCGCCTAACTGCTTTTGCCGCCCGCACACACGCTCCTCCTCCCCCCATCTCCACCCGCTACCCCCTATCTCCCCCTCACCCCTCATCAATCCCCCTCCCCCTCCACCACCCCGTGAACTCGAGTCTCCTCCGCTCGCTCGCGTCATCCTCACCTTGAGCCTAGATTACATCTACACAATACCCCGCCGTACGGGCGCGTGGCGGGGGGCGTTAGTGCACTAACCATGCGTGCCGAAATATTAGTTCTTGCACACACTATATATATATGTTAACTTATTTACAACTCTCGTAAATGACTCTGTACATTCATTAATTGTTGCGTTTGAACTATTCATAAAATTCAAATATTCTTGCTTATTTAATTTTTTCGAGCTCTTGGGTTCGATTTCATCATAATTGCGTGAAGAATGAACGAGTACTCAAATCTGTCCTCGGCGTTACCTATTATCTTAGTTATCTCTTATACTTAGTTATCTCTTATTATATCTCGGTGGTCGAAGCAAGAAATATAATTTGGGGTCATAATAATTCCCCCGACGTTGTAAGAAAGCTCAGGTGACCCGTGCATTTCTAGAGAGCCTTGACTGCTCTCCGCGAGAATCAAGATACTCCCAGCCTAAGCCATCTGCCATACCCGTGGCAATTACTCACCTGTCGTAACAATTTTGAACAAACTTATAGGATTTTATTTAAACCTTATCTAAATTATTGATGATTAACGTTTTCTCCCATGAATCCCAGACACTCTCCATTCTCCTTTTCTTCGCGGCCGGAGAGAGAGAGGGAGTGGGCAGGGAGGAAGGGGGCGCTCCACGGGGCAGCGATGATCTCCTCTGCTTTTTTCTCTCTTTTAAGCGGAACGGAAATCCACCCTAAGGTCATACGGAAGGGGGGCAGTTGAACTGTCCGACTAGCCCATCCCACTCTTTCCGACTCCCCGCCATCCCTCCCCCTCTCTCCTCAACTCGCCGACCCAAGGCTAATCCGCCGCCGCTCGTGCGCGCCTTTGGTGAGGACGGTCATCGCCTCCCGCTCGTCTTTTGTTTCCCAACAGGCCCGCGTCTCGGGGATCGGGGATGAGCCCCGAAGGGAGGGAGGGGAGGGGGGGGGTGAAGGGAGCGGTCGGGGGGGTGGGTATGGAGGGGAAGGGACGGACGGAGAGAGGGAGTCTGCGGAAAAATGCATGCCCTCCTACCCCCACGCATTCGCTAAGTCAAGGACCGGGGGAATAGGGTCGGAAGGGGAAATTGGCGGCGGAGGGGGTAGGGGAAGGGGAGGCTGGGAAGGAAGAAGAGTTCAATGGTCCCACCTCTCTTACGTCTCTCCACCAACTTCTTCCGTCTCGGCCACCCTTCCCCTCCCCTCCCGCCACCCCACTCCTTCATCTCCGAAACAACCCACTCCACACTCCAGTGTTCTCCTTTCAACCCTCCCAACTTCTCTAGCATCCTACGTTGAGTGCACTCCGCACGGTAGCTCGCGTAATATTCAAAACAATGTACAAACAATTCGTACGTTGCTCCCAGGTATGCGCACAATGCTCGCTCTCCCGCTTCACTTCACTTCGCCCTCCTCCATTAGAATGCGTGAGTGGGGTTGTGCCCATTTAAAATTATAGGACACGAAATCAGAGAGAGCATGACGAATATACAGTCTGGCATAATGGGTGGGAACGCAGAAGATTCAGTTAATGTTATGACTCGTGCAGAAGTTATGAAAAGAATCGAGACAATTTAATGTTACTCTAGTGGTACAACATCCAAAGGCAAAGTGTGTCATTTCAGTATGTAAAGACAGAATCTGTTTTCCTACCTTTACTCTGGCCATGTAGTTTAAGTTTAAAACAGTTATATGATCATCATTGTTGGTAAAATATTTTACGAAATACGATATATTTTCTAGGCCAATATGGATGGGAATTTCGGGACGTTTCTCCTGCCCATTATTTCTCTTAATTAGAGGCACTATCGTTCATCATCCATGCAGTCCATTATAAAATTAATTCATTGATATTTCTATTTTTAGAATGATTCCGAGATAACTTCCAATATGACATAAATAGGAGCTCATAGACTTAATTTTTATGTATTCGTAAAATAAACATATTTTATGCAGAAATTTTGATTCCACTCAGGACTCTTAAATTTCAAAAGTATAACTCAGCGCGCAATGATATAAAACCTTAGTCGAATATAGGCGGGGTTAATTTTTAGATGTCTAGGAAAACGCAATCCAAGGTAGGCATGGAGGTAGGTACTGCATCTGTCTTATTAATTAAAGTAGTAAATTAGGGTTCTGTGTATTGCTCACCCGTTTATCTACGTACAGTCATTGCACCGACTGAACTATTTACCACCTCATTTATCAGAGTTATTCAGCAGGGAACGTTGAAATCACTGCATTGATTCCGGGTTGGAGGTTTTCTTGTAGCATAATATCAATGTAAAATATCTTATTCCCTGATGCCTGGACTAAACTACGAAATCTCAGGTCAAATCTTGAAGTTGTGCAGGTATACCCAATCTAAGCTAACGATTTCCTGCAGCTTAGTTCTGAGATCAAGGAGAAGATAAAAAAATGTGGTGTCCGCTTACGCTGAGAAGTCTTAAGGATGTTGTGATCTGCGAACGATACAGTTATACATGCACGTAAGGAAAACGATCTGACGCGGCCACTTGTCTCCATGGAGTAGGGTGTGCTAAAAATACAGCCCCATGGCAAAGAAAAATAAAACTGACGGTACGCACCCGATGTCACGAAGTCAATCTCTAATTTGATTAGTTATTGGTACAACTGAACAGGTGGAATAATAGTTTAGACATTAAGATCACCAGCTATGTGAGGAGCATAGTGATTAGAATAACTCACAAATCAGACTTACCATGAGAAAAAGCACCACTGGCGGCAAATAGTTTTGGTCTTAATATAAGGAAGTTTTCCGTTGAAACTTGTGCTTGGAGTTTACTTTCCCAGAGCCGTGAGACGTAGACGGTAGGAACTGCTAAAGAGAGAAGATTAGAGGCCATGGAAACCTGCTTTTACAAAAAAGAAAGAAGGAAATAAAAATGGGGAGACTTTGTTAAAATGAAAGGGTACTTCAGAGAGAGAGTAAAGACAGTCACCTCTGGAAGATGTTACTAAAGGAACTGAGACATTTAATTGAACACATCCTGAGGAATGGTAAGGTCATGATTGAATGAAGTATAGAGGGTAGGAATTCCTCTGGAAGATCAAGGATGAACCACGAAAAGGAAGAAATGGAAGACGCAAGTGTAAGGCAAAATTAAGGAATAAAAAGGTGGAAGGGGAAGAGGATGGCTTGAAGTGTTGCTAAAAATCATTTTTTTTCCTTTATCCCAACCACCCTCGGCATCCTTGCCTTCCCCTTTTCCAATACCCATATAATGCCAACCGCCTGTCTTTCTGCTCCCCCACGCCACCCACTCCCCTTCCCCATCCTCCCTCCAATTGCATCCACTTGTCAGCGTCTTTAATAGCTGGTGCCTCGAGGTGGAGTTGAACACCGAGGAGATGGGGGATCACTCCCCTCACCCCTGCACCCTTCCCTCCCTCCAAATTCAGTCCTCCTGTCCGCCTCCTCCTCGTCCCCTCCCTCCACCACCCCCTCCTCACTTCCTTACAACACCCGCGATATAGGCCCCGATCTGGTACATGCTGTCTATTGTTGACCCTGGTCCCGGCCACGTGACTTAGACGACGATTCCGTGCAGCTTGCTTGAGAGAACAGAAAGGATCTGGATCGTCTCGGGCGGATGGGGGAGGGGGGACGGGGAGTTTTGAAGAGGGTGAGGAGGGTGATGTAGAGAGCGAATGAGGGGGTCAGGCCCAGGCTGTTACGAATAGAGCTGGGATTAAGACTTAAATAATCTCTGCAGAGCTGAGGTGGCACTAGGTGATGATCCCCGTTGGCAAAATAATGACAACAGTGCTGCGTGATGTTTTGACATCCATTGTCAACGCGAACCAAGGATGACCAACGAGTCGCCGTCATGCGTTGCGATCAACGTTTTAGGGAGTCACGAGAGTCATGCACCATCTCTGTTCTTGACGTCATTGGGAAGTTGGTTGGGACATTTTTGGCAGTTATTTTGGGTTCATTTCACTTTAAATAATGTAGTTTTGAATACCGGTTCGCAATAAAATAGTAATTTCCATGAAAAACATTTCTTTTTGTTCTTCATTCCCACCAAAATTCAAATTGTCTCTCGCCTCTCGAGTAATGTCATTCCAATTGTCCTGAGTGTCTGAAAAATGTTTGGTAGCGTTTTCAGTGAAATATCTACGCAGTCAAAGTAGGATGTAATTCCGTCTTTTGACTTTTTTGTCCAATGGTCTGATGACCACTTATTTACTTTAATTGTACATACACCTGTAGTAAAATCATTACAATCATTACAATCACACGCCATTTTCTTTGGGCCGTATAACCATTCAGTAGAGCATAATCTCATTTTGAGATAATGCACAATGTCAAATTTTGATTGGCTGCAATGGGGCCCAGTCCCGCTAAGCTATTGACACCATTAGGTTCTTGGCACCCCCATCCAAATAATAATTCAGGTAGTAATTTTTCATTTATAAAAAACGACAGACCTACTTTTACGTAGAAACTTGATTCATATAATTTGGCTAAAATTCTGTGGATTTCTATTGAAGTTTTATAATATCACTGAAATGAAATTGCATAGGTAATGGTACAACCAACACAGACAACTTGAGACAAACACTCGATACTATATTGTAACATAGCATGTATTAGAATAAATAAATGTACAATTTTAATGAATGCTAAATAAGCTCTAAAAATAATATTATTTCACATCTACCATATAAAAAAATTCTTGAGTCGATATTTTTATGCTTACCATGGAGCTAAAAAATATTTCAGCATCCCATCCAATTTTTTGCATGCTTAGCGTATAATGTCCAACTTGATAAAATCGATTTCCGCTTTTGCGGTTCTTAACTAAAAAATTCAGCCTAATGAGAGGCTTTAGATGGTCGTTCTAGTTGAAGATAGTGTTCTCCTGTTACCAGGCTCAAGGGCATGTGAAATGCACAAAATCATTTTTGGTGTCCTGAATCGTTTCCCTGAGTCACGTGTGGTTTCCATAAAAGATCAGGTTTTGACAAAACCGCACTCATTGAATTCAGCTATAGATATTCACAGTCGAAACCCTAATTTGGATTCAGAATCCTCCTTTGTCATTAGCTGAATAAACCACCCAAATAAGCCACCATACTGGGTAATATGCATTAAAAATGCTATGAAAATTATTTTGGCATGCCACCCCATTGCACTATATTTTTATTTTCATCGAAAAGTGATTAAAAGGAAATTCGGAGCGACGGCGACTTAGAGAGATTCACAGATAAGTGTATTCTATGCACGATCTAGCATGTGACGATGGCGAATGTCTAGTAAAGCTGAAATATCAAAGAATACCTTGATCACGCGAGACATTTTTGATAAGCAATCATACTAAAGAGGAAAAAATTAAAATTTAATCACAAATAAATGATGACTGTATTCGGAAAGATAGAAGGCAAAAGTATTAAAGGATAAAGTTATACGCAAATGTTGGCTTGAATATATATTTAGCGAATCATGGAAATTCAGAATAAATTGAGAAACTAAAGGAGTTACTATTTCCTCCATATTGGTTCGAATAACGGAGTTTGACGGTCCCATCACTGCATAACTTTCGAAGTAACAAGTCATCCTGAGACAAAGCAGAAGATTTGAAATTTAAGCACGTTCCTTAAAATTTGAACATTTTAAACTTTTGCTTAAAATTGGTAAATTTTTATATCAAATTCGTATATAGTGACATAATTCATCGATTGAAATCTCATTTACCCCGTTACGTCCCTTATAAATCGAGAAACGCTCGCAATGCCTCATTGAGGGTCATCATTTGAGTGCTTACCTTTTAAAATCATGGATTGCGAGTGATACACAAAATAGGTACTTAATCTTGGGAAAGTCTAACTGCTTACCGACGAAGGCCATTCAGGAAAAGCTCCTCACCGATTTTTCTCAAGTCTCGCAGGGCGTGGAATTTGGTTGTGACACAGCACATGAAGTTTCATTACTACAACCTTTCCCCTGCCATAAGCCCTCTTGGTAGCTTGCGGGGTAAAATGTAGATACTATATTAATGAGACCTCAACATGAAATAAATTCATTCCTGTTTCGACTACAGGCCAGCCCACACGCAGGATGCTTTCTAAGTAATTCACACTATTATCTTATTACACTTTGTATCTTCTAAATCGATGGGGATAATCATCCAGGGTAAATGTGTACACATTATTATATAAATTATGATAAGGATAAGGAGCATGAAATTATCACGAATTAAAATGGATAAATAATTGCATATTTCTTCATTAAATTATATTATTTTATCATTTTACACTTCAAATTTATTTTCCACGCAATTTAAGGTGTTTTGTGCACTCGAAACGAGTTTTAGATGTATTTTTTCTTCTTTACAGAAAATCGCTGTAATGATTGCCTGAACGGGGTGTTTCTTTTTTAAATGTAGGGTTTTAAGGATTTGTATTGGTATATTATTCAGGATTTTGATGCGATTAACTTCAAAAGTTTTGCACCCAAAGAAGCAGTTAGCAATTAACATTTTGGTATTGAAATATTGATAAATTTAAAAATTAGATAATGCTTCCACCAAATGTTATTTCTTGATAAACAGGGCTGATGTATGAGATAAAAGTGAAGGAAAGATAAAATTTAAAGGTAAAATGTTAGCAACGAAGCTGGTGGCAGCACTGGATAAGCGGAGGATCTATCAAAGTTAATTCTTAGGATCTTTTTTACTTTCATTGCTAGCGTAAAGAAAGAAATTGATTTATGAAATGCAATCCGTGGGAAATCCTCTCATAAATGAACCCTTCATTATCGGAATGATACAAGGAAGGGGATGAATTATACAGAATTCTCTATCCACTTGCACAACGGCTTGTAATTTGCGTTCCCTCAAGAAACAGGATCAGAAATAACTTTCTAGTGTCTATGTTCACTTTTTTGTTTCATAACCCCTCTGATATTTGGATAAAACAATACGTTTGGCCCGATTAGGCTTTATGTTGCTAAGCAGCACTCTCTCGGTGAGTCAGGAAAGAAGGGGTAAGGTGGCTTTTTAATAGAGACTCCTATCTACATATCGGACTAAATGAATTAGACTCTTATTAGTAAAGAAATCCATACTAACATATACTAATGCAATAGTATAAAATTGAACGCAATTAAATGCATCACTGCGTACTTATTAGCATCCAAAATCGACTGCTTCGAAAACTGGAAAGCTAAAATGAAAATAGACGCTAACTTTTCTTCATTTTAATCGAAAAATAGGATTTTATTACATTATGCATCTTGAGAAAGCATTGCGCGTAATAAAATATACATATTCGTAATATAATAACCGAAATTGTAATAACTTCAAATGTTTGGTTCAGGAACTCATTCGAGAGATGAATTAAAAGCTTGTCTCGGACATGAAGAACGCAAACCGCAAGAAATTCATGAACATTACAAAAATAAAAAATCTGAAAAGGAAAATAATGAGAAAGAAATGTGATTGTATCAACAAATACATATGTATTCAAGTAGCTTTTTCACGTTTGAATGAAAACGTTTTTTTGCTCAATAAAAAACATGGAATATATGCACGGGCATAACCTTTAACACACCTGACCTGTGCAGAATTAAAATCGCCTCCAGCAAGGACCTATTTCCCTTCCGAAGGGGCAAAGGCCTGTTAGGTCGGGTGAACTGACTCGTGGCTGTTTTCAAATGAGGAATAATATTGAATAAGAGCGACCTTAAAATGCTTAGATATTGTTTGCATATTCATGAGTAAGTCTTTTTGTTTTTACTCTATTCTCTCCGATAATTGCTCACCCTTGAAAAAAATAATTCACACTCCACTTCGGCTTCATTAACGTATCACTAATTACCTCCGCGCAGTGCTACCAACGTGATACAGTGTCTTGAAACTCGTTTCTTTTGAGACCGGAATGTTATTTTTTCGAGGAAAAACACGAACTAATTCCTCCCGGTCACAACCCACTTGTCTTCTCCCTTTTTCGCGCGCACATCCCTTGTTATTTCGTCACGGAGGCTGTTAACCCCGGAAAGCCACATCATCCGAGACACTCTCCACTCTTCCAACTCCCCCCTTCTCTCTTCTCAGTCCCCTCCCCGATTTCGCCCCACCTCCCTTCCCTCCGCAAACCCCCTGCCTTTCCAAAGCCCCCTTCCGCTTCTCCACCCCTACTAATTGTAAGTCGATCTTCTGCCAGTGAATGCGATGGAGATGGTGGAACCAAGAGAGATGGATGGGTGGAAGGGATCCAGTGAAAGGAGACTGGAGAAAGAGAGGAGGTGGGGCAGTGGTGGAGCGAGAGAGAGAGAGGGAGAGAAAGGAGAGAGGAAAGAGGAGATACGATGAAAGGAACTGACGCTCGACAACTTTGCGACTTCTCTTGGACGGAGGATGGAGTCGAGCGAGCTCGCCGGGATTGCGAGGTGACTGCGCGGCACGACGAAGCTATCTCGTCTGTTTCTTCGCAAGCCTACACGGAAGGGTTTCTGTAGCTTTTAACGACGTCGCATGTTATGTCAGCACTCGGAAACTTACTGCGACGAATGCGATGAGAATCGAATAAATAATCATAATAATTAATATAAGTAATTAATCAGTCGATGGACACACGCTGGCAGTGTCGATATCCGCGGCCAATTATCATCTTTTAGGACGGTTGCGTAGGTAAGCTCTCCCAAATTGCTTTAGTTCGTAAGAAAACGCATATGGCGATCGTGAACCTTCATCACAGATGAGAATTAATCGAAAAGTGGCTGCATAGTGAGGAAATCGCGATCAAAGTTACCACCGGCAATACTTTGGCTGATTGATCTGCATCACCTGAATTTGCTAATTATTTAGGGAAAACTAACTTCAACATTCCGTGCTGCTATAGGAGCTATATGTAGCCGTATACTGCGGCTGGAGGCTCCAGTATTCAAATGCTGTTAATGTCACAGGGAATACATAAGTCCAGTCAAGTTATGCTCTTTTCTGGGAAGTAGAACTTAATGAAAAACCACAGGTGGTCTTAGGCAAGGAACTTAATTCTCCATTAATGCGTGCATTTCACAAGTTCAAGGCGTGCTATGACATCTCTCGGCTATAAAAGCCTGTAACTGTCAAGTATCAGGCCAATCTTCGGTCGGATGTCTGTGGATCCTAACTTAACGTCAGCCAATGATAGTATCTCAGAATGTATTCCATTTCTTCTCAAATAATTGTTTACATTTTTTTTGCACAGCAAAGTAACTTTTAAGAATGCTCTTGAACTCAATATCTATTTTTTAAATTATTATTTGAAAGAAAAAATTTAACTTGGGAAATCAGCCTTATTCCATCTTAATTGAGGTGGACCTTAACTAGCGCACAAATTAGCCAAATTAGCCAAATTTCGAAAGAAATCATCAAAGTTAATTAACAGCCCGGCGTTGAGTGAATTTATTCTCAGTTCTTTTGGGGATCAAATTGTTTTTACGAAATGGGAAAATCGATCTCGCAAGTATTTTGAAATACTAGAGAACTTTTTCAATAGAATATAATTTGTTTAATAAGTATTTACGTTTATTTTCACTTTTTTGCCCTCACTAAACCGATGTTCAGTGTTATACAAGTCTCGAGAAAAAATTTATATTTCATTATCACTTAAACTTGTGCTCAGAACTCTTAAATCAGAGACGGAACATGAAACATGCTTGCTCAGTATAATGATAATGCTTGAATGAATATTTCATGCATGCATTCTTTGCTATCGTTATCTACTTTCCTCTAGAGTTAATTAGCAACTTATTAAAGCTCCAACTATCCAATATCTCGTCACTTTCTTAACCTTCTCTTTGTCGTAGATATTTAATCCATGAGATGTTTATTGTTTAACATCTTTCTTGGCCATAACGTTTACTAATACAACGTCGAAGAAACGTCACGAAGCCATCAGTGGGATCGACAGTGCCGTCATTCTGACTGATATAAAAATAAAGTTTACCTTACTATTTATTTTGAACATATTGATTTATTTGAATTGAAATGAGCAATTCTTTTATTCATTTTCAAGATTAGAGTTAGTAATCTCAATTAATGGATTAGTGTATCAAAATATTTTTGTGAGAATATTATCAGTTAAATGTGGTCCTAAGTGGGAAAGATTAGAAACAGTGACGCACGTCTATGTCAACCACAGACATAAAATGCAAAATTAATAAATAAGGAAACAAACTTACTTTACATATTAATTTTGTACTTTTTGTGCCTGATTGAGGAGCACGTGTGTTTCACGAAAACACACCAAGTGATCTAGTGCGTGTTTTCTATCTTTCCCCTTCCATATAACTTTGTTTTTACCTCCCTCTTTTGACAAACTTAGTGCCAATCAAGTTTACGGTCTCGGCTATTTCATTTTTCATTGCTTCACAACCTAGGTACGTTCATTTTAAATTTATATTGGTTTTGCATGTGGTTTCATTCTCTTTTACGGGTGGTGACCAGGCAACCCCTGCCACACGTCTTTGCGATGTATTGTGTAAATGTAGATGAATACTCTTGTTCCAAAATATTCACGAGATTCAATCGGCTATCACGTAATATTCACGAGTATTTCTCAAAAATAAAAAATACATCATTTTAGAAATACTTATATAGATAATATGATTATATGAAGATATTACCTGTATCTATGTAAGTTTATAGGATAAAGATTATCAGCCTGAAAATCATCTCGAGGAAATGAAGGGTAGAAGGAAAGGGTAATCTGGATAAGTAACGACATTGGTTATGAATAAGCTGCTCATTTCAAAGGGCAGCTTCTCCTTGTCTGTCTTATCCCAACCTCCCTCTTCGCGAGCCCTTCACCTCTACTTGTTCCCAACCTCCCCCACGCGGTCCTCCCTGCCCATCCTGAGCATCTGAGCTCCACCTTCCCATCTCTCTCGCTCCTTATCGCGCCTTTCATTGTGCTGGAGACTAATGTTTTTCGTCGTCTTTCAGCACTGTGCAATACCCCCTATCCCTCAGCTCTTTGTCGGGAATGGGAGGAGTCCGTTGACCCCATGGTTGGAATAAAGCTTTGTACCGAGGGGGGAGAGGGGTTAGAGCGCGGTTGGAAGTGGGGGCGTGAAGGGTAAGTGGAGGTGGGATGAGGGGGTCCCAGTGGATGCTGAGTTTTCGCCTGGCCTGGGGTAAAAAGGGGAATCTTTTCTCGCGACATTTGACCTTGGCAATCAGTGTCTCTCTTTCTCGTAGGAGGTTCACGATTGATTGTCAGAGAAAGAACGTACGTCAGTACATTTGCTGGCAAGGGATAGATCAACTCGATGGCCCAACCGTTTTATCGTATTCCCTCGAATGTAGACGCTCAGGGAATACTTTATTTTATTCTTTCCTGCTTCCATTACGTGACAATATTTTTTTTAATTTTGGAAACTATATGCTAACTTCAAATCCTTCGACAGGTCAAAAAATTCCTTTTATCACGAATTTCATTCAATGAGATACTTTATCAAGGAAAACTTGGTGGAAATCTTTTTCACTAGAGGTAAATAAAAGAAGATTAACTTAGAATTTTTTTCACGACTATTTTTTTGTCGTAAAACATCATTATCAGGTTTATTCAGTGATTTTCTCATTGATACTTTTATTCTTAATCAATGATTCAGTACTTGTAATTGGTTTCGAGCAATCGATGGCTTCAATGGTTCATTGCATTCGCTATTATGGTTTAAAGTTTTCTATTATACGTTATTACCGATCAATATTTAAAAAAATTGACCATTGTTTTCCACACTTAATATTGAATTGGCCTTATGGACCTCGGCCGGATGAAGTCAGATATTTCTCTGGTTTGTGTACCATACGATAAGCTTTCCAATTAAATATCCTCGGGATAGAACTGGCGGGAGAAATAATGCCATCCATTACACTGGCTGTCGTAGAAAGAATCAAGGTTTTAACACGGTTTTTTCATCTACCTTGAGGAACTTAGTAGCAACCATTACGAGAATTTTTTGCAGTCTTTGCCCGCTAGTTCCCTTAAGAGCTCGAAAAAGTCAACAGGATCCCATACCATCTACTCCACTCTGTAGTAAAACTTTTCTAACAGTGATTACTTGATCCTTGAACGAAATATTTAGGGATAATACTTATATTGACTTGCTCTTATATCCGTGTGTAATTAACCAAGCAGAGGCGACATTTGCGACAAAAACAGTCTTCTCTTTTATGGTACAAATCCTCTTTAAATGAAGTTACAATTAAATCGAGAGGATATACGTGTATTCATAGGACCAGCTCTATGTATCGGAGAGCTGGTAGCCCGGAGGAAAGTTGTCGAACCCGAAGACAACGGGTTTGACCCGCGGAGGCTGTGTGGTCCTGAACAGGCGGAGAAGGACGCGGACGGATGGGGGAAGGAGGGAGGGGAAAAAGAGGGGAGGAGGAGAAGTGCAGCATCCTGTTACGAGACCGTTGACGCCATCCGGGTATCTGATCAGTAGCACTGCGTCTCCCGCCACGTTGAAAAACCCCTCTCATCTCTTCCCTTCTCTCCCCAATGCCTTGTAAAGTCGCAGGATCACGGTTTAAATCTATCTTTCGATGTTGCTACTTGGACCTCAGTGTCTGTGATATTTCCGCCTTTTGCTGAAAGCCATATACATTACTTTCTGATGAAGGAGTAGCGCGGCAGTACATAAATTCAAATGGTTTTATTTTGAAAATACCGGTCAAAAACGAAGTGCGCTGTAGGACTTTCGAGTGCTACTGTTTAATGCGTAAAACATTAATGTGACACGCAGTTGCCCACTGGCCATCGGATGGGTATTTGCTTTGAATCTCTTCCGTTAAAAATCTGGGTAGTTTACCCGCAAACTTATCTGTTTTTTTCTAAAAGAAGCAACTCTTGACGGTCACGGGAATGAACAAAATATGTCTTCATTACATTAACAATATTGTAGTTTTTGTATTCAGCTTATTTTACGAAGCATGTTTGTATTTTGTAGGCGAGATGTTATTTGTACAGAAAACTCTCGAAATTTGATGGGGATGTATAGGTGAAATTGCTTGTTAATTCACAATGCAGTGGCGACTTTACCAGCTAAACAAAGCGAACTCTATGAAGGCCTCCATATTCCTATGGCATCCTAAAACGTAGGCAATACATTCTAACAGAATGCTACTGTTGTTCTCGGTGATGATTTCACGTTGATGCTAAATGTAATAGCCGATAGTATGAGTCGTATTAAAAATATTATTGAGACACACTTCTCCAAAAGTGGGCGTGTCATCAGAATTTCAGTTCCGGAAATAGTGTCAGATGAAACGATACTTTTCATAAAGCAACGCAGAATCCAAGATGAATTCAATTTTTTAATGGGTTTCAATGTATATTTTATGTTGTATTAATTCATGTCTATTTTCAAATTGGTTTAGGAAGGGAATACGTTCCAGGGATCGGTATAACCGTGTATGAGCATGTTTATGTGCCTTCCCCATTTAAAAAGAATACTAATTGGTTCAGGTTAAAACTCGCTGGAATTGAAAATTTAAAACAAGAATACTTATTCATTCAGGGTAATTTCCCTCTTCAATGTCGATTTTGAACGATCCTTAAAGACCATTTTATTTTGATATTCGAGAGATCTTCTCTTTTTCGATCTACATTTCCATCTTCATTCCTTAGTAACTCCTGCCGGGCTATTTCACGTTCAAAAAGCCTATTTTCGTTCTTCCCTTAAAACGATTACCTAACGTTCCTCCTTCCATCACAGCATGTAGCATAAATCTCTCAATATTCTCTTCTCCACATTCTTCTGATCTCTCAAATTTTGCTTACCAACTCTTCCCTTGTCACAGTTAAAGCTATTTCCCCCATTTCAAGTTAATGTTTTCCATATCCAATTCGCAAAATCCTCCAATACGCGCTGATTCTCTGGCCTAAGAAAAACTCTTACTGTTTTAGATAAAAATTTGTAATTAAAAATAAATAATCGTGTTCTTATTCCACGATTTCTCATGTTAGTTCCTTCAACTAAATCATCCCCAGTGCTGTGGTACACAAAATATTCATAAAAAGAGGTGTATATTTCTCATGATGTTATATTTATTAATAAACATTCAAGTATTCCCGCCGAAGTTAACTAATTCATTTTCACCACCCAAAACGCATTCTGTGACCTTCATTCTGCACTCCACATCGTCAATTTCCACCTTTCCTATGCCCTCTGCCATGGGTCAACTCAGCTTTTCAACGTAACCCGTCCTTGGCGTCATTCCTTGATAATCGCATTTCAAATTCACGCTATTTAATGGGCTGGCTTCATTATGAAATAAATCTTCGAGAAAATAGCACCTTTTGATATGCATATGTGACTTATACGCTTTCAGTTATATACAAAACATAGATCTTACGAAATTGCTGTGGGTGTTCAAGTTCTCTGATTGGTCCCACTACCACCTATAAGTTATAATTTACCTATATCTCTGAGTAGCACAAGGGTAGTCTTCCTGCAAGGTACGCTTCTTGGCTATAATCTGACTCAACATCTTTTTACTGTTAATCATCATTGCATTGAAATATCACCAGTTTGTTTCTTTTTATTAGAAAAGAAAAATGTTCCTAATTTTTTATTATTCTACTTCCTTATTAAATGTTTTTGCATTTACACTAGCTATGTCATTGATACAAAAAGAACGTACTCGCCTGTCAGGAAATAGGTCGTGAGTTTGATTCCCGCCCAGGCATTCCCTTCGCTTAGAGCCTGGTAGTTAAAAATTGTGTCTTTTATCTGAACTATCACTATCTGAAACGATTGAACTATACGCCGGATTCCTTTATTACGACCGCCTAGTTTTCATCTCCGCACAGCAGGGGAATCACTATAACTAAACTAAGCTAAATTGTAAGTTACGATTTCCTTCAATACCATGAGAGACGTCATATAAATATCAACTATCAGGATGTGACACTTTGTCAACTATAACAATTGACGATCCAAATTTTAAGACAACATATTGGAGATTCATGACCTATGGAGAAAAGTTTATGAGCTAATTGAAAAGCTGCCGCATTTAAATTGATTAATAAAATGCTTTTATGTTAGTGATTAGCCTTCACTTTCGTATGTTTTTACTACTTATTCTTACTTGGATTATAGAGATCGTAGATTTTAATAATTGAATAATATAAATTTTAAACTTACAAATTGGAGTTATTTAAGATTAGAATGTTATTCCATGGTCGAGATGTATTAAGTAAAACGGACAAATACTTTATTTGCCCTGGTGTTTATTTTATCATTGCCCTCTGAAAATGTTTTGTTGATATATCATTAGCGATGCAATGTAACGCATTAACAAGTGTAAAATGCGCACCAGAGGTCAGGGATTAATCTCGTGTTTAATAGAAAGACCACAAATATCGGTGTAATAAAACCATTTGCCCTTCGTCGTTTTCACCCCGACATGTTTTTCTTGCAAAAATTATCTTGAAATCGGACTTTTAGATTTCTCACGGAAGAAAACAGTTATCTCATGAACTATTAAATGCTCTGTTTTCTCTTGAGATGTGTGTTTATCTCTCGACGCCTAGAATAAATCTCTCCTCTAACGGCAATTTACGCTCGCCACAGTCAAACCATCACCTTTTAAACTGTTTGCACCGAAGAAAAAATTACCCCTTTCCATTTAGAACGTGGCACACCAGCGCACACGTCAGATTGATTTATTTCCAGCATTGAATGCGATTGCATATGTGCAGGTGTGTCTGTGTGGGAATGCCTCTCCGTCCGGTGTCTTATTTTCCCTTCCTTCATTTTTCTCTTTAACTGTGGCCACCGAGCTTGGATATTGCCTCACCAAGTCTTAATAAATGGTAGTTGATTGATTGATACAATTCTTACGATTTTGCTTTCCCACATCGTACTGTGCGATGCTTATGTAAGTTTTTACGCAATTGCTAAATAATTTGGCCTTCATTCATAGCTCGGATTAACAAATCCTACGTTTTATTGTGCCTAACTTCCTTATCACTATAACACTTTCTATTCAGCCACTTTACATCTTCTCTAAATGCGTTAGATATTGCAGCATTTATTTTTAAATATTGAGTTAGTGCAGCCCAATAAAATTTGAAACTGGCTCTGACTTGAGAACAGGAGGTAAAATTCTAATGGTAAGTTCTATTCTTGTAAAATTGTTCCCAAATGTTCAAAGGGTACCATGGTATATACCCATTAAAATTCCCTTTGCTCATACTTCCAGGTGACGTTAATTCCATCGGGAAAAATGATGCATCTGAAATAGTATGATAGAGATTCATTCGTTTGCAATTTCCGTTGATTCTGTAATTAAAGGACACTTTTTTCGTATTTAAGATGCGCCTAGATGAGGAAATTTGCGGTATCAGACAAATTTCCCTTGATGGTTGCTAGATTCATCTTTGGGAAGATTAGTATTATTATCCGCTAGGCATGATATTTCAAAATCTTTCAATTAACGACCTATTTTAACTAGAAATTTATTTTATTATTTCGTTAATGCCCTGAGAGTAGTTTATTCGTTTTTTCCATACTTTATTCTTTCAAGTTGTTCATTGTTATCTTACAAAAGTTTTATCTTTTCAAATCTGATAAGAATTGGTTCGAAAATTTAAAATATTTATGTTTTTGAAGACACTTATCTTTTCCGCATAAAATAGTTTTAATACGACCTAGGTTTCGTTACAGGGTAATATATCCAGGTAAAAAATGCTGCAGATGTTACGCTGCAACGCCTAGGTCGTATTAAAACTATTTAATGTGGAAAAGCTAAGGAATTCCACCGTGTTAAGCCTGAAACTGTGCTATTCATGTTTTTTGCAATGTATTTTCACATTTCCGCAGCCACTTCTTATGTCTTTCACTAAATGTTTTTTACTGTGTTAATTGTTAATGCGTCTTGAATATTATATTAAGAGCGTTATATATTAGGTAAAAGACTCACTTTTGAAGCGGAGATGGCTCAGTAAATCATTTCCTATTGATAGTAGTCATTCGTTTTTAAGGCACTTTGGCGGGTGCGATATCTTCACCCTGCATCGAAACTCACTGCTTTATATTCTTGTCTGAAACGAATTTCAAGCAGGCGACTTTGAGAAATGATATTATGGGAAAATATCACAATAGTCAACGTATGGGGACTACGAGGGCAATTTTAGAAATTACGAGTCATGGAAAGGCGCGAGAGCGGAGAGAAACCCGGAGTCGAAATCGTACCGCACTTAACGAAAGCCAACGAAAAACCCATAGTGGTACATCCCTTTTGACGTACTGTACTTGACGTAGCCTAACTGCGACATCCAGACTGATATCGGGAAACCACCGAGAAATCCAAAGCATCTGAGATTCAATCCCGGACTCTCGGGACAGGAAGTCGGTACCAGTTACCACCCCTATCCTGAAATTCCTTCCGTTATGTAGGCCAGCAAGCTGTCGTCCCACTTCATTTCCTCATTCAATTTCTCTTCATTCTACTTATTTTCATTCGTATCTCTATCTTCCCACAGTGCTACCCGTTCATGGTGGCTGTAATTAAAGCGATGGTAATATTCCTGTTGACTTTCTGCCCTTAAAGTTCTTTATTTGCATCTTCTTATTGTTTATTAAAATGAACGTGGCCGTTGCAAATGGTTTATTATACAATTTTTCTTCAGTATGAATCGGCGGAGATTAACAAAAAGTACATGCATCGAGTTGATTGGAAGGACAGAGAGTCTAGTTGCTCTACTTATGTTTGACCGACTTTGATCAAATGATATTCATCCGCCTGCAGTGTACAGTTACGTTTCTTTTAATACCACGGATTATCTTAACTGTTAAGGCTATCGAAATGACTATTTTAAAGGCTAAACGTCCTTCCTCTGTGAAATATCCCAATTTTCGTGGCCATTGCTATTTCGTGGTCTTCGCATTGTTATGGCTAGCTGCCCTTGAAAACAGTTATTATCAATTTTTTATTATACATGATGCCAAACTATATTGCCTCAGATATATATATATACATACAAAGAAAAAATTCGGTATATCTCGGCGAAGAACTAATCGCTATCAGAGATTCTCCAGCATTACATAAGTTACCAACTTTCAAGAATTTATGACGCCATTTCATTTGTGTATATTGCTTATATATTTCAGTAAGTACAGTGTGGTTAGTAGATAATACGTTTCTCTAGCTTCTAAGTTTGATAAAATAATCCAGTGTCAGTGTCAGTGACTTTTTTATCAATGCATTAAATATGTCCTTTATTTTATTTTCAGTTACTAGAGGCGACAAGAGGACTGGCTCTCGTGGGTGCGCGCTACCACGTGTATGTATCAAGCAGGATTTTCTAAAGTTTTTTATGGTGATTGTATTTTGAAACTTGATTTGCAATGCTATTAGAAACAAGCAGAAGGAGAATTAATGGAACCTTAAAACAGCCGTTTTTTTACTTAGCGATAAGGGCGAAGCATTTGCTTGATTCATTTTGTCCTAGGGAAATTGTTCACTTATCACAGTCGATAAACCTCGTTCCCCTATCAACTTTTTGCGTCGTCATTTTATCTTAGTCATCCTCATCCATCCATTACTTAGTCTTGACTGTGAAATGGATACGCTTTGATCATTAAACCCTACACCTGCAACTTTTGCCGAGGGTTGCCGACTCTCAGGGTAAATGTAGCCCATTAATATGGTCTTGCCTACAAATTGGGTCGCGGCGATGCATCATCCACAATTTCAATTCAGGTCGAAACCATTTCACTAGCGAGAGATTTGTCTTTCTATCCTCAAACACGTAGGCATATCTAATCGTACCACCCACTACCTAGAAGATGAGAGCGGCGACGGTGATTCCTTCAGCGTGAAAAATGTTCTGCTTTCGTACCTGCTCATACCAACTTATACTTCGTGTGTGACAAAAATGGTCCGAATATTCCTTGCTCAGCCTGGTGTTATGTTATGACTTGATTTCCAGCCTTACTTATTAGTTGGTGTTAAACCTTCATATAAGTAAAAAATTCCGCGAACATTATTTAAGTAGAAGTTTCGCAAACCCTTAGTTTGTATCTGTGTAGGATAACTTCTAAATTAAATTCCAGATATGAGACTGTCGCCACCAGTGAAAAAGTCACCACTGAAAGGAATTAATTTGCCTTAATATCCTTACGTGATTGTTGCTTAGGGATTTCCGCTTCTATTTCATTGAAGTGGCTGGGTGTACAGGTCCCCCTTAATTTTTGATAATTATTCAAATCAGATCAGTTTAGAAATTTAGTACGAGTGTGCATCTCGCTAAAATGAGGAATTGAAGAGCAAAGTAACTTATATCCGGATGTCAGGTTGTATTTTGTTTGGATAGGCAAAGCTATTTATGTATTCAGTCTGTGTTCATCCAACTCTGCCCTGAACGGTAAAATACCAAGTAAAACAGCTTGTTAAATTTATTGATCTGTTTCCAAATTTCGTCTCATGTAGCATTTTACATCATTAAAAAATTAATTCACGATTATTATAGACGGTTTTGCTTACTTTAATGGCTGAGCTCGAATTTTTGGTAATCTGCATTATTCTTGGTCATAAGATAAACTAAAAATATTAGTATATTTTAAGATTTCAATCCCCACAACAGCTATGTCTACGATAAACGAGGAATCATTCATACCATCGCCTTCGATATTTAGCACCCATCCCAAAATTCCCTATAGGATTAGACGGTCATGGCTATTTAACTACTTCTCTTGAAAATCAAATTAGAAACCTTTTATTCAGTTAATAATAAGTGTTTTTCACAATACGAGTCGTGGATTGGTCGCAGTTGGTACATTTCAATTGAATTTTTAGTTCACGTCTGAGAATAGGGTTTAGAAACTATGTTAAATATGAATTTATATGTAATCAATTTTAATTTTTAATAATTATGCTGCTGGTTATTTAATTTCGAACTAAGCTAGCGATTACTTTTATGGCCCTTAAGGAACACTTTGCCACCGAAGAGGACCTTTCGGGAGCCATGTTTTTCAACTGTTCAGCTACTCAGCCTCTTTCTTGGGAATTGGATCACGACCAATTACCTCGTCTAAGAGATGAGCAATCTTGAAGGAATGTGAGGATTGGTTCACAGAGACAATGACTCTGTGCCACTGAAACGTGATATTATTTGTGTGTGACATACAAGGAGCAAATTGAAAATCATATGAGGATAGTTATTAATCAAGGGTTATAAACAATTATAAGAAGGAACAAGTATGATTAATTGTACACGAAAGCATATACAATATTGACATAAACGGCATGCTGTCTGTTGCCAAAGATCATTTTCATTTCTGCAATACTCTAAAATGCTTACAAGGGTCAGGGTAGAATACAAAGCGTCATATTGCATCAAACGAAGCTAGTAAGTAGTTCAATTTCCCAAAAAAAGAGACAAACCATTATAATGTACTAGAATTCATTTAAAGTCACATACTAGATGAGCATTGCGAACAGGTTTTTTTAATAGATTTATCTAATGGGCCGAATACCTATGTGTTCAACTAAAGTATTTTTTAAATGATTCAGCCCCTTAAAATATATTACATTTTGTATTAACGGCATCTTTTTATGACGCTAGTGACAGCAATCAATTTGGTTTAATCGTTAGCAGTTGTTGGTAATGTAACCCGGTAATTTTAAATGCTTGAATTGCTTATTTGAAATGGGATAGTTTATTAAATTGTACTCCTGTATTTTTGTGCGCGCATGAAAAATGTAAACAGTGTTAACATTTATGTTTCTAAAATTTGAAATACCAAAAACGCTCGCGTTTATTTTCGTTCCTTCAGTACATGAAATTACGTATATCAACAGCTTCTTTTAAGAAATTTCTGGTAGTGGTATTTTTTCTAATTAGAGGAAAAATATATTTTTTAATTAAAGCACTTTCGATTTGTAATCACTGCCACTATCTCCGTTAGTCCACATCTTCTATTAGTAGCTAATGTGAAAATTATAGTTATTAAAGTGTACTGTCTTTTCTCCTTGATTCCATACACATTCTGATCCACCATTAATTGAAATGGCATTTGCTAAATTAAACCGAGGTAGAGGAGATGGATATCTGAAAACATTTTAACGTTGCAAATATCGAGTGAACGATATTCCAGTCTGTATCTGCATAATGTTCACTGCTGATTCTGATAACAAAGTGGGAACTACACAGGCAGAAAAACAAGTAAATGCATGCAATGTATATTGCTAAATGTTTACGTAAATTACTGGAGCCTTTAAATGATTAGTTATAGGTACTGAATCAATTTCTGGTCTATTTTCATGTTATCCTAGTCCAGGATTGCTCATACTTTAAAAACCGTTGCGTTTTAATGTGTTCCGTTTACATTCTTAACAGCGTAGCTACTGCTTAAAATGATTGGCGTTTGAATAATGAATCAAATACTTAACCCGTTGAAATAATTATTGTTTTTGTTACTCCGGGCTTAACCGTCTGTGATTATCCATCCAAAAGGTTGCTTTAATTAACATTGGAAAAATACGTATCAGAGTGGTGATGCCTCAGTTAAGCGTGAGTGGAACAGACACGCGCACACACCCGCGCAAACCATCCAAAAACACAGACCATGGGCGAGACGACATAAGCGCCAGCCCTCGGATACCCTCGTGAACGCTTTTTCGCTCGGCGTATGCCTATCCGCGTGTGTTTTGAAAATGAAGCACGGCAACCATTTCCGCGATCTCCCTCCCTCCTTCCCAGATTCACACGCACCAGAGTCCACGCACGCACAAGTGCACGCGAGACACGCCACCCGAGAGCGGCGACGGATCGCTAGGTTTTTGCCTTTTGCCGCTTCGGGAGTCGGGGAGCCGTAGGTGGTTGAGGGGGGTCTCGGGAGAAGTGCGAAAGGGGCAGGAAAGGGGGGGTAGGGCGGATATGAGAAGGGGGGAGTATTTCAAGTGGGAAGTATTAGGAGTCGGGTGATGGGGGAGGGAGGAGGAGATGAGGAGTGGTCGGGAGGAAGGGAATCTGAAGGGGGGGTAAAGGAAGGTGGGTGGGCAGGGCTGAGACGGAGTGTGTGGTGTCCGTCTAACCTTCCTCCCCACAGCCCCATGTGGTTTCCTAGAATCACAGTCCATCCCGTCCCTCTACCCAATTAAACCCTACCCCAACCCCACTCACCCCCTCCCCCGATTCACACCTCGCGGTGCTGCCAGACATGGGAGATTTCGGTTTCAGGTGCCGCCATCGGGTAAGGTTTTTCTCGCACCATCTGAACCCTTTATTGGCTGCACACACACACACACACACACGTATGCTCCTGACGCTCGTGCCCAAGGTGGGATTCGAGCCCTCGACCCTCGGGATTGCCAAGCCGTACGGCCGCGTTAGCAACCTGACATCCGCGGTCAGCTTCGCTCATCACTCCCTTCCTCCTCCCAAGCCATCCATCCGCCTCCCACTTTCCTTTCTCGCCTCTTTCCCTCCCCCCCATCCTTCAATCCCCTTCCCGCCACTCCCTAGGGAAGGCACTGGGAGGGAGGAAGAGGGGTTGGGGTGTAGATAGGAGCGGGCACCGAGGTCTCTTGAAGCGAGCGCCCAGAAGAGGAGGGGGGTTCGCGGCGCGGAAGAGTGAGCTAGGGGAGGTGAGGGAGGAAGTGAAGGGAGAGTGAGGGAGAGATATAAGGGTGAGGGAAATACTTAGAAGGAAAGACGACGGAGGTTATGGTAAATGTGTGAGTGTGCTTTAGCGACCTACGACAAGACGGGCCGCGTTGCCTTTGTGAAGGAGTGAATCGCGCAAAGACCCGGAAAAGTTGGTGTGAGGATGGTTTTGGGGGGAAGGAGGGAGGATGGTAGGTGGGTTGTTGGAAGGAGTTCGGAAGGGGGGGAGGAATGGGGTGATGTGGGGAATAGTCAGCTGGGGGATGCAGTAATATGGGAGTAACCAGCCTTCGAGGATGGGTGAGAGGGATGGGATTGAGCATGTCGTGGGAAGTGTGGTGGAGTTTTGGTGAACGTTTGTCTTTACTCGCCGAAGGGTGGCAAGACTGCCAAAGCGATGAGTCTCGTAATGGTCGTAGTATTTCTCCGTCGAGTGCTGGGCTCGCGCGGTTCGGGACTTTGAAGTGGAGTTCGTTACCTAATGGCAGTAACTCTCAATAAATATGTCCCCATGCACGCCCTCGTCGAGGTTTCCTCCTCCAATTATCACTTCGAATCATTTCGAACTGTGATCCTCGCGATAATCCTCTTGACCTCACTTCCTTTCCATGGGTTTCTCTAGTCGTCAAGATAAACTCAGATTCCATCAGCGCGCAATCGTTAGCACAACTCTGAATCGAGAACGAATTCTCGAAATTATTTCGGCGGAGTCTTGCATAAAAAAGATTTAGATCATCCCGAGCGCGCATCTTCAACGGAAACTACCGGGTGAGTTTTGTTGTCGGAGGGAGATATTTACAAATGCATCCCTCAGCTCGTGACGTCAGTCACACAGAATTTCACAGTTCGTGGCATTTTATGATTGTTATTCGAGGCACACGGTCACGCAATGTCTGCTCCCCAGGAATTGCCTGACGCGACGAGCGAGAAAATGCTGAAATTATTACTGCTGGATGTAAGCCGAGTCTCGGTCGAGTACACACAAAACGTGTGTGACGAAAGCCTTCCGGGGCCTAAATATTTGAGCCACAAATCAGATATCCCAACTGCCCTTCCCGGTCTATTTTTTTTCGCGCGCGAGTGTGTGGGTCTTTTTAAAAACCTCACGCGAGGGTTTAGCGGCTAGCTTGAAAAACCCATCGTATTCGTCCTCCTCCCAGAGTGGGATGGGGCGAAGGGTGTTTAGGCGGGGGTGGATCGCATGGGGCTGTGTGTGTATGCGCGGGAGTCGGGGGGGGGGGTGGAGTGAGGAGGGGTGGAGTGAGGAGGGTTCCTTGGGAGTAGGAGATGGTTCGAGGAGAGGAGATATAGGATGTGTGGAGGAGGCATGGTTTCATGTGTCAACCGCTTAAAAAAGGGGGAGGTGGTGTGAGGCGGGGAAGAGGTGTGAGGGGAATAGTGGGAGGAAGTGGGTGGTGGAGGTTGGAAGATGGAGGAGTGAGGAGGAGTTTGTGTGTGCTCGGAAGGAGGAATGGTGGAGGAAGAAATGGAGGAGGGATGGATGGAGAGAGTTCGGGAGGAGGAGGGGGTGTGGAGAGCCGAAGAGACGGGGGAAGAGAGACGGGGAGGAGTAAGGAGTAGTAGGAGGGCGGGCGGTGGAACTTGTTTCAGCGGTTCTCCGCCGGAGGGCGTCGCTATTACGCGCCATGAGGTTGGCATCCTTGTTTCCCTCCGTGTCCGTGGACGCTGTTGCTCTTGCGGCCCAAGCGTTTGCTCCGAACGCTCTCTTTTCCCTCTGCCGGGCACATCGTCATTACGGAAGAGTGTGACCTCCATCGGGATGGAGGCGGGCAGCATCCGTGGCGAGCGAAAAAGAGTGGGAGAGACACTACACAGACACACACACACACACGCATACGAGGAGGTCCCCGGAGGAGAGCCGCCCGCTTTTGTTTTTTTAAATTATTATGTTCCACGGGCATTTTATTTCACGTGATCCCACGCCCCCAATCGGAGGATGTGTTTTTTAGGTGAGTGAACGTCGGCCACGATCTTCGATCCCCATCGGAGGTCAAGGGCAACGAAGGAGGGTGAAGGAGAAAAAACGCGAGCGAGGCGACTTGTGGTGGTGGTGGTTGGCGTGTGTGTGTGAGTCCCGTCGGAGGACCATTCCGCATACCCCCTGCCCTCACTCACCCGACGACCGGCTCGCGTGGGCGCGCGATTTAAGGGGGGCGGCGTGCTTGTGGTGCGACGGCACCACGCCCCGCTTGTGCCCAATCGGACCTATTTCTTCGAGGATCGTGACCTGCCTGCCGTGCGGAATACGCGTGGGGGCAGCACATCGGGACGGAGAACGACGACGATCAAGAGACCCGACGAGCAGTTTTCCCGAATCCGAGGATCGAGGAATAACCTTGTGGTAGGAATTTTATTAATCCCTTCCCCCCCTCTTCGAAAATGTCTCGCTTCGCCTCCGTTCGGCCGCCACTCGGCTGTCGATTAAATTGATGGATAGTATAGCGCCCGTATTTTTCCCCCTTTGAACTGTAGTAACGTTTACGATTCCTTGTCTGAATAGTATTTTTCGTCCATTGCGTCGTTTTTGTGACTGATACCTTCGGCTCATTTGTCAAATGATCCAGAAGCCGCAGTGAATGAGTTTGGATTTTCTGACTGAGCATTTAATTAGTTCGTACAATAAATTAGGGTTTCCTTCACGTGTGAGAAATTCACGGTGGGCGATTGAAGTTAGTATTGCTATTTCGGGAACTATGTCCCTTCGTGTACTAGTTCTGAGGAGTTGGCCTTGGAGTCGGCGTGGAATGGAGCATGCGCATGGAAACTCCTTACACCTAGACCATCATGGAGTCTGGCCGTGAGTAATTCTTTCGCCATTAGTAATATTGAATCGCTAAGAAAATGCATGATGGGAATGAAAGACGTCTGCTACTTCTGATAATTCGTTGTTTTTTAGAAAATCCTGTCCATATCGATATCTTTGAACTACTCTTCCTGTATTTATTTGTTCATTGTTGACGTAGTTATTTTATGCCTAACATATTAAATATGCAAAAGTCTTGGAAGTGATGATTTATATCAGATAATCATTTGGAGCCACATGAAATCCATTACAATTTAAATAACGTAATTATTTCTATAAAATTTCGTAAAAAACATCCATTGAGTCTTCACTTCCTCTATTGCTACGGATTGAAATTGCGCCCATTTTCAATGCTGAACATCTTTGTGGTATTTCGTTAACTTCTGTGACTCCATCATAATTTTTTCTAATTTTTTATTTGAACATTCATTCATCAATTCAATTTACAGGCATGAGTTTTATCAAAGTTTAGTAGCTATCCGAAAAATAATCGTATGACTGCTGCTTCAAGGATTATATTAAAACGTTCTATGGAAGCCACATACATATGTGGGACATTAAATTGCAATAAATCCATGAGAATAAGTAGAAGTATGTGTTATGGCTTTCTGCACAGATTACATTGTAAAACGTCCCTCGTACCTTGATTATTGTCACTTTGAATGTTTGTGTTCTGCGTCAAATAAGGAATTTTGACATTTCGTGGGGTTGGTATTGTTTGTAAATTAAATTGGAATTGCGTCCATTGAAACGAGATACTTGCTTCGCGCGTCGGCGAAGGGTAATCGTTTTGTGGTCGGCCGTCTTTGGCGCCTTTTTCCCCGTACATGTAATTTCCTCCCTTTCATCTTGGCATCATTCGTGACTCAAAGGAAAGGTAGTCAGGCATAGGGAAGGAAACGGAGTTAGATCGTGGGGGAATAAACTCTCTCTGTCTCTCATTCTCCCTCCGTCTTCTCTCTCGTACGCACGGGGCCTTCCACAACTGGTTTGAGCGGTAAACCCTTCCTCGGCGCATCTCAGCCGGTTAGTATCAAGTGCAGTCAGCGTGGTGTGAATGTATGCATGTGTGCGTGCGTGCTTGTGTGTGTGCACGCGCGCTCTGTTACACTCTCCCCCGAGGCTGTAAAATCCTGTTAGTGGGTCTCCTTGTTCGTGGGATCCTACGCCAATCGTCCGGTGCGAAATTCGATTGATTTGCGAGCGATATCCTTTGAAGGGAAGACAGCAATAGCCGTAATGTTCCCTGCTACTGTTGGGATTTTCGTCGTTTTTTTCCGGGTTCCTCCCCAGCCCCCACGCAGCCAAGAGTTCCTGGGCGCACACGCCGGTCTGGCGAGCGAAGCAGCCTTAAAGGTGTCGTTCGACGGGTTGCTGGGAAATGCAGTGATATAAAGCGAAGCAGAGGTGTTATATTCCCCATTGGTTAAACCACATTTGGATCATGTTGCTTAATTTGAGTGTTTGGGATCTATTAGAGAAAGTGATAATGAAAAGGATTAGCAAAAATTCACAGAAAAATCCATCGAGAAGATCCGGAAGCTCAATTGAAGAATCGACATATCTAAAATGCCACTTTTCCCACAAACGATAATGGATCGACATGATTGAAAACGATCGCGCTAAGGGGGAAAAAATATTTTTTATTGATTTTATTAGCGTATTAATATGTTAACATTATTTTATCTAACCCTTATTTTATTGTTATCATTGTTACTTTAAGCTCGTCTGGCACGCATAGAAAATATTTAATCTTAGATTCAGGAGCGCATGTGTCTTCAGTTGACAAAAAGGCAATGTAATGTAAATCTGCATCTCAATTCCTTGACGGAATTTATTGACTCAGAGTATTTTTTTATAACTTAGAAATTTGGCACGTGACTTAAATCCACTGAATACATAGATAGTAACTACACCTTCAATCAATGTCTTGTTTTCATCCCATACATTCCCTAAAAGGTCAGTTGATACTAAATTCAATTCTTAGGCTGTATTTCAAATATTGTACAAAACAAATAATGAAACTGAGATCAACCTTCTGAATGTGCCATGGATGTATGTATGATATAATTCACTTATGAAAAGGGCATTTGGCTGAGAATTATTAACGAAAGGATTTTATTTTTAGCTTAAATTATGTATGCACACATTACTTCAAAATTTCACTTTTATTTATTTCCCTTTTTTGCGAAATTAATCAAATTTGCCGTGAAAATTTCACGAATTTACAGGAGAGACGAATGCTATTGGTATTTGTCTTACTTTGGTGAGGTTGGTCCCTATGTCCATGACATTTCTCGAAAAACTTCATTTAACCATATTTGCCACTTGAATCTTCCATTGAATGATTATGTAATAAAAGAAATTTAACAACGATATTAACTATCAAATGAAATTGGCTTAACAAGCTTGGTCGACGAAGGCAAAGGAATGCTAAAACGCCAGTAAATATTTTTTTCTCCTAGGTACTTTCCCTTCCAAAATCAATGTTAAACAATATCTGAATTGCTTTATTAATGTAAACTTTTCTCAAGATCTAACTGTCGTAACTTTCATAGTCATATTTGACGTTTGAAATTAGAACACGCCGTTCTTATGCATTTTCATCTTCGTGTTTTCATTTTATTCATCGGCTAGCTATGTTTTGCTTGGGAGATAGAGAGCGTAGCAAAAGAGCTTAAATTATTCATCTAATCCATTTTTTTCTTCCCATCACAAAATTTCCCGGGAGACATCGAAAAAAGTTGTTGGAGATTGAAACAGCTGTTCGAGGATGGAGGATGCCCTCCGATGAATTTCTTAAAATATGTGCCATTTCATAAGCATGTACGAAATGCGAAATATTATTTTGTTGAAGTACCAGGCGTCAGGATTTATTACATTTCCTCGAATATTTTAACATTTGGAACAGTTTTAAATTATCCACATAGTTTCAGTATTTATGAAGGTACATTCGAGTAATATATCCTTACGCTTTACCTATTCAATCTTTTAAAGGCAAAAAATCTAAATAGTTCTGAAGCCATCGAAAATTTTTCCAAAACTTAATTTAAATATCGCAATTGTATTGATACCTGCGTGCAAGAAATCATGCAAATTAGAAGCTAGAAATAATTTTTAAGTCGTTTTTTGTCGACGTTAACACGTTTAATCAAAGGTATCTGCTTATATAATCAGATCGCAGGGATGACTCGTTAATTAGAATAAATTGCATCGCCATTCTGCGCAATTAACGGTAAAATATGTGAACATTACAGGTGAATCTTGACTGAAAAAGCTTTCAGTAGAGCGATGTGTTCGATTTCAAAAGTTTTCAAGGATAGGTCACGCCTTTCGTTTACGGTTGAAGAGTTAAAACCCATGTCAATTAAATTTGTTTACTTTGTAATTACCAATTTTAGCGACATGCTCCAGTTTTCACGGTCATTTATTTCATTCCGCTTGAGTTTATAGAATCGTTTGGAGGTGAAACAATGTGTACCCATTAAAAATATGCCTACGTTTAGATTCGTTTTTTTTAAACTTTGAACATTCTTGATGATATAAACTTTGAATTGTAATTTCGTCCGACTATGAGACTTTGAATGCTCAAATTAATTTGAGGAAATCGGTGATATGAAGGCATACTCTCGTTCAGAAAATTAATGGCTCTGCTAGGCTGGGAGATAATAATTACTATTTAAGTGAATTCCACGCTGACATACTTCATAACTGTCAGCTTAGCATTGAAACAACCGACCTTCTATTTGTATTTCAATGAGATCCCTGGGTAATTAACTGCGGAGAATTGGCCGCTGCTGTCTGCCTATCTTCTCTGCAACGCTAAGAATGGAATAAATTACGAAAGACAAAGAATATATACGTTATTGAATACCTATTGTCAATGAACTCGTACTTGATATAACAGTTTCGTATTGCACAATTCTATGATATACTAGAGCAAATTATCATACCAGTATGTTGATGTTAAATTTCCTTCGTTTGTGGTCATAGTTGCTTAAAACAACCGATTTATACAGTTTAGTAAATTCATAATTGTGTAGTCTTTGTTTCCTGTTTTTTTTCTGGCAATGACATAAGTTTCATTGCATACAGGTTAGGGGGGGGGGGAAATCGACATAAGTTTCATTGCATACCTGTACACGTTAGGGGGGAAAAATCTAGCCACACTTTGTACAAATGAAAACCTCCATGGCCTTCAGAATATTTGTTTCTCTATCGAATCCAAAATTATAAGCCTCGGATTGTTTTTAATATTTTACATCTGTTTATTTCTCGTAATGCTTCCTGTGAATTAGCAGAATGAGTAAATGATTTTGATAAAAACAAGACAATGTAATGTCTGTATTCCTTAAAAGTACTTCTTCTTTGGTAATTTACCAAAAGTAATTTTTGCGTGGATGACTCTTTGGGGTTTTCCTAAGTCTCTACACCAGCAAGAATAAGTTGGAATGGGAAGACCTGATTCGGGTTGACGTGTTTGCTCCCGCTTGGTGGCTGTAATAGGGTGAGAGGCATCTAAGAGAGCCTTGCATTGATAGTCCTTCATACTTCGAAATAATTCATATTTTATTGTTTAAAAATACTGCTCAATTCAATATTGCAGTTCTGGGTGCATAGAATGCAGGAAAAGTTCAGGAAGGACTCGTTGGGTCGGTAAACTTGTTACATAAACAATCTAAATGTAGTTAGTGTTTTCATATATTTGAAATCTGGTTAAGCGGAAACCGAAAAACACAGATTTTCATAGATATCCTTCGCGTTTCACTTTAGAGACTCGGTAATTTAAACAAAAAAATTTTATTGTACATTGGCCTAAAAACTGTTTTTCAGGAATCAATTCTTATGGGCTCATTTGAGACATACGTTAACCTCAAGGATCTTTGATGCACCGGAGTATTGGTCCGTAGTAACTGATGGTGAACGTTGAATCATGGAATTAAAATTAGTATTTATAATCAAAGAAAGAGAATTGTGAAACATTTTAATATTTATGAGCTATATATAATAAATAATGCACCTATATGTTTAAAAATACAAGTGGAACGTTTGAATCAATTCTATCTATTATATTCGGGTAGGTACTTCGAAAAATTCCACCAGCGGACAATATTTACGGTTAAATATTTTTACGATGTTCTGGTTAGTATTTACCTACCTGCACAGTTATTAATCTTGGTACTCTATGATATTTCGCCTTTACAAAAGCATATTCTCTGAAAGAAGCTTTTGTTTCAGCTTTTATTTAGAGTTGATCAAAAAAAGGGTGCTCTTTGACATTGTGGTGGTAGCAATTTTAGTATTTTCCCTTTGTAAGTGTATTCCTTTCTTGAATGTGTGAGAAGTGGACCAATTACGGAAAACAATTCACCTGTAAAATTTGCAACTGAGTCGCCAATGTTGATATTTAATACGTAGTGCAATAATAAATATGAATTAAATAAACATTCACAATTAGAAAGTGTCCAAAAATCTCATTATATGTATACTTACTGACAGTACGCAAATAAAACCGAGCCATATTTCCTTTCGTCACTTGCAAAAATTATTCCGTGCTCCGCACTTTAACTTTTTATAATGTTCACCATTCCGTAAACCTAAACTAATAACTTTATTTTTCCAAATATTTTAAGAAAATAATTAATATTACTATAATTCATACTGCTCTTCGTAACTATACACGGGTTTTGGTGATATGGTGATAGGAGAAATCTATTTGGTCATTAAAACGTATGTCCTAAGTCACACAATCAATAAAAATATGAAATATTTTAATTTGGGATTTTCTATTGCCAGATCATTTTAAAAACTAGGGGAAAAGTATAGCTCAACTGCGCATTAAGTCGCACGAGCACTTTCTGCCAGTAACAATGTAACTTCTTCAGTCGCGTCTTCAGTCGCTTCTTCGGTCATGTATTTTTAAGACTGATCACCTCGTCGTTATGTAGAAGTAATGGTTTTCGCTGAAGAGCAACACTCCATTTTAATTAAGTCGTATTTCATTTTACATCAATGGATCATTGAATCAATTACATATTTAGTTGAAAGTAACTAGTAGACATTAGAAGGATAAGCGTAGATATGCCTCACGTATTGAGACAAGACGACTACTTCTAACTTCAAGATGGAAATAATTTTTTAAACAAGGTGGTGTACGGCTTTCGCATCCATCGTTCTTCTGCCCTAACTCAACTCAAATGAACAACGTGCATGTCTCAATAGGGTCCCTCGCTGCGTTAGGGATAAGAAGATCGAGAGGCTAGCTGTGCCATCCATCGACTACGATGCGGGGAGTTAATGCAATATCACATTGAGATAGATTATCCTATACTGCGCAAATGGGATTTTACGATCTAAATTAGGGATGCAGGGGAATCAATGGTCGATAATAAACATCGACGCCGTGATTATACCCTGAGATTTTTACAAAGAGAACTAACGGCGTAAATAGAACCAGTCCGTGGAAGGAGTAGAGGATGATGCCGATCAACATGTCGTAAAATGTCTTCAAATTGAAAAATCCTAGAGTGAATGCGAAGTCGTTCATTTTCTTCGCGATGTGGAAGCATTGACAATCTTTCATTATGCAATTTGCATTGCGCTGCGGTATCATAGCCCTTCTGCTCGGGGAGAAAACAAGTTTCCTCTACGGGGAATGGCCGCAGAAAGCGACGGCATTAATTCGATTGTGTCGCGCCGTTCTTTAAGGATACCCTTCAGACCGCTTCCGCACTCGACGCGGCTCTCTCGTTATTCTCCCGAGGCCGTTAATATTCATTTGCGGTCATCTCTCCGTACATGCAACTAGATGGTGCGACGGTTGCGTGGTGCACGTTTTTTTCCTCCTGCGGGTCTATCCGTCTTCGCCCTGGCTTATCCCCGCGCGCAATCTCACGGGCCTGACCTTTCCCTCATTTTCTCCCTCATTCACTCCCATTCCCCCCCTTCTTTCCTCCCTCCCGCCAAACCGCAGCACACTGCCTGCCCTCTTCTTGCAACGCCGTCTTGTTTCCTCCCGCTCCCATTCTCTCTGTACTCCTTTCGTCGTGCATACTTTTCTATTTAAGGCACGCGGCATGGGATGCGTTCATGAGCCTTGCCTTATGCTGGAATCGGTCTTAGAAATATAGTTAGCATTCGCGGCGTATCCTAATGTGCGTCTCATAGGGTAGAATTAACTTGGTTCACCTATCTTATGGATAAAATCAAAAGGATGTAAGTATTTAAGACAGTTCGCCCCTTTTTCATCCCGGATTCTCATTAAATTCACGACTTAATGAAATTTTGTTCCGTTAATATCCAAGCAAGTGTCCAGGAGTATTAAATATATAGTTAGTACATCACCATAACTGCAGCACAACATAGGCGTACAAGCATCAGTTTGTATACATTTGAGGTAATTGGTTCGTATATTTACTACATTACGCTCTTTCCTTTACCAAAGGCTCTTAATATTATCATAAACCAAGTTCATTAAGAGCTTGCATCGATTTGGTTCTCTATTATATGAGCTGATCAAATTGAGTGATCAGAATTATTTTATTTCACATAGTTCACTGTGGGCAAATTCGTTTTTATGTAACATCATCACCTTGTTGTGAAATATATATGGTGAAAGCTTCATTGTATTTCCGCCAATATTGCGACTGCGGTAGCAATGGAAAGCTGAAACATGTTTGATTCGACTATACATGCTTCTTATGATAAAATGTTTTCCACAAAGGTGTTTCTTCACATTGAGGAACAGGGTTTTCGATTGATATGGCCTTGGAGAATGTTCAGTGCATCTCCGTAATATGTTACATTTTCATTTGTGTATTTTGATACGATATCCTGATACACCAATCCATGAATATAAAAGAGCATAATTTTCATTGAAGAAATGTTGGTGATGCCGGATATTTCACATTGAGCGCTGTTAATTAGTTTCAGGATCAAAATGATGTAGCCAAATTTCATCTGTAGTTGAAGAGCAAATCTTCATCTCCCTGTGATATCAGCTTATCAGGGAACAACTTGCATACCAACGTCCTGTTAGAGTATGAGCATACTCGGAATCCATTGCCCACAAGCGCGTCTCGTGTGCAATGTTTTTGTTACCAACTTGTAGGTGGTATCCTATGATATTTTCACTACTTTTGATAGTGTTTTTAAGGTAATTCGGATATATTCTCTCACAATGTGGAGTTAGTATTCACAATCGTCAGTGGAACTCTAGCCCTTTGAAATTGATCGTTTCCCATCTTCAGACATTTCACACTATCTTGTAGCTGTATTATAAGGAAGAATTAGAGCCTCGATTGACTTTCTACCGTACTGCATATGCCTTGGCTGACAATTAATTCATTAGAAAGCAAAATTTCAACACGGCGTATAACTCGTCACGTGTTACTTCCATCGTTGTCGTAGGTGAACGTAACATTATACACCCAACAGCGGCTTCCGACTTAATACTGAAGTCAAATCAATGACATTTGTACCATATGCGTTAAACACTGAGCTAAAAGTATATTACAATTTTGGCACAATAAATTATAGGAATGAAAACATTTGAGCCCTCGTTTGTAGCTATTCCATTTAAATTTGCATTGCATCAATCACGTGAACATAGAATGGATATTTTTTCAGTCACCATCGTCCTTTTATAATTCAGAGCCTATTCGTTGAATTTCAGCTATCTTAACATCAGATAATTGACAGTTTTCTCAGTGAAATGCCTCCGCTTATGTTTTTATGTTATTTTTTTAAACTGGACTGTACAATTTAAACTTTCAATATATTACGCACAAAACTTTGAAATTTGCTAAAACTGTAGAATTTATTTTCCATTAAGAGAACTCTTTAGTCGAAGTTTTGTTTTGGAGGATTGTATACATGTAAATTACATTTTAATATCATTATACATAAATGTAGAATCCATCAATACTGATCGAACCCTTATATCAAGCTACATAGAGCCCAGTTAGTGTCCTTGATTTATTTGTAAAGATTAACCGTATTAGATATCGAGGAACTATGAAGTGATGTTTTCAATATTAAATTATTTTGAATTCTTTGGATTAATATGTGCGAGCACCTGCCCTTCTCATTTATTAGACATTGATCCTTTCACTAGTTCGGCAAGGTTTTACTAAATTCAGTTCAATGAATTTTAAAAGCATTGTGAGCTACGTGGCAATGCAGGACACCCAAGCCGTTCGAAGCTAAACTTGTTTTCAGAACCAGATTATGCCTTGGTGCACATTTTCCTCCAGTGATAGCACGGCGGCTTCTTATTTTAGCAAGACTTGCGCTTTGCCAGTTGCCTGCATAGCATCCCTTTGCTCCCCATTGTCCTCATTTTCTTTATTCCTCTGCCTCCCCCATCCCTGCCCACCACCATTTCTCGAGGGAAGAATTTCATCCTTCTAATCCATTCCATCCATTAAAAGAAGCAGATGGATTATTTATAGCGCCGTGATTACGTGCCGAGAGGCAACGAAAGCCTTGCTTCCAATGCTTTCCACTCTAATAGAGTTAAAGGTTTTTGATTTTCTCTTCGCTTCAAGAGCTAAACACTCAACTAACAGACGAATTGAGGAAAACTGCGGGACGATTCACACTCACATAGTTCAGCTATTCGCTATTTTTACTTTTTGTTGTTAATTTTTTCAATGATTATATATTTCTAAACAATGTATGATCTAAAAAATATATATCAGTACTATAGTTCCTGGGAGGTCATGCAGGAAAGGCCGCCAATGCCGAGTTAGTTCATTGCGCAAGTAATGAATACAATACTGATACAATTTCTGCTTATCGCGAGGTCTCACCAGAAGGATTTCTCGGAGAATTCAAGGTTTATTTGATTAAAGGTGCACACCTCAAAAATTTTCAGGCGTGATATACATAAGAGAACCTTATAATGTGCACGAACTAAACAAAGTCTCCAATTATGTCATAATCTGTCGCTTCATACGCGTTTTGTGAGTTAATGCCTGTGATAATGTCCGACCATATTGTCATTTATGATATCTGTTTAATTTTTGCTTTTTATATCCAAACCGACGAACTAAGTTTTCATTTTGTCTCATAACCCCACAAATCTGGCATTTTGCGAAGATTTGCGTAGTTTGATCGCTGCGTCAGTCTAAAATGTGGACATCACCTTCCTTATTCTTTGCTAATTTCTGTCTCTTGCCTTGAACTGAAGTACATATTAATGGGAACAACTGTTCTTATATAATGTCCAACTGCTAGTTACATCACTGGTTATTACCATCCTGCCATTGTATTTTATTTCTTGGTATTGCTAAGCTACCATTTAAAGGGCATATATCAATCAATCGTAGATTGAGCAATTCCTTATCATCCCGTACTTTACGTTTTTTACGTTCTTGGAAAAGAACAATTGGTGAGAAAAAATTGCGTGCATGCCTGTCCTTAACGCCATTCTCTTTCGAGTTGGACGCTGTCAAACAAAGCCTTACGACATTAGACATCGTAATAACTCCATCCTGTCTATTCTTGTGGACTACTTCCACCTCTGACACATTCACACATTATTTCATATATGCTCTATCTTAAGCTTTAAATGTTCCTAGCCTTTCTCTTCAGGCACCACATATGTTCATGGTTTTTTCGGACTATCCCTTCCTCTCAAACTCTTCTCTTAAATTCTGTTTGGTGATTCGACTATCGTCCTCTCTGTAAGAATGACTAAACCGGCGTAGAACTCTGTTCGCATTGCCTATAACAGGTGACGTCAATCCACATGACCCTCTAACTCCTCACCATATGCATCTTAATTGCACCGCAAGCACTCCTCAATTCAACAATGCCTACCGCATGCATTCCATATTTATGCTTATCCTGGCATACTCAAGCTTCGCTTCCATACAATAATGCGGAGAATAACAAATTTTACGGCAATGTCAGCGTCCGGAGGCACATTCAATATTTTATGTACCCCAAGTGTTATCAACAACCTTCCTGCAGGCATTCGCGTATGTTGTCATAGCTGAGAAAATGTTTCAGGAAGGGTATCCAAGTATAAAACAGTCATTCGATCAACAAGCTCTTGCCTTTAATATTTAGTTAGCCTTGCGGCACTGAAAAAGAGCCATGACAAAATGGTGGAACACTAAGTAAACGGTTAGGTATAGGTTTCCCCTCCTTGTTATCACATCCGGGTAGCAGCGACGACTCTAAACTCAAACGCCTTATCTTTCCCGCTGGGTATACATTGTTAGTTGAAAAGTCAGCATCATTTCGTAATGTTTCCCGACTCTTGCTCTCATCACCGCTTGCTTCCAGCTTCATAATAAAATTTCCTTCGCTCGCAAAAATTTCGTTGCGAAATATCCATATTTACGCTTAGACGGAAAGTTTTGTGATTCATCATCGTCGGATTAGGCCATAAGGAAACGAAATTGCAGGAAATGCTACCATTTGCTTAGGCTTCCAACGGTGATCCCCTTTTTAATGCAGGTCGTCTCCCCTTATTTCCTTCCTCAATAAAACTCAGTCGTGGAGAGCATATCTT
The DNA here is from genome assembly GCF_022747635.1 of Hetaerina americana. NCBI lineage: Eukaryota > Metazoa > Arthropoda > Insecta > Odonata > Calopterygidae > Hetaerina > Hetaerina americana. Next base: position 60,282,356 of record NW_027286763.1, read on the forward strand.
TCTTTTGGTTATTAGTGTTTCATACGATTATGTTGTGTGACTGTGTGTTGGTAGTGTACTTATTTGTATAATGCTACCAATTTGTATTAATTTATTCTTTTCATCAATATTATTAGAACTTGATCTTAGATTGGTTTCACACTGCTCGGATAAAATTAAACATGTTTTTGAGTGAAATGTTTTTTCATCAACTTTTAGATACTAATATAATATTCAAATTTGCTCCTTTCCCTGGCGTAGGTTATTACTTCTGAAGAGATAATAATGCTGTTTAGCCGACTCTTCAGACAAATATATTTAGTATCCTGAAGCAGAATCCACCTAAAAATTCGATGATGTATACTAGTAAAGAACATAGTACTACACTAGTTACGTCGGATATTTCTTGTGAGTGTTGATTATATAATTTCGAGCAATGATTTTGATAGGCTTTAGCAATGATTGAAATTAATTTGAAGATAAGGACTAATTACTTTAACAAAAAATATTTTTTTTCTATTTACCCACGTTAATTATGACAGGCGTGTCAATCTACACCTACGGATAAGTTTGTAGGGATATTTATGTATGTCATGAAATATCCATAGTAGGCTTTGGAGTCGTGTAGTAGCTAATTTCTAACAGGTTACTCGGTATTTTAATGCAAATGCTCTCATTTTAAATGATTAAATATTTATATGTATTAACAAGGCTATTTCAATTCACTTTTTAATTGCTTATTTTAAACTAATCTTTGTGTTTGTTGAATAGAGAAAGTTCGTAAAGAATTTAATCTGAAGCAGCTTTAATAACTTGTTCCAATCCATCATTTTATTCGGTTGATGAATTAAGTTATATAAGTTTCACTAGTATCACAGAAGTTAATGGCTATTGAAATGTAATGGCGCTATACGAATGTAAACCCTTGGCACTGAGGTAATTGCAGTTTATAAAAATTAATGGCAACTTTTCAATACATCTCTACCATGCTGTATCCATTCAGTCACAAATATGTTATGCTCATTTTTTTCCTTGTAACTCAGTTAAAATGAACAATGACTAGGCATTTGGAAATCTTAGATATGTCGTTGTTATCAGGAAGTTCATGGATCGTAAAAATGGTAAAATACTTAGTAAATTTAAGCTCAAATGGGAAATGAATTGAATCATTGAAATTCGTACATTGATAACAGTCCATTTCCTTTCGCCATTTTTCATTCATTTGGTCAGCAAAAATTCGATTTTTTTTATTTTTTAAACTCTCCTCTAGTTCTTCTACCATTCTCATGTTCTTTGTTCCTTTTGTGAATTTTGGCGAACTCTATGTGCAATAAGTGTTTTGTATGTATATTTCATGAAACTTTTTGAACTTGACTATTACCTCAATGGTAACATTTTGGAATACAGGTGGAAAGATAAAGCAGACAAGAAAATTACTGAATCATATTAACTTTTTCCAGCTGATGTGGTAGACTCGTTAATTAATTCTTATTTTATATTCGGTAAGCAGAGTCATGACAATATCTGCTTATACTTTTAGTGCTTGGACATTAATTCATATTGGTTCATTTAATTATGAGCATTAGATACATGTTTACCAAAAGGTGTTTCCTTTCAGGTATTGAATTTGCGAAACAACTTAGTATTATTACATAGCTGAATATATTTTAGATACTCTTGAAGTCCATCCGGTTTTAACCAAGTCACATATTGAAGAATCGTGGTGTTTCCTTGATAGCTTATTATTAATTTGATTTTATGAAATGAAAATCGTGTTCATATTTTAAAGAAAAATGTGAGAAGAATACCAAAGGTTCATGAGTGGGATATAGCTTTTTAGTTGCAGTGTATACTTATATTTTTTTCATATTTTTATTTTTTCTTCTCAGCTTAATAGCCTTCACCATGATGATGAAGTCCTTATTAGTCATTTCCAGTAGCATTAGCATAAGCCAAAACGGTTCTAATAACATGCACAGGAAAACGTCACGTTATGACAGCACGAGACAAATGTACCGAAAACCGCACATTTCAATAAAAGTATGTGAAATATACAACGAGAGCTTTGAAGGGGTATATGTAATTCACTATCGAAAATTAATCGGCGTTAAAGTTGCGACCTATTAAAATTGCTATAGCCACCTGCTATGAAGCACACACTTCGTTTGCTGCTGCTCCAGTGGCCTAGAGATTACAGAATGGGACAGCTCCCAATGGGAAAAGGAACTATATAATCACCGAGCAGTCACTGCAGCAATAGGCTGCCCCACCCCTCCGTCCCTACTCCTGCCACCCCCGCCACATCAGAAAGCATTTACCACCCCCCTTCCGCTCCCAACCATTCCCTTTGCCCTCCCCCTCCGCATACCCGTCCAACCTCGTGACCCCAAACCGTCGACAACCTTTCGCGTTTCCGTTGCATACACCGAGAGAGAGAGAGAGAAACGGAGAGGTGTGGCTAGACTCCGACTAGACTTAGCCACGTGACATAGCGCGCTCCACCACTTACTCCGCGCACTAGTCCCCTCACTCTCCGCTCCGTTCCCACCACACGGGGAACCCGTCCAATCCTAGTCAGGCCCTCATGGTGCACACCCCTCCCCCCGTCTCTCATTCCCCTCACGCGAGCACGCTTGGCCTACGCCATTCAGTCACTCCAACAAGCTCTAGGGCGCAACCGATTGAACGTGCCCTTGGAGGAATAGGAGAGAGGCATGGCCGTGCTTCCGCGTGGGATGGCTGGGAGAGGAGGGAGGGGGAGGGGAGGATGCTATGCGGGCATTTCGAAGGAATGGTGTCGGATTGAGGCGGAAGCAGCATGGCGGCGGCGCGCATTGCATGTTGGATGCAGTCGAAGTTTCACTCTCCCATGCTTCCTCCCAATCCGTCTTGCTGAACTCACCCGCTGGAAAGGGAGTCCAAAATGAACGCGAGCATGTATCTCACGGAAATTGCAGAATGATCATTTTCTCACATATTTAAACCAATGTTGCACTGGCACAATATATTCGTGGAAAATTCGATAATTAATTGCTCATTTTCCGTTTCGTTATAATTGATAAACGAACTTATAATAGGTTCTTTTGCGTAATCATGACTTTTCTTCGTGGTCAATGTATTTAAAGCATGTGTTCATGACTTTTTAAGAAGGATAAAAATGAAATAATAGATTCTGTTGTTATTCAGTAAGGCTTCTCCCCATACCCTTAGTTTAGAAATGGCTCAAAATTCTTATTCATATTTAGTAACAATTCCAAGACAATTTCAAACGTTAGAATGCTGAAGCGATTCATGATTGGACGAATTACTTGCTATTTCCACATTTAAACATAAAATTGCTCTATTTAGGAGGGTGCACAAAAATAGTTTTTGCTCCAAAAATGGCATATGTATATGACGCAGTTTTCTGTAATGCCATAAGATCACACTGATTAGAAGGAAATAACTAGATCTAGCGTTTGCAAAAACATTACTTTGTTGATAAAATTCCCATGGCTATAATGCAAGTAATAATCAAAGTATAAAACAAATTTTAGAATTATGTATGGTTATCTTCAATAGGTACTTGTTAACCACGCCTGCCTGCAAGGGAGCTGGTATCATTTTGCCTGCTCGGTAGATAACTTCGTCGATTAGTAATCACGCTTCTACCTAGGAAAGAGTTTTTCCCAAGGTAAGTATTGGCTGCGTGGCTTGAATTAGTTACATGTCAAGTGTCCCTAATACGTAAAATATGTCGCAATCGTGGGAAAGAAAACTTTTCGCGTCGGCCCTTTGCATAGTGGACATGACCAGACTCGTCGCTTACTTTCCCTGGACGTTTTTGGAGTTGATGCCTAAGACGTATTTCCATCCCACTGATTCGGACGCACCCTAGGTGCGTCCCTTCCCATCACCCTGGTTCTCGTTCCGACACACTTTCAGGGTCATATGCCCGATTCAACGCCTTCCATTTTCGAGTGCAAACTCCTTAAGAGATGGCACAGGAAAACAAGATCGGTACCCAGGATGAAAGGGTAGAGAGTGGGTTAAAGGTGGAAAAAATAGCTCTACTTCACCTCTCTCGTTGGTGTGGGAGGGTCATCCCGGCCCAGATATCTCCTTGAAAATAATTTCTGCAGGTACCCTGTAAACGTTATCGCTTGGGTGTGTGGTAAAATATGATTCCACACCGGGCATGAGACATTAAAACCAAGTCTTAAATAAATGGTAGTCACCAATAAATATATAAGAGCATTCAAAATATTAAAATATTTTTACGATAGTAACATGTAATTTCACTACGGTATCTAAGGGAAAAAACTTCTCTATTCATGCGCGACGACTTACTATCACGGTAAACGCCACCATACATTTTTTTTCTGCTTCTTCTACATGGTACCACGCAAGCCACCGGTATCGTATGTGGCAGAGGGTGATCCAGCACCAAGCATTTACATCGGAAATATTTTTTTCTTAATTTTCAGTTACAATGCATATTTAAAATAATTCATGTAGTGTAGATAGTGATTATTTCAGCTGCAAGTACAACGATATCTAAATAAGATATATTTGTGTAAGCATAAGAGAGGTGCTGTTAGTAATAAGGACCATAAAAAAGATTAGATGGAATAATGACAACATACTAGGCTCTCCGGATGAAAAAATAGCAAAATATTGTACCCCCTCAATCGTTTGTGCAGTTATTCTGACCCCTTTTATTACGCGGGAAAAATGACAACTTAAACCAAAAACAATTTATTCTACACTTAATTTCTTTAATTTTACTTTCATGATCTCTCGTACCATACTTAGTACGGCGGGGTTAATATTAAATTACAACTTCTTCGCCAAAGAGAGTTTGCAATTTATACAAGATATTTCACCTGTAACCTAGCCTTTGCTTTGTGAGCGATTCGTGTCCTAGTCCCTCCAATAATCTCGTTATGTTCCTAAATTTATTATAACAGCAGTTTAGAAATATTGCTCATTTAGCCAAACGAGATATTTCGGCGATCAATTTAAATTAAGGAGGTTCCCATATATGTACTAGCAATATATTCTAAAAGAGGCATACATTAAATATAAAAAACTAATTTTCTTGCTAGCTGGTTCACATATTCTATGTATATGTTTTACTCAAGAAAGATCCTTCTGGGTAAGGGTTACGCCCAAGTATTTAATCGACTCTAGACTCCTCTTACTTTTATTCCAAAAATACATCACTCCACAATTTTTAAAAGTTTAATCCTAATTGCCATCTTTCGCATTTAGTTGTATTGCATTAAAATCATCTACCAAAACTACTTTATCCTCAGGATAACAGATATATCTCTAAAACGCTTCGTTGCCAGGAAATAGGTGTATTCACATATGTTAAATGCTTAAATACTCATTCATACATACACACATTTATATTTATGTGCATGGATACTTTTGTGTGTATGTATGGGTGCATATTTGTATGTTCATATATATATATATATATATATATATATATATATATATATATATATATATATATATATATATATATATATATATATATATATATGGCTACACTTGCAAATAGATATAAACACAAAAAACCTAGATACGTACTCTAATGCAAAACATGCATTTGGACATACATTCCAGTATAAATACATGCATGCATAAATATGTCTCTCTGCTGTAAGAACAACCTCTTCGCACACATGGAAGCAAGCCACAGGGTCGCTAGGCTGATTCTGTCGGAGGGAGAGGCGGTTGAGAGGAATGAGATTGGGGGTGGGTTGATGAGAGAGGGGGGGGAGGGTTAAGGAGTAAGGTGGGAGCAGGTTAGGGGAAGAGTTGGAGTGGCAAGTTGGGGGAGGGGGGCAGGATGGTTAGGGAATGGGGCGAAAAGGACGGAGGGAGGGGAGAGGGTGAGTAGTTGGTGCGTGGAGCCCATTGGTCGAGGGTAGCGTGAGATCGGGTAGGCGTGGTCTCTGACGCCATTGGGCCATTTCGGTTGTGGTGCCATTAGAAGAGATGGCGGAGCGGGTTCGTCCCTTGGAATTCTGCCTCGGCATTACCTCCCACCGAAAAGTCAATTTTCATCCGGGGGCCGCGAATAGACCAGAGATGGCAAATTGGTAGCAAGTGAGCTGTGCGCGGGGTTTTGTTTTTGGCGCTCAAGGGCGAGAGAGAGAGAGAGGGGGACGCTTGAGTGACGAGCAATTGCCAAGGAAACATCGCCCCTCGAGCAGATGCGGCAAACGAGATTACCAAACTGTGTGGGACTCAAAACTCCACTTGCCAAGCACTCGGGCTTGAACTAGGTACCTCTTCCATAATGATAATTTCATTCGAAAAAAAGGGACACGCTTGGGGTCGAGGATTATTTTGGATGGAAGCTGAGGTCACGTACGTAGTCGATCCTCAAAAAGTAACTAAAATACCTGGCTCGTGAAGGACTCTTCATAGTCGTGCATATTTTTAATGAATCCCTATGAGTATTATTTTAGAAATGAAAATGAAGCAAATATAAAATTCATAAAACCAGAATTATTGTTTATTTCTGTCTATGGATTAAACTTTATATTTCGCAATACCCTTATACACTTATTTTTTACTTGATTATTACACGTAGGTTTTTTTGGTTCATAATGAATAACAACACTGTTGTTGATCATATCATCAGCACTATTTTGCTATTGACTCGTCGTTTTAAATTTTACGATAAATGTTGCGAGAGAGCTTATAGGTTTATGAAAAATATTCAGCAAATAATATGAAAAGTGAGGTGCAGTTCTGTGCAGTGTTAGTTTCTCAGTTAGCTTTAAATCTGCTATTTAGCCCCAAATTTGTAACATCAACATTTGGACTTGCTTTTATTTATATATATTTAAACACCTGAAAAATTTGACCATCCGAGAATTGAAGAATTTCCAGAATTTGCTCTCCGATGAAAAATAGAGAACGATCAATTATAATTTAGCTATTGATTAAAATAGTTTTTAGTTGCCAATGAGTGATTATAAAAGTTGATATATGTCATAAACTTGGTTTTGGCATTCTTTTGCTTACATTGAGAACTATCTCCTTACCTAATACCAGTATTTGAGTTTATTGTTTGTAATTTGGCCAGGTTTTTACCTTTCGGCTAAAACATTTTCGTCATTTTCTATGAAAATTATGAAGAAATGTCAACGACCCCTTAATAAGCGAATTACGAGGCATTACCAGGAAAAAAATACAGTGGAATCTTATTTAATATTTTTTACAACTTATTCAAGTATTAATCGCTTAGTTTTTCCATTCAGAATCTTAGTATTTAATTTCATATACTTAAATACCTAGTAGGCTCAGTTCTTTTCAAGTGGCCAAAAACTGGTCGCTAAATTGTTTCACTTGTTTGCATGCTGTTTTTATTGCATGAATATAGTTCAAAACCAGAACTATATTGTTTCTACCTTTCCTCGGAAATTTTGACGCTTGTAGACGTTTAAATTAATTCTGAAGAACTGGATTTTTCTATGACTATGACTAAAAACAACTGCTTTTGTCATTTTTTATCCTAATTCTTGACTATTCGTATTGCTTAGTGCACAAATTCGCTTCCTAAAAGTACGAGACATTTTATTTTCGATTTCATTATTCTCATTGTATAATTCAAATTCATTATTCAAATTGTATAATTTACACATTAGGTTGTCAATTCTGATGGAAGATTTAAACTATAATACAGTGTTTTTACTTTCACGCACATAGATTTAGTTTAGGTAATAAAATTATTGAATATTAATCTTCTTCCCTTTAAATTTCTGGAATATGTTTAAGTTTTCCCAACTTTGACGGTGAATATATGGTAAAATACTAATTTGAAGTATTATATTCGATTGGGGTCTGCGACACAAAATTTAAAATATTTATTTGAATACATAGCGCGAGAGCTCTCTTTGTGTTGAAGATCCTTATTTCTTTATTTCCAGTACATAATTACAACAACGCTTATGTGATTTTTTGCATTATTTTCACATATTTATTTCAATACTTAGGATATAAATATATTTCTTGAATAAATACGTGAATCCGTGATAGGTATAGAAATCGGAAGACTCTTGAAAAAATACCTAGGTACTACTTATTTGCCCTTTCACTGATCTCTAATTTTCGAGTGTAATTTATACGTGCTAATATTACAATGAACTAGTAAAATATGTGATGCATTATTTTTTATAAAACTTTTATGGTAAATGCCGCTTGAAAATGAACGAAATTGTGTGCAATGGAGAAACATGAATCAATTTATTCTGAACAGCAATTGTAACATTTAGTTTTAACATTTTATTCGCACGTATTCTAATGTTATGGAATTAAATTACTGGATAACAATATTGACACTTTAAGTCAGCTCTTAAATTTTTATTGAATAATTCAATTTTTATGAACAAATATAGGCACACTTTAACTCCAAGTCTCTTATTTTATCTCGGTGGTATCTAATCTACCAATATTATTTGGCGCCATAATCATTGTCTCTCTATCGCAGAATTACTCAAGTCTCCTGTAGCATTCTAAAAGTCTAAAATTTGCCTGTTCTTGTCGCGAGTCGTGAGACTCCCACCCAAATCCCTCCATCGTACCCGTTACACTCTTTTGTAGCGCACCAGCAGTTTTAACAAATCTGGCGGATTTTCTCGAAACCTGTCCGAATTCCTGAGTTGTCATTTTTCCCGAGGGATCCCCCGCAATAGCTGCGTATTCGAAATATTGGCTAAATAAAGTAAAGCAACGCCTCTTCCTACCTTTTCATTACATTGTCCTACAACCCCTCTGATGAAAACCTATTTATTTATAGCTGACCAGCATATTCTTCTCATGTGTAACATTGTTCAAATAAGAAAATTTCGATGGGTTGAAATATCAAACTTGAAATTGATGTAGCAGACTATAGCAAGGTAGCATTATTAATTGTAAATATTGAAATTTTTATCAAGTCTTCAACCAGAGATATAGGTAAAGGCTCAAATTGTGAACAACTGAACATTTGCTATGTTTACTAGGACCATGAATTTAAAGGAAAAGACCATCGTATTTAATACTTCCTATAAAAAATATTCATGTAATTCTACCAGTATTAAAAAGATTTTTGTTTAGCAGTACATGACTCCGTCCCTCAGAATTTACGTCTAAAATGTTCATTTTTTTAATGAGGATGGAATTCGGCTTGAATATTCTCAAATTGGGATACTAATTAGCCCAGTAACTCTGATAGTCAATATTAGATGAGCTAAAATTTACATATCACATGAAACATATGTACCGCCACGTGTAAACCTGATAAGGTATTAACAAAATAAAGGCATTTTCAACTATCTATTATTCAGGGTTACAATAAACAAAAAATAATGAAGGATCTCAGGCTTTCCCGGCGAATAGTATTCAGGAATTTTTCTCGGGTTTCCAAAAGAAACATATGCACACAAAGATACAAAAAAGTCTTTTGAAGTCTTTTGTATTTTTGTTTTCTCGGGTTTTCAACCTGACCCGGTTGGAAACCCGAGAAAAATTCCTGAAAACAAAAAATACATTTTAAATGGCAAAGAAACCAAATATTATGTTAATTAACTCTTGGTATGTACTAGCTAATTAACTAACCATTTCATTACGGTTAAATTTGTAAACAGCATTTTAAATTTATTTTTGTAAATTATTGCATCTTTTAAATATTTTGAATAACAAAATTCTGCTCAAATTCCTCTCCTTCCTCGTGGCTTAACATCTTTTTTATATCTGTCATTTATTAAAAACTTCATTCACAGTCAGGGTTCTTTCATTAAATGGTCTCAGAGACACAGAGAGAAACCCGCACCGTTTGTTTCGTCTAAAAATCCAAATTATACAATGAAACAATCAAAATTGCATTTATAATTACACATGCTGGAAGTTTAAGGGTAAAGAGCAAATTAGTAAAGGAGTAGATGCCAAAGGTAAAACATTTCAAACTTCTCTTTCTCTTCGTTAATCAAATTAATTACCTTTTACGTTTAATTACAATACATCTAACATGGGTAAACGTTCTAACATTCATTTCAATTGGTGAAACCTCTTGTATTTTGCTATACATGCGAAATCGTTGAACTCTTTAAACATTATGAAAATTTCAGTGTTTCTGTTATCTCGCCAAAATGCATAATTTGGTTTCCAGCATAACTAAAAATAAGTCTGCTGATTATAATATCAAAAGCCCCGTGTTTTTTTCATTTATCGAGATAACTCTATACTTCTTTTAGCTCACTGTTTTATTAATTATCTTGCACTTAAACTGGTATGACTGAATGTAATAGTTCACTGGTGAAGAAGGGTCATCAGAGAAAAGGAAACAATTCTGCCTTCAATGATTTTATGGTTTAAAAACTTAGCACAGGTAATGTAACTTAAATCGCATAGGTATGTTGAAGTATAACTGTATTTATTTTTATAAATTACCTGCCATGGGTAATTATTATATAATATGCAATCAATATTCTTACGTACCATGTAAAAGAAATAAAAGTAAATTTAATAGCATTCCACCCATACATTTTTGACTTGATTTATGAGGCTCCTAATGTAGTGTTATCCATAAAAATGAATGCATTTGGTATTTGGCATAGAAATGAACAATTTTTCATCTCTTCCTCAAACTATCAGAGCTTATGTTAAGAAGTAGTGCCTTGACGCTGTTATTTCTACCAAAGTTTCACGCAAACAAAGCTTTTCTTTCTATTATATTTTAAAATGGCCTTTTTAGGTATAATTCCTGAACATAAAACCGTCTTTGAAAAATGCAACTCTAAACTCGATAGCCCTATTCCTTCGTTAGCTTTAAAAGAGTTCCATACTAAAAAGAAACACTCGTACTTTTCCACAGATTTAAAATCTGTGGAAAAGTACGAGCCTTTCTTTTTAGTATGGATATTAAATACTTCCACGAAGTGAAGCCTGAAACAATAGAATATATTAAAAGAGTTCATTAGGATTATAACTTAATAACTAAGGTATCAACTTGACAAAACTCCTCTGAGAGTTGTATGCGAATAATTTAATATCAAGTAGTTAATTAATGGTTCTTGAAATTTTATGAAAATTTGGAAAATAAATACCAAAGTCTTTAAACAAATAATTTTAGCGAAAATATGTTTCGGGGTGAAAATTGATATTATTCATAGATTGGGAGATTCCAAACTAATGTATATTTCTTCGATCGTCGAATTTCAGCATCGTTAAAGCAGCATCAGCATCTGGTACCCTAATTTTCTTTTGTCTTGGCTGCTAGTTATCCAAGAAAATAATTTTACTCTTTTCCGCTTTTAGCTTCCACAAGGAGGAGGGAATTGAGGACAGGGACGTTGGGTAAAGATTTTTAGAAAACTCTCGTTAAAACTTTGATATGGAACGTAGTTATGCACGTCACGGAGATAGGGCCACTGAAGAAGCAGGATGGACGTAGATTGGAGGGTTTTGAAATTTGGGTTTGGAGAAGAATGGAGAGGGTGAAATGGACAGAGAAGAAAACAAATGAGGAAGTACTCGGTATGGTGGGAGAGGAGAAGGGATGTTGGGAAAAATCAAAAGGAGACAAGACAAATGGATGAAAAGCATATTGATTGACGGTGGGTTGTTGATGACTGTGATAGAGGGGAGAATGTTAGGAAAACAAGGAAAGTGCAGGAATAGAATAGGTATGTTGAACGTAATGAAAGGGGGAAGGTGGTATAAGGATGTATGTAATAGTATGATGTATGTAATAGTATGATGTATATATGTATATAGCATGTATAGAATGTAATAGTATGATGATGTTTATGTTGGGTTGCATATGGTTATGAGAAACAAGATATTTATTTGGTAGTTACGTCCATCCAAAACCGGTAGATTAACAAATAAAAATAAAGTATGACGAATAAAATAATTAACTTCGTTTGGATTCCACATTCCCTCTGGTGGGAATTCAAATTAGTAAGATAGTCATTTTTGGATTTTGTAATTCTTTTATTCTTAATGCCACTAATGGTTCCCTTTTATATATTTTTAGACGTAAGTTTATATCTTTGTGGTGTCACTGGTATGCTCAAATGAATAATAAAATATTCGTTTTTCTCTTTGTTTTGTTAGTGAATGATGCGTACATACTCCTCTTTCTCCCAGTGCTCATAATAGCATGGATTTGCAGTGTAATCACTAGAAAAAACATTCCTCGTCCAATCCGGCGGATTCCCTATAATTCGCTATTCCCTCGGCATTCCGAACTATTTGGTAGCATTATTTCCCCATTCTACTTCCAATTAGAATGAATATTATTAATTCTGATATTCATGCATCAACCCTTCGAGGCCTGCAGATAAAAGCTTTTTTTCTTCTATTCCTTTATTTTTGTATCAAAATAGGGCACTCGATTAGGTGTCTTCAGGTAAATTTTACATACTTACGTAGAGCATAATGCGTTGATCTCGGTAAAAAATCACACATCATTCCCCCATTAAGAGTAAATTTGTGCCGTGGTCAGCGGAAGAAAGGTAAATAACTGCGGGAATTTCTTATGGGAGGAAACGTGCCAAACGGCATTCTCGTAGTCGCTCGTGGTAAATGAGCATATCATCTAATGTTACCACCAGCCTGTCAGTAGGGAAACCGTCACGAACTCTCAGAGGATGAATGGGTATGTACAAATAAATGTCTTTGTCAACCCCAGACGTTGACACCGTTCCCTTCCTTCTAAATTTCTTCTATTTTTCAAATCGTCCACTTTTTGAAACAGACCTATCAACCCAACAATTAAAAGTCGAAACGTAACTTGCCATGATGTTTCGAAGTACGAAGGAACGCGTGAAGAAGTACTCTTATGGATATTTTCACCTGTTAACAAAGACCATCCAGGAGGGGGGAAAAAACATTTTTCACCAAGAGAGGCTTCCTCTTCCTCGAGCGAGGTCGCAAGTGTTGACTCAAGAGCCTAATGGCGAGACAAGAGCCCGGAATAGTGTCGCAGTGACACCGTGAGAGGTCTCCACCTACGCTTGACAAGCAAGTTAGGGCACCTCTGAATTATCCCCACCAAGAAAGTCTGGCATCGCCGCTATTGCTTGCGAGCATACTCATCCCCCCTCCCCCTGCCCTCTCTGTACCCCCTCTCACTCCCCCCCAGCCTTTCTCCCCCCCGCCCCTCATCCTCCTCCGCCGACCTCTCATACCCTCCCCTCCTTCCCCATGAGTACCACCCCTTTCCACCACTACCTCCCTCCCGCCCCTACTGTCCTTCCGATGGCTTCGGGGCTTGACTTCTCGATGCACCATTCGTACTTCCTCCTTTTATTCATCGCTCGGCCGCCCGTCGTCTTCCCCATCCCACTCACTCTACTCCCCCCTGCAGTAGTCTTCGCGCTCCATGTGGAATAGCCACGAATCGGAAAGAGGTTTTATTTCGCGCGTCGCATTTTTGTTGGCTCCACCGATTAAGACTTCTCTTGGCGGGAACGCTCGCGGTGATCTCTTAGTCCTCTCATTTCTTATGGCTGATGACTTTGATACCATTCAAATTTCATTATTAAGCACGAATCAGCAGTTGGTCGTGGTCGTCTTCGTTTAGCATGATATGATGTCATACGATACTTTTCTGCTTTGAAAAGTGTTTTTTTACTCTGCATTTTCCGACTCATAATATTGTAGTAGGTCTAAGGACAAATACCCGGACCGCGTAGTAAGGAGGGGTGCTTTGACACAAGATCTATCGAGGCAAAATGTAGTTATCATCGGGAAGGGTGATTTGAATGGCTGTAGTGAACCATTATCCGGATTGAAACAGTGATGATAATGTTTCTTTCGCGGTTCAAGTGAAAATAATTACGTCTCCGTGGCAGTGCGTCGAAGACTTAGTTCACTTTGCGCTCACTACTCTTATTCTCTCGGTGAGCACTTGAGCTCCTTTTCGCACTGTTCGCCTGGCGGAGATGAGGCAGCCACACTCCCCTCGAGCGGCCTCCTTGCCCTCATCCCCCTCTAGCCCCCCTTTCCAACCACCTCTCTCCCACGTCTCTTACCAACGTTCTCGGGACTTGAGGTCAGCTTGTTAAACACGGGAGAACCAAAATGTCTCCGTCTCGTGATTACTCATGTATCACAATATCCATATCTGCGTCACCGCAAGTGTAATTCTCTCTCAGATAACTCATCTCCGTATCCCACACCACATTCCGTCCCGAGCGCGAAGGGAGCAATCAGGAAGATACGATAACAGGCTGCTGCGAGAGACTGCAAGTTTTTGGTATCTGGGCGAGGGGCGAAAATGAGATTCCAACGAAATTCAAAGTGCGGTTGATTAGTAGTCAGGTGCTAATTCCCGTGCCGCGGGCGCAGATAATTGCGGTTGACTGCTCTGGAAGATGAATATGCGGACAAATCTATTCCCTCAAGCACTCAAGATAAGTAAGAAAATTGTGCATCACGTGGCCATTCAACAATTCGGCTGAATTTTTCCTATAATTAAACATGCTTTGATAAGGACTTAATGTGGAGATAATGTAAGCGTCGAAACTACAAATATGTATCTCTAAATGAGTGAATTAGAAAAGAAATGGGCTCAAAGAAAGCTGTAACAATAGAAATAGAAAAATGTACATTGATGATGGTAAAGCCATGTGAGAAGAGTGGAATAAAAGCGTCGGCCAGGGAAGATTAAGGGATGAGAGCCGCAAAAGAGGAGACTAACAGGGAGACTGCGGGAAGAATGGGCGAATTATGACAGAAAAGATATGAGAAAAAATAACTGAAAGAATTATAGTGAGACAAAGCAGAGCAGCTTGGGCAAGATGACCCGAGAGACATCCAATAAGGCTGAAACAAACTCGCGTAGAGTGTCAAAACATTACGTATTGTCACGCTAGCACTAACGACCATCTAGTTCTTGGGACTATAGTCCCCAAGAAGTCTTTCAAGCTTCCAATTTTTGCTTGTCAACCTCCTTCATCGATGATATCGAGCGTTCGCTAATTGCGTGGGGAGGCAACAGGTACAAACAGGATGGTTGGTGCATATCATTTAACAGTGTGTATGAATAGGACATTGCCTGTTGACGAACGAATTTCGACTGTGAAATCTTTCTGTGGCAAAATTCACATGGGACAGGGGCCCTCATTGCCGACGAGAGAGCGGTGAGCAAGAGGAGTGCGCCCCGCTCCAAAGTGCAGATGCTCCCTCCTCCCGTCGGCCCCCTCTCACGAATTGGCACCGGCAAATGCGGCCATATTGTTGACGATGATGTCAGCAGCGCAGTGCGTAGGTGTCGCCCACCCCCCCTCCACCCTCCTACCCGTCCTAGCCCCCAAGGCCCCCTTCACCCTGCCTCCGTCCCTAGGTGCCTCCGAGCTAAGTTCTTTACCCCGACACCTCCTCCGCCAACTGCTTATCTCAGCACTCGTTCCTTTGCCAACCCCACCGCCTCCCACGGACCTTATCCTGCCCCCTCTCCACCCTCGGTACTCTCCCCGTCACCCCCCTCTCTCGGACCTCCCTCCACCACCCACTCCGCGTCCGCATCTTCCGCATTCCTCCTCCCAGCACATCGGCTTCAAAAGCGATTGCTCCAACAACACTCCTACTCAATCCTCTCCTTGCCTGCCGCCATCTTTTTTTCCATTCCTCTCTCTCTCTCTCTCTCTCTCTCTCCTTCGCCGCCTCCTCCTCGCCTGCGGTCCCTCTCATTCTCTCTGCCTCATCTCCGACGCATTGCCGCTCCAACCTAGCCTCGTTTTATCTCCTCCCGCCCCACCCCCACCGATCCCCGCCTCTTCTCTCCCTCCACCCTCCGCTTTCTTGGCTTTCCGCACCAATTTACCCCGTCTCTAATTTGAGTTGTAAGTTCCACTAAGCCCGCCCCTTTGCTCCTTGTTCATCCGTGGAGGTACTGCTTCTTTAACTGCTCTCCTCGCTGTAGTCCTCCACCCCTCCAGGAATGAGGACTATTTTTACAGTGCCTCCTTCACAGCTTTCTTTAACCACCGCAGTGTATTGCTTTGCCGTCTTTATTGCGAAGTGTTTTCGGTGTTTTCAGTGTCCTCATCCTTGTTCCGACGTTGACTCGGCCGCGGTCTTCGTTCGCGTATGCCCTTCCTTTTTAATCGCTTTCTCTCCTCCCCCCTCTCTCCTTCTCTCCCTGGTGTACCGATCTGGCTCGCAGATGCTCTTCGGTACACCAGTGGCTATTTTGTGTGGAACGGAAAAACGCAGGTGTTGGTCCAGAGAGGGTGGTGTGTTTCGAATGAGTACACTCCCTCAGACGATAGAAGTGATGTAAAATATTACTTTTTAAGTTTTATTTTTATCTGCTGGTGGAAATAAAACATACCTGCTCTATCCACACGTATGGAGATGTATTTGAGCTCTGAAAATGTACTAGCATACTCGTGAAGGCATCATGACAATGTGTGTCAAAAAAAAGTCCAAAATATTTAAAATCATTTTATCTGGTCGAAATCAAATTGAAAATACTTGTTGCTTCGTTTTCTTTCCCAAGAATAGTGGAAATAAAATATCCCCTCTTTATGAAACGGTTTCGTCTAATGTGAGAAGTTTCCAAATTTAAGATGTCTCCTTTGATTGAAAAGATATTATCGACATTAGAAAGTTTGATTGCAGGATGAGCGAGTATTTTGAGAGATCTTCTACTTACCCATTCATTGCAGAGTCAAGTCCATGTGATTAATATATGGCTGTCCCTCCAAAAAGGAAACAAGAACGAAACCGGAAATATTTATTAAGAGGGCGATATAAAAAGATTTTCTCATGTGATTAACGGTTTAAATATTTTATCTTAGCCCGCAAAATTATTCTACTTCCTCTGTGGTAGAAATGTTCACCGTCAGTAGGTGTTGATGGAAGGAATACATTTTAATACATATGCTTACTCCAAGTAATGACGAGAAAAACACTCCAGACATTAATTTTAAATATTCATATTAACTCTTAACTCTGTTAAGTGTTTGTGATGAAAAGCTAGAGAATTCGAATTTTTTCTCTTGACTGGTTGGGAAAATAACGGTAAAATCCCTAAATATCCAATTGGTCTCTCACCTCAATGATATATTCTCTTATGAGTGCCACTAAAATCTACTTATCGCTGGAAAATTTCCACTTCTTTGGGGTCTGCTACTCTCTGATTGTAGCTTGGAACCCTTCCCAAAATATGGTAGAGAGGGTTTATTAGCAGTTTAATTATCTAACTTAATTTTTAAAATTATATTGAAATCATTCGTGAAATAAATGAGTAGCTCCACTCTGGGCATTCCTATTCTTAAAGTTAAATTTGGCTTGGAGGTCTTGTCTTCATGAGTTTGTGTTAGATCCCTTAGCTCGTCGTTTCGCGTGTGAAGCATTATTAGCAATACCTCGCTTGCGCTCTCTTATCGTGAGGAGCAGTCTTATCTTTTTCGTGTACTATTAGCAGAATATTTTTTTTGCGAACAAGAAGTGCACAGAGGATTATCGACTAAGTTCCATCAACTCTTCATATCCTAAGCTAAGAAGTGTTCAACCGATCTAGTTTCAAAGACATTGAAGAAATTATTATGGTGCCACACTATTTATGTACGTCACACCACAAAGTTAAGATAAGTGAGATAGACTCCAGGACAGATAGATTCAAATGATCGGCCTTTCCCCGCACATTCAGGACTCATGATAGTAAGAATTCAAAATCATTATAGAAATAGAAAATGAATTCGCTTTACAAGTCAGGACAAGGTTAAATGCTACGTATACATAAGGTATAGTCATAGGTACATGTGCATGTTAGTTGATAGTACATGTATATGCATGCGTGTCAGTTAAAAAGGTTTTTGCATGAATATATACGCCTCTGTGTGTGTGGATTAGCATGACTTTGCTGGTTTTGAAAATGGTTTTATTCTCTTTTACGGGTAGTGACCTGACACTCCCCGCAACACGCCCTTGCGGCAGCTAGAGGGGTAGCTAGGGGTATTATGTGGATGTAGTATCAAAAAAATATGTAAGCTTAGTTTTTAGGCTTGATTAGTATGAGAAAGTAATTTATCAAAGCTAACTTTCATCGAAAATAAATCTAAAGAGTAGAAAACATTCTTCTTTCATAAACATGAATTTTTATTATGTTGTGGTCACGTTGCCACTCATCTTGTTTTAGTATTAGCCTAATGAATATGATTTGAACCGTATGTGCAGTTCTTCATCCTTAAATTGTCGATAGAGTACAGTAGAGCGATGCATTTCGTTTCCCTGTGTGTGTACCTATATATACAGATGTGTATATCCAGGGTGTGTATCTGTATACCTGTGTATATATGGCCGAATGCGAATCAGTAAGGAAAGCTACGAAAGCCTCGAAAAGATTGTTTTCTTCGTTATTTCACGTTCCATAGCACTCAATTTTCATTAGCGTCAGTGTACGGCTTGCTGGCTAGAGTGGGACTCTATTGTCAAAAAGTTACTTCCCTAGTATCATTACGTGGTGAATAAGGCCGCAGGGCAATTCTTACCTCGGCAAAGTTTTTGTTGCACGTCTCTCACACTAAAAAATCCATGGACTCTATACCGTATTGCCTAGTATCGAACTCCCCGAGATAATCCCTCCCTTCTTTCGTCAATAGACAGTTGTTCGGATCCGTCCGTCCATCTGCCAGCCTCGCACTGCCCCCTCCTTAAAAAGTCCCTTTACCAGTTACCCGCTAAATGCGCTCGCCTCTCAAACCGCCTTTCACTCTTCCCTACATCAAGATTCCCTCCCTCCCCCGTCACTCCTGCGTTCAATCGTTCACCCCCGTCCTCAAGTAATATGGTAGAGTCCTGGAACTGCAGTGGTCCGAAAATTCCTTCGAGGAATGGCTACAAATCACTCCGGCCTCCAACATAAAAACCTGCGGAGCAAATCCCCCCTTCCTCCCAACCGCATAGGTGGCGGCATTCAGCTATGCAGCCGAGGGAATGTTTCTCTCCCTCTTAGTGCAGGAGCACGAGTTGGTTGTTCTTCAACTTTTACAGCTCTTCCCAGCTTGAAGATTCTTTCCGGGGAGTCATTCGTCACGGGGTGTTTCCTCCTCAAAAAGTTTGCTGTCTTGGATTTACCCTCAGGTTAGCGTGGATGATTTATGCTCGGTGCGCGCTAATTGGAGATATCTTCGAGTAGTATCCAGATGCTCTCGTGGAGAATGCCTCGAATGTAATTTCACGTAATAAAATCACTGGTCATAAAATTCCGGGGCATTCGAGCCGCGGAGGTTAGGACCGCAAGGCTATATCGAAAACTGAACTTAGCTCGAACTTTCTCTCGGCGGACGTAAAATTAAACTTTTTAGTCATTTACAAATGGCTGTTTAGTAATAAATAAGGAGTGAATGAAAAAGCGTTTAGAATTACAGCCACCTAAGTTACGTAGAAGCGTAGAGAAGCTATTCTTATATTACATTGCATAAAATATGAGTTGTAATTACAAACGTAATGATCATCCATTATTTCCTTATTCAATAAATCTAAATACAGCCATCAGTCAATTCTTTTATGCAACTCTTATGAGTTCGGAGTGAAGAAGAGTAGTTCATGGCCACGATTCAGCTGGGGATGGGTAGCAATTGATTTCATTCAATCCTTCGATTATATGGCATTAGCCATGTGAAATTGATACATAAAGGAATACATTAGTTTTGAAGCTAAACTGGCTATTTATTTGATGCAAATGAAAGTAACTATTCATAATAGCAAAAAATAGTGGAATTTATATAACGGCATGTCATGGAGCCAAAACCATTTAACGGCTTCTTTTTCCCACAACAGAATTTTCAGTATTTCAAGACATTTTCAGGAATAGCAAAATGCTGATATAGGCAAAAGGCGTTAAATGATTTTTATTCCATGATATACTCTAGTCTAAATTTGCAGTAAATAGAAAATTTAACTATTTAGTATTTTGCGCTCTCTCTCTATATACATATATATATATATATATATAGTACATTACACAGTAACAAAAAATATGAAACACAAAAAAAGATATCACTCACACGTTATTTTTTGATAATTTCGACAGAATTCTACTCCGTCTTCATCGGAAGATAGATTATTACTTCTCTATCTTCCGATGAAGACGGAGTAGAATTCCGTCGAAATTATCAAGAAATAACGTGTGAGTGATATCTTTTTTTGTGTTTCTACATTGTTTGTTACTGTGTAATGTACTATTCGGTAATTCCGTGTTACGGTACGAAATCATATATATATATATATATATATATATATATATATATATATATATATATATATATATATATATATATATATACACACACACACACACACACATATTTATCATGGATGCATGCATAAATCTGAAGTGTCATCTAGCTAAATCAGAAAAACATCGACGTCTGACGGCGATGACTTGCATTTATTTACGTGTATCATGCGTGAGTGCACTTCACTTGCTTTCTGTCGTCACAACACTTTAATTTGGCGACTAGTCTGAGCGGATTGTAATAACGAGCAGCTATGAAGCACGTTTGCTCTTGTCGTCAGAGTGCCAGCATCCCACTGGCATGTTCTTGATGAGGACTCTTACATCGTTTTGCCAGTCAATACTCAAGAAACATTATTTGGCAGTTTATTATAACTATCCTTTTGCACGTTTCAGGACAAAAATTATATCTACTTCTAATTTCGTGTTTGTTGCGCTAATATGGACATAAAAGAAGTAGTTCCCCTGCAAACTTGGATCCTATGGCTTCCTTTGATATTGGGCAAATAATTCTCTCCATGAGATAATATTACGTGCTGCATACATGCGATGATGTTTGCAGGACATATGTTAGTATTCTACGTGGATACCTTTGAATGTGAAACATATTTCAACGATAAAATATAGTGTTTATTTTTAGTTTATTTGAAGTGACCATTTCCTTAAAGGATCTAAGATTGATTGTGTGACTTACCAGGAACATTTAATTGTTCTTCTCTTAGACTATCATCTTTTCATACAAAAATGATTGCCACACAAAGATTTCGATGGCTTTAGATTGCGAATTTCTTGGCCAAACTTCAAACGAAATAACAAAAGTAGCTGATGGGATGTTGTTGGGTGTTTTCGAGAGATATGGTTTCCATGAACCGTAGGCTTGTGCAGTGACTCGTACGATAGATGCTGCGGTGCTTCTAAGATAGATGCTTCCAAGATTGGCCGTGTGTGGAGGATTGTGCGGCTTAACTTTTCCCTCGCACTACTTCGAGCGTTTATGCACCTGGAGAGACAGTCATTTTAACGCATGAGGGATATCGAAATGAGTCGCATAAAGCTCCAAATCCAGCGTAGGATATGCCTACGGTTACGTCTGAGTAAAATGAAATGTATAAATATAGTGAAGTAAATGTTCCCGCTAATAAACATTTCCGTATCTATTTTTCGCGTGTGCATGATGAGTATTATTTTATTGGTAGATCACAGGTTAAGGGTAGATTTTTTTTGTATTTGATGGGCTACAAACTGCTGTAATCCTAATTACTTTCTAATTTAACAATTGTTTCCCAAAACATCATAGTGGATATTACACCAACTCATTCTTTTTGCTCTACATACTTTCTAGCTCCCTTCATTCTATCCAAAATTCCTCTTCTTTTCTTCTCTTGATCTCGCTTTCCCAGCATTCTCCACCCTATAGCACCGCCTATAGCATCAAATTGGCTCTCATTATTTCCAGCAGGTTGACATTCTGTCCTTCATTCGAGTGATGAGAACGCTTATCATTTAACTTTTATATGCACCAATTGTCGCAAAAATACGCTAATGTTATGTTTGATTTAAAAATCTGCCATGATATCAGTCAATATAATGCTCAAATATGGCAACTTTCGCCGCAACTTCTTACGCAATTCTGTTGGGCATAATGAAAATACAACGAGGACTTATTCATGATATTTTCATTTTGAATTAAGAATTAAAATTATACTTATATAAAGTCGATTATAATTTAATAAGGCAACAGCTTTGTTTCGGTGAGCCTTTGGCATTATTATTATTTGCTTGATTCCCTCCATTGTCATGTTTACTGAATGAGTGGGTTTTAAAAGCTAATTTATTTTAATTTTCAAACAGCTATCTCGTATTTTTATGATATTTTTACTCTCTCCGTCGAGCTTAAGTGAATTTAATAAAAAGTAAGAAGCCTATAACTGCACAATAATAGCTATCCGTTTATCCATGATCATTTACAAATGAAATTTTGGAAGTGAAATTTTATCTAGAGAAAAATACAGAAAATCAACTGGGAAGATTGCAAGAACATTGAATGAGTGTTTTATTTTATGAAAGAAGGCAGGAAGTCGCTAGAAAAATTCGTATTTTGTAGGAAAAGTAGATGGAAAGAACAATTATGGGTAGTGGAATAATAAAAACTGCAATAAATAGAATACTGATGTAACTACGGGTATTAGGCAACATGAAGAGATGGAGGAAGTATGAAGAACTAAAATGTAAATCATGCACGGAAAGCGAAGAGTTTGTCGTAAAGAAGTGGTTTGAGAGGCAATAACGTTGTGAATTTTTTATTCGTGAATCGTCCAAACCTAATGCTGTGTGTGTATATATATATCTTATATCGATATAATTGTTTCATTTTTCAAAATATATAAAATAAATGATCACAAGTGATATAAATCAATAGTATTTAGCAAATTTTGATATCAAGTTTAAATATCATTACAATATCATAAATATGTGCATATTAGTACCAATGTAATGTATAGAGCCTATTATGATATTATTTACTCTCTTTTTCGTTATTCACGCCTATTTTAAACATACGTATTCGTAGAGATGAGTAGTATTACTAATATAGCATATCTCATACGACCACAACATAGGATTTTAATCCTAGATAATGTAATTCGACCTTAAAAGGAGCCACAAGGTAAAATTTCCTAGTCGCCTATATTAGTACTCTACCAATCAATCGATGTATTCGTTAGAATTGCCGGAATTCGTTGGGAAAAAGTTGCCATGGGAAAGGAATCATATATCTGTTTCGCATTTAGGACTGTGATAAAATTTTTCTCATTTTTGACTTATCTCCTATTAATAATATGAATTCGACGTGAGCAACTATTTTTAATGGTTTGGGAAGATGTATCATCGTCATTGCTCAGACGCGGAAACAGAGATATTCTCTGCCCCCGTTATCGATCCTTCACCTCGCGGAGTATCGATACAACTTGTGAAACGACAGCTCACGCTGGAAGGAAGGATAGCAGCGCCTACCTGTACTCTCGTAAAAATATTTCAAATTTTTGGCATTTCAATCGTAAACGAAGCTGTTACGAAAAGATAAATTAAGGCAATTTGGTGCATTCAAGCATATCAGAAAGACACCACCCTTGTTGTAAAAAAGGTTTCTAACAACCACCTAGTACCTATTCAATAAACTCTCTTCTTAGAATATTCAAGTATTACGTGATTGTTAATGTGAATTTTTGAGACTTGAGAATTCACATTGTTTTGCTCAAACTAATCATGTAAAATTAAAAGCATAATCGTCTTGGGGTAACTTCCATGTGGAGACTAAGTAGGAAATTAAAAATGAATTATTTTCAGATAGTAGTGTTAGTTCAACCATTTCAAATATGTATAGATACGCTATTGCATGGAATTCTATCTTTTTTTTAAATATTAACTCCAATGAATATGATTATCATTCCTTGAAATTGTAAAATTTTAAGAGAGTAACAAAAAGATACTTTTACTCTGCAAATTAAAAATAAGTTCCATAAATTAACGCCTGAGATATATTTAAAAAATTAATACTTCCAGTTAACAACGTCAACGTACAGCATATAAGATATGACACATTTCATTTCATGATGCAGAAATGAAATTGGGAAAATTCTGAAGCATTGGCATTCGTTTACAGTTTATGGATATCAGTTGTAAATTACGCTGTGAAAATATTAGGCTTTGTGGCAATCATCCAGTGGCGGAATGTGACGGAAAGCAGTCCGATTCTATGATGGCGAGGGTTCCATTCTTTGAGAGTTTTTAATACCGGCTCTCGGCGATAGCACTCGGGCGAATCGACGATGCATGCACAGGCCACCCAAGGCCCTAAAACCCCGCACCGGACCCACGTGGATAGAACCAGTCCTTGGCCAATCCCCTTCCCCGGACCCTCATTCCTCCCTGCAACCGATTCTATTCGGAACGTCCGGTGCTCTTTCGTCGGCGGGGAAGGAGCGGCCAGGGATAAGAAAAAGTCGCAAGCCGGCCGGCACCAACGCGTGCAGCAAGGGGATGGATGGATGCATGCACCCCTACTTGTGACACCCCGAGCCCCACGACGCCGGTCTTTCCTCCGTTCATCAACCTCCCCCCCTTCCACTCAGTGCAAGGGCATGCGGCCCTTTCCCCTCCGCACTCGGGTCGGTATTTCCTACGAAGCCCCATTTACCAATAGGGGAACGCACCCCTTTTTGAGGCCGCCCTTCTATCCCACTCCACGTGGCCTAACCGCCCTATTTCTATGGTTGGACTAGCGTTGACTTAGACCATCCCTCTTCTGAACCTTCCACCCGTAGGTATCTCTTTTTCCCCCTCTCCCTCCACACTTTCGAAACTCTTCCACAGCGAAGGCCTTCCTTCTAGGCTAGAGACGTCCTCCCTCAGATTGGAAGACCACGCGACCCCCTTCCCCCCTCACACTTCCCCGTCCTCCCTCCGAGCTCGCCCGTCCTCGCCCTCCCTGGATAAAAAAGCCGTTTGCCCACCCTTTCTCCTCTTCTTCCCTCTCCACGTTTCCCTCTTTCCTCCTCTCCCATCCTCCTCCTCTCCCACGGGGCTCTTTCTTCGTCCGTTCCTCGCTTCCCAAGGATTCCGATTGGAGGGCCCGCAGGGGATTGCCCGTCCAATGGTATGGGCGAGCCTTGCGTGTGATATAGTGTCAAGAGGGAAAGACACTTATTTTTGCCCACCCGCGGACGAAAGTGTTTGCGTGGAAAAGAGAAGTGAGCCACTAAGCTAGGTGCCAAACCAAACCGGAGAGAGAAAGGGAGAGAGAGAGCGGGGGAATGCCCACTCGATACACATCAAGTTTTGTCGCACGAAGGATCGGCTTTGGGGTGGTTCCTTGGGGGAGGGATGAGGAGAGGTTGGTGGAAAGGTGGAGAGGACGAGGACAGTTGAGTGTGTTGTTGCCATGGATCGTTCGAACCTTACCGGATTCTCTCTGCCGTTGATCACCAGTGCTCACAAGACCGAAGAGCCCTTTGGGTGAGCTGTGAATCCATAATCGTTAATCCGAAACGTGTTCGGCTACCCGTCCCCTCCCCCACTCGGCACCAAGAGGAAAGCGTAGTTTTGATCTGGAGTCGATTTCGGAAGGACCATGTCGGGATCGCCGAAGACGTTGGAGGGTGGCATGTTTTGAGAACTCAATTTCCGGCTTTAATTTGTGGAATCAATTCATTTCATGGTTTTAAGAGAGCATGCGAAAGGAAGTGCTTTCCCAGTACTTGTGTTTAATCAGAACAACGCTTTTAAACTAAGAGGCTATCTACGGGGTTAGCAAATAACAAGGTTTATCATGAACAGCGTGTTTAAATAGGTAATTGACTAGGCACGTGGGTAGAGGAGTTAAAAGAAGTGTTCGTAAACGTTGTAACGGCATAGTGATTGCAATGGCGTTGTTTTTATTATTAAAGCATGCAGTGGAAATTCATTCAAAATAATTTTTTTTAATTTATGTAAAGTAGC
This sequence comes from Hetaerina americana, assembly GCF_022747635.1. Taxonomy (NCBI): domain Eukaryota; kingdom Metazoa; phylum Arthropoda; class Insecta; order Odonata; family Calopterygidae; genus Hetaerina; species Hetaerina americana. The sequence continues at coordinate 60,308,070 of NW_027286763.1, forward strand.
ATACATACCCACCACTCCCACCCACCCACATACACACGCACATGTGCATGCGTGTGTGTATATATGTTCATACGTGTGCGTGTGTGGTTCCTTTTGGTTTGTCTTCACGTTTTAAAAATTAATTTACCCTGTTTAACAACCAAAGAAATATTTATCCAGTGCATCTTAACCAGTAAAATTTTGAAATCATTACTTCTTACAATCCACTTAACTCAGTTTGTCATTCATATGATGAGGGGATTACTAACTGTATCTCTTTCTTTTGAACAACGCTTGTTAAGTTTAAGCTTGAGTAAATATCTTTGCAATGATGGTTATCTTTTATTTCAGCTAACCAAGTCATTAAAAAGTAGTGAACATTTAAGTGCCTTTTTATAATTGATCATTGAGGTGACTAAGACTGACTTATCTGAATTATAATTACCTAGAAATGTATTCACTATTGGATGATTTCCAGTACGTGTGCATGCAGATATCAGTTAAACCACAGTCACTCTGTATTAATGAGTCTGAATTTTATTTGGAAACATTATCATGCCCTAAATTATACATTGATCCCACCTTACACCGAAGAGATATCTTGTTGAATGTTGAATCACTAATCATTGCTATTTTAATTCAAGTTTATCCTTCGTAATTTTGCGCGTTGCGCATATAATAATGTATTTATATCAATGGATTTAAGATTAACTAATAACTTACGAGAGTAATACCATGTTCACCTGTAACGCACACTCAACTTGGCACATGAAAACATTAAGCTATGTACAAATATATTAGTAATTGTAGCTTATGGTAAGTTTTTACAAATATCCCTATTATTTTACAAATTTGAAATATCGTAGGAATGAGCACTTCCATCGAAAGGAATTTTTTAACTCCGTATATTTTCAAATGGTATCTATTGTCACCTCGGATATCCTGAAAAGCCAATGTTATCAATTTATGTATTTTTAAAACCAAATTAAAATTAAATAATGATTTAAATTTCAGATTTGGTTCATAAGGTATTTCAAATTATATTAGTAATATAGGTATTTACGTCGTATAAGAATATATAGATAAATGTATGGGTGTGTTTTAGGTCTTACTTGTATATGTAACAGTGTTGATTCAACCCTTGCCATCGAAATTTTAATATCTTTCCCACCCCTGAATTCTACATTTTTCACTGGAAGAGTGACAGTAAAGGAAAAATACATCTTTAAGCCTCTGGAGTACTTTAAAAAGTGTACAAACTGAATTTGCAATTGTAGACAATTGCGCGATTGTGTCTATTAATTCCGTAGCTACCTGAATAATTATCAACTTTCCTCTTAATTTCTTCATCCCCGTATATATTACTTATTATGGCAAAATTTCATTAAGACATGAATTCCATTCTTAAAATATTTCCTTTATCTGGTGGTTTTGGACGATTTAGTTTATTATTTTGTCATGAAAAAGTGAGGATTACTGTAGAGAGCCTTAACCACTTTATATTATACTGTCTAACAGTGCAGTACTAAATACTACTATACTTATGTATTATACTGATATTTACTTATATACTTCTGTACTGTATCTAATCATCTCAAACGAGTGCGACATTAGATTTCTAAAAGTAAACAGAGTTCTTAATTTCTCACATTCTTGTCGCTTTCTTGTGCCTTTTTTCAACTTATTTAAACTTATCACTATAATATCTTCTTTTTGACTTCGAGTCTTTGCGTGTCTAATAGCACTCCTACAGTAAGATGGCTCCCTTCTTTACCAGGCGTCCGCACTTAATGATTATGCTAATTCCTCGTCCTTCGTCCTCCACAGTTCACCAGGAGGTACGGCCGCTGTTGGGTGATGCCCCGTGAGTCGCCGTTGGATGGACTCCCAAGGCACGGTGAGTTAGCCGCCCGCCCTCTCCGCCCCCCATCGTCCCGCCCTCAGCACTTGTGCGCCCTCCCTCCCTGCCTCTCTTCACCCCTTTGGAAGCATCTCAAAATGACGGCTTCCGTCCGACCACGCCAGGATTGCGAAAACATTTCGAAGATGAAGGCCACTCCGGGCGTAAAATAAATCCTGGAAGACCGGATGCAGGGGAAAAACGGGGGTTATGGGAGTTGGAATTGTGGTGGAACATTGATTGATTTAGTTCGCGCGGCACCAAAATTTATTTAGCCGAGCCGTGCACCAGTAAACTATGTCCCGAGGAACGCCGGTCCAGTCAGCGGAACCAATACCTTCCTTCGGTATTTATCGCATGCCACGGACACTTTCAGCCATGAAAACATGAATACCCGCTATCCTCGGTGCATCGTGAGGCATTTAATTAAATGTGTGATGTCACACAAGTCATTGAATAAACCATCGTCATGAGCTGTTAATGGCAGAGAAGGACACACTTTTTGGATTGTAGTCGGAATTTATTTTTCTCTATGCTCTGGGCTATTGATTAATTGCACTTTTGGGCAATTTAGTTTTAATTTTGAAGGAAACTGATGTAGAAACTAAATTTTTACTAACGGGGGAGAAGGTTAAGGATTTTCTAATAAATTCACAGAAAAGTACACCTATAAATATGTGCAGCGCATGAAGCAAAAGGTCATATGTAACAGGCATCCAATCAAAAACTTACTTGGTTGACTCGTTAGTTTAGCTCAGTTTAGTGTAGTTAATTTAACTCATTGTCACCGAAATGAAGGTCGTCACGATGATAACGAAGGGATTTTAGATTATTAATATTGGTGCTCCCATTTTGAAACCATTGTCTAGGAAGGCGTGGCCCATTCTCCTTCCGCTTTTGAATCCCACTTTTCCCCATTTCCTCCTTCCTTCTCCTGAGAGACTCCTCATCTTTTTGCATTAATTTTTCCAACTACGATTAGTATGGACGGCTGTTAAGGAGGCGATTATCATGGGCATCACAGGTAATGTGAGGTATCTTTCAAGCCATTGCTATTCGAGGAAGACATGGAGTCATCATAGTGCCCGGAAATGACATGGGATTCATTGGAAGTATTTATAATGATTGGGATTTGGGCCATTCACGTAAACAGATTAAAACACGATCATGGGAACGAAATATTTGTTGATCATATAAGACTTTCATTTAATTTCCTCAGTTATATCAAATTTACGTATGCCTTCGCTTTGTTTCTTTGTTTTTAATTTAATGGCACAAATAGGCGGTAAGACCGACGGCTTGGTGTTTATCCCGTGAGACAGCCTACATTTTTAACATCTTATTGGAAAAAAAATCATAGCAAAATGAAAACTCTGACCCACAATCATTATTAAAATTTTCCACATACTGTAGGCTTTACTATTCCAGGCTTCATTTAATGGCAGTTTTGAATATTCATCACAAGAAAATAGTCTCACTGTTCAGCAAAACGTAAGAGCACGGCAATTTTAAACATTTTATAGCATTATCGGGTAATTATTCTATTTTATAAAGCGATCGTTTATTTCTGATTTCTTTCTTCGGTAAAAATCTAGAATGAAACCCAGCACCATGCGATATGCACAAAGTATGCACTTGGCTTAGAATCCTTTTTTTGAACTTTATAAAGCCTTTATCGGAGTATATCCTAAAAATGGAATGAATTTCGACACCATTTAATTAAATATTTAGAAATGACTGCTGAAGTTCACTTCTGTGACCGTGGATATTTGCAATTCCTGAATTGTCTTCACTTGCTTCCCATAGTTTTTCAGGGTGTGACTACTCGTTGAGGCATGTCATGGTATCTGGTTAGTAAATACAAAGGCGTTGATCATTCCGGGAAGTTTCGCAACGAAATCATAAAAATGAACAAACAGAGACGGCTGGGTGATTCACTCTCCCGTATGCCAGCACCCGCCGTGTGACTAGGATGAAAAGAATGGCAAGCCTCTGAGAAACACTTGGCAACGTTTTTCTTCCATGTTTGCATCACTGCCTTGCGCCGACACACGTACATGTCAAGTTCTTGACTCAAGTAGGAAAACAATATGAGCCATCCGTATGCCTCCTCCGATTTTGTTCTCAACTTCGCCTCGTCCAACACCCTTTATCAAGTCTATTTTAATTTGCAAGTGCTAGTTATATATAGACTTTCCTCATGACATGCTAAACCCTGCTGCTTCATTTATTTGAAAATGTTTTGAAAAATTTCCTATGCCTTTGAAAGGCCACTCAATTAAGTTTTCTAAAGAAATCTTAATGGGAACCATTTCTTTCAATTTGGTCCAAATTAATAACATTTCATATCTGAAAATGAAGTTTCTATCCGAAATATTCTGCATGCAATAATGTAGAAAATCCACCAGAATCATAAGTTTTATTTAAAGTAAAGTAATCTCTCTGTAATTTCAAAGAAAGTATTCATAGTTAGAATTTTTCCTCAATCTAAATTACTCCTTAACTGTTTTGCAATTCAAATCAAAAGAAAATTAGTTCGAGGTTCCAACTGAGAATACACACGTAGTATGTTCAAGTATAGGTTTCTCGGCATTGCTTGCTCTAGGAACGTAGAAACTCTATTAAGATTGAACGACATTGTATTGGGAATGGTCTTCACTCAATAATTCATAGACTGGCTATATTGAATAATATTTCCTGAAGCCGTGAAAGTTCCCCTTTATGGCTTAAGGAAATGTTATATAATATAATCAGTCTATAAGGACGCCGTATAAAGCTCTGTCAAGCCTTTCCAATAATTCTTATTTGACTTAGAGTGTCATTCTGACATAGGCGAATCAAATTTTGATTGTAGAAATTACAAGTTTCCTATTCGCGCTGTTCGGTGGAAAGGTTTTTTGAATTTCAAACATTTAAAATTTTTCCTTTGCAATAAACTTAAAATACTTAATTGACCTTTTACATAGAAAAATTGTAATCGTAAACACTAACAAATCTCAATATTTTATAATTCGATTTCCATTCTTTTGAATTTTCAATTAATTTGGCTTTATCTGCAATGAGATATGCCGGAAACAGCATTGTCTTAACGCTCGCTCTCAAATGATCGTCGTGTCTGTTACATTCTTTGAATTAAATGCTCTTCCTTAAGGAATAGATTTTTAGAATGATTAAGTTTGAAGAATTTTTCTGTTCTGTGTTTTCATTACCAATAAGACATGCATCTTATATACGTCAGATTGTTGTGCATTCCATTCTAAAAAATGAAATAATATTCATTCATCGCAGAGTTGTACTATAATAAATCCTTCCCCGAGAAGTAATCAAGAAAGTTAGAGTTCATGACTAGCATTATTTCAAAGGTCATATTGTTAGGTAAGAGAATGGACAGCACTCCACCCCTGCAGTATATGTAGCCATTTACTCGTACTTTGCTTTATTTTCTCGCCAATGCTGTTTAGAGTGGTACCTTCATCATATAATCGATTAGTCCCATCATGCTTGGGAACAAATCAAATAATATGGGCTCCACGGATCGAAATCCACGCCGTTCACAGATGAGTGACATTTCAGGTTCAGTAACATTTCGTCTCAGTTCAATCCATTGATTACAGTACGACTAAAAATTATAGTTAGAACTTTTTTCATCAAGAGTGCGTATCACTTTTTTTTCGAAAGTGCAGCGATGATTGATCAGCACTGCGACTCTTCCACGTGCGCAAAATTTCGCGACATTTTATTTTAGAGCATTGCGGAATGTGATTCTTTTTTCTCTAGCCTCTTGGGGGATTTTCTTCATACTTCTCTTTTTCGAATCGAGATGCTCCTAACCCGTCTCATGAACGTTTATTCTGGATGTTTCATCGTATCGCGCCAGACTCTTAGAGGAGGTCCTTACATTTCTTGCTTACTTGTTTTATTCATTTTGTATTTTTGGGGAATATTCCAGTGGCATCCATAGAAGGTAGTAGTAGCTCTGTGATTTATTCCCCGTTACACTATGATCTCTATAAGTATTCACATTATAGAAAGCTCTCGGTAATGCGAGGAGTCAGCAACTTTAATGATAATAACATTGCTCTATAATAAAAGCATATATATATATATATATATATATATATATATATATAAATATATAAAATAAAGTGAAAACGTTTCATTGATTCTCGAGAGAATATAAAAGCATTCACTTCATTGGCATTTGGATAGACTGAGATAAAATTAGCATTTGTGTTAGTTTGTTCGAACAACTACGAATATTATATTTTTTATGAATTTATTGATGTAGTAATAGTCTGAATATATTATAATGTATACCGTTACAGCATAGTATAAACTGCCAAATTTTCTGCAAAAATTGTACCTAACTTTTTTGATACCTAGCAAAAGCTAATTTACCTTTTTAAATTTTGCTTCAATGCATTATTGCAACTTTCATTCATTTGTCCAGTTTATTGTCCTGTTCGATACCTAGGTTTCAACACCCGGTCCTCTTTGATCTTTGCCGTTTCATGCCACACCTTGACTTTTAAAGTAGATCAATAAATTATTTGGAAAATGATGCTAAGCATGCAGTTGCATTTTGCACATCATTCTTCGCTAGCACCTGAGTGACAGCAATGTCTCTCATTGGAAAATAGTTTTTCCCGGAATGTGACCATTGTGAACAAAGTCACATTCGACAAAGAAGCTCACGAAGGGACTTGGCTAAAAACCGTACGCGTCACTTCGAATCGGTTGTAATGTTCCGAGGTCTAGAGGGTGGGGGTTGTCTGGACTGCCGCTCTCTGTGCGGGGGATCGTCTACCGCCTCCTCGTAGGGGTATTCCACAGAAGTGGAGTGGAGTAATAGCGGTGGGGGAGGATGGTCATTGAAGGACCCTACGTAATGAGCGCTCAAATTCAGACAACGCGACCATTTTTTCAACGTCTCGCAAATAATTGAGCATGCCAAGCTAAAAGTGTGAAACCGAAGCCCCACTCCAGACAAAAATCTTACTCTTTTTATAGGGACGTGTAATCTTCTCGAGCACACGTGGAAGGTTCTATTTTTTGCGACGTATAACCGCTTCGGAGAAAGCAGCCGTCGAGTCCTGTGATCCCTCATCTGGCGATATTTAATGCTATTTTCACCGTGTTCACCTCCAGTAATAATTATTTGGTTAATTTAATGAATTGCAATGACAAGCTTTGTGTTATTATTTCTTTAATTGGCGAAATGTAAAATTATATCAAGATTTATCGCAAAAAATCGGCAAAAATCACGAATGTAAGCTATTGCATTACGTTTTTGAGAAACTGGCATTCAAGAATCGTATACCACTAGTGCCCGATATTTTTTATGGAGTTAACTTTTTCTTCACTCTCCTGTTCCTAAAAAATACATGTTCCTCGGGGACTTAATTATTTTATGAAATTTACACGAAATCAAGGTTTCGCGTTTGACTGTCACAGTGAATGGCATTAACACTGTAAAATTCCTGTATTTGAGATGAGTAATTTTTCTATTCCTTATCTAAATTTATCGATTATGGCCATTTGTATCCACACCACCATTAGTCGGTCCTCCTAACGCTGATTAAACGAAGCTTTTAATTCTCCTTTCCAAACTACTGCTCTCTAAACTTGTTAAAGCTTCTTCTCTTGGATATGAGGAATATACGTACACGTTCATTTCTTCTCAATGCCTCATTTGCAACATTAAATTATTAAGATAAATCCATACTGAAAATTTCCACGCGTATCTTTTAATATTGTGCACGGATTTTTCCTTCTTACTCCCTGAAAGTTTGCCCTTCCTTTTCAAACTGAACATTCATCGTAATGTATCTTCTCCCATACTTATTTCACCTAAATAGTTTATTTTCCAAGTTCATTATTAATCTTTTTGCACTTTCTTTTACCTGATTGTGCGATTAAATTCTTCCATACCTTTCTTTCTTGTATTTTTTCTTGTTGTCTTGTTTTTTTAGTTATTCAATCGATGATACCCTTGTTCTTTTCCCATTATCCTATAGTTTGGCTTACAACTTTCTGTGTGTCATTTTTTATGTGTTCTCATTTATCTTTTACTGTTCCCGTCTCCCTGTCCTCAAGCATAAGGATCTACTATCTGGTGCCCGCTGGTACTCCTTCCTTTTCTTCCCGGTTCATGCTTCTGCATTGCATTTAGTCACTGTCTTCTCTGTTCTATCCTCTCGACTCTGACGTTATAATTCATTAGTAATTATTGTGATTTGAATCCGCGTCGCTCCCAGGAAACTGAGCGAAGTAATCACGCTGTGCCAAAATTAGTGCCAAACCATAATACGATATTTTATATACCATACATTTTCAGACACCTTTCCGATTCACCAGGTATTTTCCACGTAAACCTACGCCTATTGTGGTGTTTAAATCTGGTGCTCGATATGATTAAAACCTGTCTTCTGAAAAGCTCTATTTCTCTCATTCTTTGCGGTAATTTCTTGTTCCTTAACCGTAGTCCTCTGCTTTACTATCATCTCCTTTGACTACCGTCGCGTTCCAATCCCCTATCACTACCTCAGATTTCCCTACCTGCGATGATGTCCTATAACCGATCGTATATCCTGTCGACTTCTTTCTCCCTTTCGGCTTGCTTTCTCACTAGCTGGCATGTAGACTTGAACATAATCAAGCTCATTAATTCAGCTAATTCTTCTACAAATAAGAGACAATATGCCGCTTACTCTATATTTACTACACTTCTTTCTACCTTTTTATTCAATATTATTGCCATTCCCAGCTGTCTCTCTTCCTCCCGGCCGCATACTACTCAATAACTATCGCTCCAGCAATCCCCGCGACCATTCCATCTCACTTTGCACAGCCCTAAAATTTTTGTTTCCTCTCTCCCCATCTCCATATTCATATTTTTTAATTTCCATGTCTTCAAGATTTTGCTAAAATTCCAAGTTCATGTCCTCGCGGATTTGCTCTTCGTTTGTGTCTTTTGTGCTGCTGTTTTCGATTTTGCTTCTCCATGATTCCGTGAGTTGACGGCTTTAGAAGCCTTGCCTTTCTCGCTGCCAGGCACAACACACTGCCTGTTGGGGCGAATCCCCTAGTTGCTAGGAGACATTCCCAGATTGCTGCCCATCATTCTTTCGTGTGATAATTATTGAGATATTGAGGTGGTTTCCTGTTCCCTCCCCCAATAATGTTTATAACGTGACCCCATCCCTTACATGCCATACCACTGGGGACATACGCATTTGCAGCCGCCTCACCGAGGAGCATATGTCGTGTGGTTTGCCTTTCGTCTTGCTCCTAACCTTTGATCTACCTGACATGGGTGACCCTACCAGAAGCTATTATGAATAATTGCTCCCATCAGCACAGCTCTTGGGGCCATCGGAACTAACAAGCCCTTACTCCACGCCAAGGTTGTAGTCTATGAGGAGGAAATTAAATTATGCCAAAATGATTTATAAATCTATAAATTTATATTTAGATACCTGATAATGCCACATTGTGGCATAACCACGGTTGGAATTAGATACTAATCGTGGAATTTCTGTGTTTCTATAAAATGGAGACAATCCACTGAGTTACGGTGGAAATTGTTCTTTGTTTTCTTTTTTCATATTTATTTTAATTTAATATATTCGAATAAAACGAAATTGTAAAATTTTATGTGGTTTTTGAGAAATAGGAAGACTAAGTAAAATATTAAAATACATATAAAATTAGTTCATAAACCAAAGCAGGTAGAACAGGTCACCTATCTTGGATGTGCTCTGGGCCAAAGTGGTCAAAGTAATAGAAAAAGAAACAGAATTATACTAAGCAAAGAAGCTTTCCCAAAGAGAAGAGAATTGATTGCAGGACCTGGATTAAGGAGTTTAAGAAACGGCTCGTCAAAACTAAAATGTGTAGCGTTATTTCGTACGACGCGGAAATATTGGTCATTGAAGCAAGATGATAGACATAGATTGGAGGCTTTTGAACTGTGGGTGTGGAGAAGGATCGAAAAGATGAAATAAACAGAGATAAAAACAAACAAGGAAGTGCTAGGTATAGTGAGGGAGGAGAGAGGATTTTTGGGAGAAATCCAAAAGAGGCCAGAAAGATGGGCGCATTGTTTGGCAATGGGATGTTGAAGACTATGATAGAGGGAAGGCTGTTAGGCAAATGAGGAAAAGGAAGGAGTAAGGATAGGAATTTCTAGGATAGGCAACTTGGATGAAATGAATGAAGGAAAGAACTATGCGGAATTAGAGAGTGATTAACCACAGTGCCTGATGCCAGGGTATTTTTTGTCAGGAAATGAAGGGCGTATTGATCGGCAGTGGGATGCTGAATACTGTAATAGAAAGGAGAATGTTAGACAAACGAGAGAGCAGGAACAGGATAGGGATGTTTGACGAGATGAAGGGGGGAAGGAAGTACACAGAGATGAAGAGGGGCCTGATGTAGATTAGGTTACTGGATTGTGTTTTGTTAGGAGTCACAAAATATTTATTTGGTAGTTGTGTCCATCCAAAGCCTACCTTAACCGGTAGACTACATTTGATATTAATATATATATATATATATATATATATATATATATATATATATATATATATATATATAATATATATATATACACACATTTAAATATATATATTTATTTATTTATATTTTTAAACTCTCAAGTATCAATTTTAATAGGCTAAGTGTGGGTGATATTTGATGTTTGGATATTTACGCAAATGAAGTAGTAGAATTTATATTTTAAACTGATTCTCCTTTTGAACTCTCCAACTAACCGTTTCTCCGCCTTACCCAACATGTTTTTCACATGCAGCGAATAATATAATGTCAAATATTCAATCCTCGTTTTGGCAGAACTATAGGTGGTGTTTTGGCAAAAAGCTGTTGTAGACCCTTGAATATGTGTGGCATAATGGCAAGAGTGAGAAAGCCGTCATTAAATTATAGTCAAATCAATTGTGTACCTCGTGATGTGGGCAATAAAATTCATAATCATGCGGATTCTCCTTAGGGATGATAAGATACGAGGTCTCAACTAACTCGAGGGAGGAAGTAGAGTTCCTCAAATTTTTAGGCCCCCAGAGGAATGCCCGTAGGTTTACCAGCGTGTGCATCTTCGCAAACTCGACAAACCTCACAATCAACGTCTTGCATGAGTAAAGGAGGGGAGCGACGTTGCCAGGCGGAGTGCCAACTATCATCTCCGCGAAAAGAATCCGGAGGCGAAGACTTCTGTTGACAGTTTAGCAACGTTGCCGCGCCGCGATTGGTCCATATCTTCTCGCCCCAACCTCCGCCTCCTCCCCCGCGGTCTCATCTGGCCATTCCGTCGCCGTTTATCACCTGCCTGCGGAGAGTAGCACGCAGGCCGGTTTGCTGCCGTGCAAACTGCAATCGACCGATGCACGCATCGCCAGCACATCAACCCTCCCTACCCGCGGCGAGCCTTGTTGTCCGCCCACACACAAGCTGACGTCTCTCCCCCGACCGGCCTCTTCTTTTTCGACGACGGTCTCCGATGCAGCGAGCGTCAATGAACCAACCCCTCCAGACGAGCCCCTCGCCTCCCTCCGACGACCTCCCTCCTTCTCCCCCCCCGGACTCCGCGCCCTTTCCCCAGACACAAGCATACGTGCGCACACTACATGTGCCTACTTGACGCCCATCCTGCGGCGAGTGAATTGAGGTCACTTCCCCGAGTGCAATCAAACGCTCCTCTCTCTGTCACTCCCTCTTTCCATGGTAGTCGTAAACGCTAAATAGCCATCGCTTTCCTTAAACTGAGGCTTCCATGGGTGGAAAATTCGTCCGCTAATAATATAGTGGTGAATTTAATCATAATTTGTAAAATAACGAATGAGAAACCATGCTTGAATATGTAAGTGCATCTTCAAGTAATTTGGTATGCAGGTACTTGTAAAGAATTCATAGCCATTCTTTAGGAAAAGATCGAATAAAATTATGATGTTGAAAACAGTAAGTATATTGAGTGTTTTATATATTGACCCTAACCTCTTTCTTAAAAAACACAAGCATACTTCAGAGCAGACACATGGATCCTAAATATTAAAAATTATAAAATTTAATTTGTGGCCTTTTTAAGTTACAATAAAAATGTTTGGTCAAAAATAGTAATAATGGCTATTATAATCATTCGGCAATTAAGACGGTGAATAATTATTGTATTTTTTATTTACAGTATGAAACAGATTTGTTTTTCATGAGGCAATTAGTGGTACTTACTGTTTAACAAATGCTTATAGTATTCATTGATTGCTTTCCATAATGAATTTTCTACTTGAAAATAATGCGTAAACTCCAACAGTGATGCGTACCATTAACGTTATTGGACATTTTCCAATTCGGTATAGATAAATATTTCAGTTTCGAAAACGAATTCACTCACCTAATGGACTAGTGGGAATTATCTCTTCGTACAATTCCCAGTGAGTACTTCTCGCTGTGTCACAAAGGTACAATAAAATGATTCCCATACAAAAAGCACTAGGTAAAAGTCATCGCGAAATACAACCTTCCGCATTGCGCTTGAATAGTCTGCTAAGAGGTGTCACAGCAGTGTGCCAGAAATTTTGTGGGCGATCACCCACTTGCCTAAGCAGTCGGGCTCTAACGCTTCGAACAGGAAAGTTAAAACCATCTATACATGGACGTCGAGTGGGTTGCATACATGTAACATTTCGGCTGGCTTAGTAAGCGTTAGTCATGCATTGTCAATTCTTTCCTTCTTGCTACTCTGATCAACCGTCTCATAACAATGTATAGGCATTTAATTATATTTGAGCATTCGTTAGTCTCTTTAAAGGACGTCATTTCTGATAAGAAATACCTCAGCCCAAGAGCCACTACATCGGATTCCATCACAACTCAAATGCAGGGCACTGACTCTTATTGTCTAATTTGTGGTTCCCAGCTCGTGAGCATCGTGTTGAAGGATTATATTTATTTATAAGTAAACGCTCATCAAATAAACTAAAATGGCACTTTTCGTAAGGTTAAGTCATTATATTTGCCGACCTCGGTGGGGCTAAGTTCCGGCCTGTTAATGCTGGAATCGTGGCATCAGTTCCCGTCTGGTTGGGTTTCTGCCACTTCGGACATTATTTTTTGTTTATAACATAGTTTTAAAAGACAAAACTCGTCGATTTTTAATTACTGCTGAATAAAAATCACAATAAATGAATATTAACAATTTTAACGAAGAGGAAACTTTGAAATTCATTTAAAATTACCCTTTACATGTAATAATCATACATATAATACTCCATAAAATTACCATTAATTTTTGGCTTTTCCGAGAAATTCTTGTAGTTTATGCATAAAAAATCTGAATATTAACCACGTGGCTTATTATTTAGGTTGATAAATAAGCAGTTCCTTCCTACTCTTCCTTAAGAAAGGTGGCTTGACCACCGAAAATTCGAAAACGTTTGATTTTCTTTTTTTGTGGGTATCTCTGTTTTTGTTTTAGCTCGGAAGTGCTAACTTGATATACATTATTATTCACATCCGTGAGACTTACACATAAGTTGTGTGTGTATTCATTCACATAAATACACATACAAGGAAAGGGGAAAGGAGCATTTATAAAAGACGAACACATTAATGGTGGGGAATGTAGAATCGAGCAGATCAGAAGCGTAACAATGTTTTCTTGACCGAGAGTTGAACCACGGATATGGCCTTATATGTATATATACATATTATATATATATATATATATATATATATATATATATATATATATACACACACACACACACCATAAACACAGTAATTCAACCCGACGGTCGGTTTGGTAGGTGATATTAGAGTTCACCCAGTACTAAGCCCGACGGCGTGTGAAATTCACACATAGGGTAGGGGGGCCAGTTCCTTTCCCTGTGCTGGTTATGGTTTCCCAGGAAGATATGGTACCCGAGAAATCGCATAGCTTTGGTGGAGCTCAGGTGCCCAGAGTACCTTGCCCGGGAATCAAACCTGGGCCCCTTCGGTCCAACGCTCAACCCCCTGGACTACCGCGGTGCTAAGGTATATTATATATATTTTTAAAATGATATATATATACATATTTATATAATATACCTTTCTCGAAAAAGGCCTTAGAGAAGGTCGAAAGCTTAAACAATCTACAATGTGTGTCCATTTAGGTATTACTATTTTATTTGTGTTCTATTGTGCCGTCCAAATATTATACTGCTCGTGTGAGTGCTTCCATATCATCGATATATATATATATATATATATATATATATATATATATATATATATATATATATATATATATATATATATATATATATATATATATATATATATATATATTGGGACGGCACAATAGAACACAAATAAAATGGCAACCCTTAAAACGACACTCACACGGTAACCGTGTGAGTGTCATTTTAAGTATTACTATTTTATCTATGTTCTCGTGTGAGTGTTTCCGTATAATTTATATATATATATATATATATATAGTCATTACTTCTATATCTTCCGATGGAGACGGAGTGATTCCGTCGAAATACCAAGAAATAACATGTGAGTGTGCTTCTTTTTTTTGTATTTCTATATTGTGTGTTACTGTGTATTGTACTATATATATATATATATATATATATATATATATTTATATATATAATTATATATATATGTATATATAATTATATATATATATATGTATATATATGTATGTATATATATATATATATATATGTATATATATGTATGTATATATATATATGTATGTATATATATGTATGTATATATATATATGTATGTATATATATATATATATATATATATATATATATATATATATATATATATATATATATATATATATATATATATATATAGTATATATATATATTGGGTATATTTCCCTAGCCTCTAAATGGGGTAAATACAAGCATAAAAACATTTTGTATTGAGATGGCCGTATTCAAGGAAATATTAAGTAATATTTATTCCAATACTTCTTCTCCCTAAATCTCAAAGGTTAATGCTTTACGCACACGCAAATCGATCATAAAGGTTGAATAAAAAAAGAGGCCAACTTTAACCAAAGTATGCGTCTGCTGAAACTTTTGAAAATAAAGCCTAGAAATATACGCGTAACTTTAAGAACTGGCTGCTGGTGTCGTGGGATAAAATTTAGTAGGCTAAAATTGCTTTAAAACTGAAATAATGGGGGATTCGATAATAATAATTCTCTTTGAATATGTTGAATAATGTTGTTTGGATATTTTAAATTGCTTTGACTATATTAAAGAAGACATCAAATTGGGATTCTCATAAAAATTCTAATTGATATATTTTACTTACTATACTATTTGAAGCTTGGGGATCTGATTAAATTTAACCAAAATTGAAGGAATACCGTCCTCAATTCATTTACTATAAATATCCATACATTAATTTTATATTACAAAATATCAAAGAGTTTTGTAATTCCGCCCTTCTCTGGGTTGATATGCTATTATACTCAGTAAGTCTATTCCTTAACACAAGCGTATTTAATGAAATGAAATTTTCATCAGTTTTTTTGAAAAATGGATAACTTTCATAATTCGATTGAAAAGTAAATAATTATAATAGTTCTTGCGAATATGTATGTAATTTTTCCAATATCTTATTCAGTCAATGAAGTTAGGGCGTATGGGTGTGGTGAATTCATTTTCCTTTCCTAAACTGTTCGGGTATTTTGCAAATGATTTGAATGATAAATAAGTGAAGTACCTCCTATACTCATCCTATTGAGTGCTTGTAAATACGTGGGGTGATTTAAATAACTTACAAGTTTTCGTAATCTTATTTTCATACATAAATTAATTTTATGTGAACTACAACCCTTAATTAAAGAATTTTCTTAGGTAAATCCATAGTTGGATATAATCCCATTACTCACTTTTAAATTAAAATTTTCAAACGAGAGAAATTCCCGCCGGTAGACGTAGTTGCTTCATTTTCCGCCTTAGGACCATGTCGCTTCAGTGCATGTTTAGTTTCACCCTGGCGGAGGAAACAGGAATTAAAATGGCTTCAATGTATAGCTGGTAGCTGAACGGAAAGAGAAATTAATATTCAGTTAATTGTGGCGCAACTCGCTTTATTTTCCTCAAGAGATTTAATGGGCACATCCTATCGAATCCATTTAGCGAAATGTACAAAATTTGAATAGTTAGTTAGTAGATAGTTCGACTTCTTTCCCCGGAGGATATCCTTTCCTCCGCTGAGTCCCTCTTTCGCTTCAGATTTGTCCCCGTCTTCTTCTTCCTCCACACGCATGACCCCCTCCCCCCTCGCCTCATCCACACACACATTCATCATTACCATCCGGTTGATGTTCCTGCACACGCCGTGGCCCCGCCCTCGGAATAGGGAGCCACAAGCTCCGCCCCCACGGGCGCTTTACTGGCCACGCCTCCGCTGGGAGTCTCGCCCCTCCCGTTGACCTCTCTCCTGCCCCCTCCGCTCCGCTAACATCCCCCCCCCCCTGGGTGGAGTCAAGTAAGGAGGGCGGTGATTGAGTAGCTTTGGCGGGAGTTGTGCCCGCACTTCCGAGTGGAGAGCCCGAGGAAGCGTTCTGTGGGCGGAACGAGCAGCGAAGGGGGTCGGAGGGGATAAAAAGAAAAAATTTATCCCCCCACCACCAGGAGTGACTGGGAGGGGCGGCCTCGGTCTCCCTGGGAGGGGGAAACCCCTAAGAGGGAGGAAGGGGGGGTGAGTCGTTTGATCGACCTCCGCTAGGGCGGCGTCAGTGGCCGCGTCGGCGTCATAGAGTTTAGAATTCACGCTCATCCGTTAGTGTTGGCGGGACCCGCAACGCACTAGTTGAGCGTAGATCCCCGAGAACTACGGAGGTGTTGGGTGGCGTGCCTGGTTGGTCTTTGGTGTTGGAGTTGCCCCCCCCCCCCCTTCCCCGTTGACTACGTAACAATGGTTTGGGTACGAGGAGGAGGATGATTCGGTCAGAGAAGAAGCGGGAGTCGCCTCGGAGTGGTTTGGTGTGTCACCCTTGCAGCAGCAAGCGGACAGATCCCGCTTTCCCAGCGTCCTTATTCCTCGTCTGAGCGGGGGCCTCCCCTTGGTTAGAAAATGGCCAAGCTGGCCAGGAAGGGGGTAACCTCCCTGGGGGATCGAGCGGGCGCGTCGGTGCGAGTCGAGGCGGAAGCCAAGTCTCGCGCTTTTCCGGCGGTCGAGTGATAGGGAGAGTCAGTGCCGAACCCACGTCGAACCCCGGAGTGAAAGCGCGCCAGACAAGGTTACCAACCTCATCGATTTTTTCCCTCCCTCCGCTCCGCTGTGCTCCACCAATGTACCTCACGTCCAAATGAACATTGCAGTGTTCGAACGTCGCCGATGTACGTGCAAATACCTTGGGAGGAAGGAGGAACCCATCTCGTTCATTTTTAAGAAATATTTTTGAGGATCCATCTTCGTTTCGGAGAGCAGTCGGTGTAAGAGGATATATACTACTCCTCGTCATGGACGGGATGACGAGGAGGAAATTTCGCGAAGGGATCGAGAGGAAGGGCATTCGGTGAGAAGGAGGCGAGCTGAAGGGGTGAGAAGTGGTTAGCGGAGCGGCTTACGCTGAGTGGGAGAGAGCGGCGGCGGCGGTGGAGGAGGAGGAGAGAGGGAGGAGGCGGAGGAGGGTGGCGATTTCGAGCATTTGAACTTGAGGAGGGAGAGAAGCCGTTGAGAAATGGGCGGAGGAGACCATTGGCCAGTTAGCGCGCCGGCGACAGTGGAAGCAGTGGTCCAGTGGATTTTATTCCCCCTTTCCCTGTTCACCACTCCCACCACCACCCTTAGCCTGGAGGAACTCCTCCCCCCCTCCACCATTCCTTTCCTTTTGACTTTTCCTCGAAGGTGGTGTTCTCGGTGTGACGGCTCCGTGCGTGCGCGAGGGAGAGGCTGTGGTGAAGGCGATGGATCGCCATGCCGCTGCCCGTATGGCCGTGTGTGGTGGTGATGGTGCCTCAAAACCCCCTTCTCCTCTCCGATGCCCTCCACACGCCCCTCTTCTACCCATGGAGTTTTAAATGTATCCACACCGTCGGCGATGTGCTTTTAATGGCCATCGTCTCAACCTGCCACTGTCTCAACGTGTCGTACTGGATTATGAGATTTCGAGAGACTTGAATTGTTGTAACGTTTACCCAGCTGCGCTCGTGGATCGGGAGAAAATTGTGGTGCTGTGTGTTTGTGTGAGAGGAGAAGAGACGGAACGTGTCGTTCGTATGAGTACGTGCACCAAAAATCGCAGGGAGTGGTTCTCCGGAACGGCGAAGGTATTACTCATATCCTGTGACTACCCTCAACCCCCAATGACCGCGGAACCGTTGAAGAATTGTTTATCTTCTCGATCGGCGGCGCGACAGGTTGCGACTATCGGCGAACGGTCAGGAACAAATACTTCCCCTAACACCCAGCAACCTGTCGTGAGAAAGAACGCGCTTCTACATCACCCACTCTTTCTCACAACCTCCGGATGACCGTTGGTTGTTGATAAAAGATGGCGGACGTGGGTAGAGGATAATGAGCCCGAGGCGGGAATGCGTGGGGAGGGAAGGACGTTAGAAGGGCATTTGTGCGGAATTTTCATGTGCGAGGAGCTCTCAGTCGGGGCTCCCCAGTCCACTCCCCTCTCCCCCTTTCTCTCTCCGAAGGAATCGAACTTCTGTCGACGGTGCCGTCTGCCATTAAGGGAGCATCGGAGCGTCCCGAAAAGGGAATCGCATCGCGTCCCAGCACGTGCCTAAATATCGTCGTCCGGGAATGAATAATGTTGATGTAAGGAACATGAACTATTATTTTCTCCGAGACGCGAATGCCCTCGTTCGCGTCAGGGCTTGCAATCGGGCGGTTTCCTCGGGGCTATTGGTCGCAGGGGGAGTAATGGTTGGAAGAGTCAGTCGGTCGAGAGAGCGGGGAGCTCGCTGAAATTTTGGATTGTCTGGTAGGGCGTCCGTTTCGGGCGAGGCGCGCCGTGTCGAGTCCGCGAATACGAAGCTGCTGCTGTAGTAGTGAGGCGTCAACATCCCGTGCGTGAATGCAGGCGACGCCGTACCTCAACAGACCCCCGACGCCTCTCCGCTCCCGGCGCCCCTCTATTCCCGCGGCCCCCTTCTCTCTCTTTCTCCGAATATTCTCTCCACTCCGATCCCCCCCCCCTTATGCCCCCTCCCAACACCTCCACCCCCGCGTCCCCTTTCCCTCGTTCCATCTCTCTCTCTCTTGCGACCCCCCCTTCCCATATCTCCTCGCTCCCGTGCGCCGCCGTTCCGCAGGGTGTACGGGGGTTCGGTATTGATCTCCACTCCTTCACCAGTCTCCCCCTCCGCCCCAGCCTCCACCGCTTTCCCCTTTCCCCTCCCGCCCCCACACTACGCCCCCGTTTCTCACCATCCCCTCTTCCCCCACCCCAACGCTCTCTCTCCCCCCTTACCCCTTGCCGTCCCTGCACCCCTCCCTCGTTACCCTTCCCTCCCGATTTCCGTGGGGATTTCCTCCTCTCCCCCTCGAGTTAATCCTACCTCCGCTCTTCCGCACACCTCTCACCCTCATTCTTCCTTCCCTTCCTTCTAATATACTACACATTAATATGCATTTTAAAAACGAATACACCGGTAGTCTCCATTTATTCGACCGGCAATTTTCTTTCTCCTTCCGCAAAGTACTTGGGCGTGAAACGGTTTCTCCTCGTTCGTGAGCACTTAGTCATTGCGAAGTGGTGGATTTCCTATACCCTGAAAATTGAAGAAATCTGGGGTGAGAACTGTTAATGGATTGATTGCTAGTAGCACCAAACGGCGAGATTTGGTGGTCAGGTCGGTGGGAAATATGCATACCATGGGCCTGATCTGACGAGACAATAAGGCCCACCTAAGCTCTTTCGGGGAAACGAATAGGTCGGAAATAATTAACAAGATCTCTTGCGTCTAAAGCTCGTCTCGCCTAAGTATTTCTCGCAGTGCCAAAAATAAAAAATATTAATATTCAGCTGTATTTTAAATTTGTTCAAATTTCATAAAATTAAATATTTCCTTGATGTAAGGAATGTTATGCCCTAGCGTACCGCGTGTGATATGGTACTTAACTCCTCGCGACACTAGACGAGACCGCGGCACTCAAGTCAGTTTAGGTCGTGAAACTCGAGGAGAATCGTTTGTGAGACTGAAACCAGGAAAAATGAATGCTTATGAGCCTCTCGTGTCTCACCCTTTCGCACCACGTGCGTTCCTTCCTCTCGGAACCCCTTCATCCATACTTCCCCCCCCCCCACCGCGACCCCATCAATCCCTTCCGGCCCTCCCTCGTTTGTCTTCACGCCTGCCGCCTTCCCTCATTCCTTCATTCGGTTTCTGCGACATGCGAAAATCCATTCCGTCATTAAGGCCGAGTTATCCCGCCGCGCGACATCACATTCTCCCCTCCCCTTAATCCCCTCGGAGTGTAATCCTTCTGGGGGTGTGGGGGGGGGGGGTGAGTTGAGGCTATGGGGGGCAAAGAACCCTTCCGTTGCTGCTGCTCGCACGAGTCCCACTCACCCGTGCACCGACCGCCACACACGCATCCTCGCCCCAATCTCTCCCTCGGTTGTTTTTCGCCCCCCTCGCGACTGACTCGGGTTACATGTATCTCGGTCCATTCCCCTCATTTCTCACCAACCCCCTCTGTCCCTCCCAACCCCCTGTATCTCTCCCCAGGAGTTTTCTAGTCGTCACTCCGCCGAGAGCGCTCGAGCAATGCCGTCGCGAGCGGATCCCTCCCCCCCTGTGTGTCACCACTTCGTTTATTTCGCCGGCTAATTTTGCATGGATTTCAAAAGACGCGTAGTGTGCTCGGGGGTCAGGCATCTTCATTTTTCGCCCGAGATCGCCTCCGACT
The DNA here is from genome assembly GCF_022747635.1 of Hetaerina americana. Lineage (NCBI taxonomy): Eukaryota > Metazoa > Arthropoda > Insecta > Odonata > Calopterygidae > Hetaerina > Hetaerina americana. The sequence goes on from NW_027286763.1 coordinate 60,328,864, forward strand.
TATTTTCTTCGGAGGCGAGAAAATTTCTTTTGCCAACCCATTTCGCGTTGTAGTCCTCCCTGACCGAATTCATGCCTGCGAATTAGCCCCAGTGAGAGGGCACGGTTCGACGCCCACTCGAGTGGGAAGGATGACGGTCAACATATGAAATGAAATTGGCCCCCTGCATCCACAGGCGAAAATCCATAGGGCTTCTCCATCCGGTCGGCGGGCTACGTGGCAGGCAAGAGAACGGTGATGGCTTCTTCTTTAAGTTTCCGATGAAATTCGCCACCTAGGTGGATGGGCGCTGTGTTTCCTTTGGGCCGTCCTATGTTGCACTCAATAGGTAGGTGTCGCAGTTCGAGACATTATCGCCTCGTTTCTCGCGCTAATTTTTGGCGGCTTGCGAAGTTATTCCGGGTCTCCCCCTACCGGGGTGATTCGCTCCGAACCGTCCCGCCGCCCTGAGAGTTTTGTGTTAAAATTAGTGCGCTATCATGGCGTTTCGGGGAATAACAGTTTTCCCCACCCACCTCTCCCCCCCCGCGATGTGTGCCGGAGCAACAGTGTAGCCGACAGGCGAGCCATTCATTCGCTCCGCCCTCCCTCCTTTCGCGCGCGCCCCCTGCCCCTTCCTGTACCCCGCATACCACCCTCTCACGGGGCTTGAACGACGTGCCTGCCTCGTATGGATCGCACTCTCTGGTTCGCTGTGACCGTGAGCATGGGAGCCGGGAGTCCGTTCATCCATCCACTCGAGCCGCATCTCGAATTTTATTTGCACACGATATGTGTCAGTTGATGCATCCATGCATCTTCACCCGATAGGCAAGGACTATGCTGTACCTTCCACATAAAAAAATCACAATTGTACATTTTTCCGCGCACATACGTGCCTGCAAGTTTCCGGTACCAGACGGCATCGGGGACGTACTCCTGGCGTGACCAAGTGATGATTCAATTGGCGCGGTGGCGGATCCCCTCCATTCCGGGCGAGCGGGTGCGTTTGACGGGGCCCATCGAGGGCCTAAGGAGTTTCGGTGAGGGGTTAGGTCTTTTCTGACGGCTCTCGTCACGAGGGCCTTTCTTGCTTCCCCTTTCCCCCATATATCCCTCGACCTCCCTTCATGGTTTTCGCTCATAATAATCTCTTCCCTCGCAGCAATCCTCCCCCGCCAGCGCCGCCGCCTTTTCTTTCTCCTCTCTTTTACTCTTCCAATTTCCATCCCTACGTTATGCCCTCCCCTATTTCCCCTCCCTTCCTCTCCCCGTTCCTTCATCCCCCTCCTTCCGCGACGACACTCTTTCCCCTTCCGGCCGTCACGAGCTGCGCATGCGCCGACGTCGGCTCTCTTTCTCTCTCTCTCTCCACCACTTCTCGCCGCTCGGTCTCCTCTACTCCCTCGATCTCCCCTACACCTCGCTCGTACCCATTCTGCCTACTCCCTTCTCTGCTCGGCCCTTCGGCATTCGTACTCCCCTGTGAAATCCTGGATACCTCTCTCTCTCTCTCCGCCGCCGCCTCGTCACCCTCCTCCTCACTCGCTACCATTTCTGTGTGCACGCAGTCTTGCTTGAAATTAATTTTTTTCAAATCAGCCGGACATCGCGAATATCACACGGCTTTCTTTTCGCCGCATTCTGTAGATTATGTGGTTTTTTTGTCGGTACCTCGTTCGATACACGAGGAAAAATGAATTCACGAACCCACGGTCCTCTCGGCCCGGAGCCTCCCGGCTTCTTTCCTCTCCCGAGGTAGGATCGTTCGACATCGTCGGAATGGTGATTGTGGGTGCTTACCTGGCCCGAAGATTTAACAGATAACCAGAGTTCTGTTTTTTTTGTGTTCTGTGAGTGCAATGAGATTCTCCGGTGTGGTTTTCGGGAAAATGTGCGAATTGTGGGCTTCAGTGCTTCTAAATGTCGTGGGTCAGTGATTGGTGTCGGCGGGAGGAGCATGCGCTTTTCGGTGAGTCCATATCATTGTCATAGTAATTATGGTATGAATGAAAGATTTGTGCTCCCATTTCACCCCATCCATGTCTTTGCGCCGGCCTTTGAGGTACCGTTCGTATCTCAGCATTGCTCAGTTAAACTTTTTTTCAATTATTTATTAATTTTGGATATATCATCCGACCACCAGAAAAATAATGGACTGTAACGTTGCTGATATGTGGTGTTTTTCTATGCGAGGAATGTGCTTGGGAAATTCATTTGTGGAGTTATCTTTCTTACGAATATCAAATTTTTCTTTCACTAGCCTCGGACTGTGTCTTTCGTGGGATGGATTGGATTTGCACTAGCCAGTTTTTATGGGAATCTGCTTACCTTAGTCGAAAAATATTTGTTTGCGATTTCATCGGTATAGGCATTTGTTAAATTAGCAGTTGTAGATGTTTCTGAAATTATAGTGCTACTTGATTCTCAAGTCTTCTTATTTTCATAAATTCTCGCCGGGTATCAGTGTGATACATATTTTCATCTTATCTTTCTTCTTTCGTGACTAAAGTTATGGTTGGGTGTTACATAATTCCTATTTGTGCTATTGATTGTGCGTAGTGATAGAACTACGGTCCTGTGGAGTATCGAACGAAGGAATATTAATAAACTTCCCATTTTTGAAAATTTGAATGCATTTAATCTAGGCTTACGGTCCAGTCTCCATTTGATGATTTCTTCAGTATTTTTATAAGATTTGAATATTCTTCATATCTTCATTGAACAATTTTTTAATTGAAAAAAATATGCCAACTCTGTAGGTTTTATTAACGTCGTTTTTGAATCGAGCGTTAAAAACGTATGAAATCGCATTCCAAAGTGTTACTTGTCGATTTTACGTCATTTTTTTCCCGTAGACAAAGTCTTGAGAGACTATTTCCGTGGTTTGTGAACTGTGGCCTTTGTTTTAAATAATGAATTTGAGTAATCTCTTCATTGGAAGTGGGAACTTAAAATTATATTTGTAATCTGTAATTAATTTCAAAAGTCGTTATATTATCGATAGAATTTTCTAGGATGACGATCGTAATTTCCACGATTTGTTTAAGAAGGGGAAATTGGAGGATGGCCACTGACCGCCCTGTTGGCAAATTAAAATTCTTTTGAATGAATTATTTTCCCTTGACTTAACGGGCGGCGCTTGCTTCGCTGCAAATGAATGCAGCGCTGCAACTGGAGAATCCTTTTACCATTGTGCCGGCACTTGTTGCATTTTCAATCTGGCTGAAAGTAGCTCTGTATCCTTGCAGAATCACAGGTCGTTTTTTTCTTCGTGGTACGGGATTGGGAATGCGTTAATTCGGACATGTCCTCCATGTGACTTTTACTCTTATACGAGGTGATATCATACAATTCGGTGGTTGCCCGATAATGCCAGAATAACTTCGCTACTTGTCACTACCGTTGTATTAACTGGAGTATGTTTCTAGTGGAACCATGTGATCCTTTCTGGTTGAAATTGATGTATTTTCAATAAATTTTATTGAGGTAATTACCTTATATTTTGGGGAAATCATCTTTTTCATGTATCGGTAGATATTATAAGTAGTGTGCTGCCCTGGCTCCGTGTATTTTGCACAGAATACTTGTAGGCATTGTCTAAATTAAAGCGCGGAGTACTAATGTAATATGTTTCATGGGAGTTATTAGAGTTATTAGAGGGATAATACTGTAGATATAACGTCAAAGGACGCCTAACGCGTGACGTTAACAATTTTGGGAAATTGAAACCACAGTCTTCCGTAAATTCACCTCCACCCAACATGCCCGCGTATAGTGTCATATTGGCAGTAGATGGTTGGCGTGGGCATGAAGGCTATTCGCTTAGTTCATGTCTATTGATCAGGAATTTTGAAACGATTTTTAGGCTGCGATGTAGATAGTAGGAGTACATTTATTAATTAGATTAGAATTATTTTCTTATGCGAAACATTATTGTAGCATTGCGACAATTTATTTTTGCATGTTTCGTATGCTTTACAGAGGCCGAAAGTCATTTACGACATAGCAATAGCAGTATGCGATCCAATATTCACGAATCCTGTGGATATTCATGACGTTTTTTTTTAGGATTCTTCGTATGGGCCTTTCATACCATTAGCCACTTAACAATTCATCACGAGTGTGATTGCGGCAAGGCGGGTGAAATTATCGCACGTGCTGAGTGATTGGAGTAGGAATTGAAATATGGTTTAAGTAAATATCGGGGTGGGAAGATATGAAGGGGGCTCGTGTCGTTATATAACATCTGAAAATGCATGTGTATATTATTTAAAAAATTAGGTTTATGACATTCTACCAACAATTCTCTATCAGGTCGTCAATTTGAGATTCCTAAAATATATTAAGTTATTTTTTTATGTGGAAGTAGATTTCAGCGAAGAACTGCGTCATATGGAGGAAACATTTCGTCACCAATTTCGAATTAGCGCTCATTGACGAGCCGCAATATGGAATATTTGCGTAAAAAAATGCCAGAAGTGGCGATTCGTACTTTTTGTTGTGGCGATGCAGACGGTTTCGGTTGAAACGCCACGGAAACCTGAGAAACGACACACATGATGCAACGAACTACGTTCTTGCGATGTTGTATGGGGAAAAGATAAATTTATTCGAAATTGTTCTATTATAGATTTCGACGTTGTTGAAACCAAGGAAGTATATCATAATCAAAGGATGATAATGATTGGTGACTCAGTCTCATACCATTCGTTTGGTCCCCACTATTCGTCAGATCTGAAGCCTAGAGCTGAAGTGAAGGGCACCTACTATATGGAGTGTATAAAACGATAAGCAAGCATTTTTTAGTTGTACCCTACCGGCTTAGGGTAGGTTTTTGATGCAGCCAGGTTATACCCACTACTGTACTCCTAAGCTGAGGACTAACATAAAAAAAACCATGAGCACAATAATCAACCTTATGGTCAGTTTGGTAGGTGATAGTAGAGTTCACCTAGTACTAAGCCCGACGGCTTGTGAAATTCGCACATCAGGGTAAGGGGGCCAGTTCTTTTCCCTGTGCCGGTTATGGTGTCCCAGGAAGATCTGGTACCCGGAAGGTCACGCAGCTTGGGTGGAGCTGCAGGTGCAGAGAAGCGAACCCGGGCCCTCCGGTCAGTAGCCCAACGCTCTACCCCTGGACTACTGCGACCCACAAGGATTAAATGATACAAAATTTCCCTGCCTTCCGTACTACTCATTAAAAACTTATTTAGCTATAATTACTTTCTACCCCCCTAAATTAAATCCAAAATGCCTATTATTTTCTTCCAGCTACTTTGTCTTCCCAGGCATTCTCCCCTCCATTCGTTAATCTGTTGGCCTAACATTGCAAAATATTTTTAATTTTCTACTCTTTCCTCTGACGCTGGTTTGCAATAGTATGATTGTGACTTTCTACGTTAAAACCATTTTTAAACGAAATATTCTATGGATTTATTAAGTACTCTCCGGCATGATTTTGTAGCCGGTCACTAAAGAAATGAATATTTTATTTCGTCTTGGTAACATCGACAATTGGCGGAACAGGGAACGCATGTTACCCTTCCGTCCGTACCCTAGGATGCGTGTTAATGAGACTCACTGTGATATTTTATTTATTTGTTGGCTATCTCTTCGAGCATATTTAAGATTCACGGTTTAAAATATTCAGTAATGCTTATTGTCAGAGTGAAAGTTTTTTTCCTGTGGCTAACCATTCAAGCTATTATCTCACTCGTCAGGTGTCTGTGCAGGGTTGCGTGACTTGCATGATATTTTATTCCTATTTTTTCAACTAGTCAATTAACACTTCTGACTTACCACCAACGAGAAAATTACCGCTTTTATCTGACCTTACATCATATTATCTAGTTTTAATCGCTATGCACATTCCACAGAGGATAGTTATTCATAATCGGTTTGCGAAGTTTTGAGGAAAAACGTGAAACCGCTGATACTTCGGATTGCATATGCTTGGTACGTCTTGGCCTGGAATTTCGAATTCGATTGTTTTATCTTTCAATGGGATACTTGTATTTGCCACATATGTAGAGAATTAAGTAATACAGCAGTGTGTTACTTTGAGGCATATATCTGAAGATGATTTTATGCATCGGGTTGATTGTTGGTCTCCTGATTAAAGTGCTTAATATTCTTAATAGAATGGTTGAGATTGCACTATTGATATGTAGGAGACTCTGGGACGGTCCCCCTGCCTCAAATTCTAGGGGTAGCTTGCGGGGTACCATTTAAATGAATGTAAATACTAAAACCTTCCAACAAATTTCTTTTCATGCTAATAATTGTGCAATTCTAAAGTATCGTTGTTTTTGTTTTCTATATTTCTGTGAGATGTACATGGAAAATGTGTAAAAGATTTCTTAAATGAGAGTAATCCCGATGAGTGTGAAGCATAAGGAAGTAGTTGCTGTCAATAATGAGGAAAGTTTTTAATTTGCGGGTATGTCTGTAATTCCACCTTTAAGGGTCCATCATCAAAATCTATCGTGTATTTTTACCCAGGATCAAACTGATGTGTCCCGGTGTTCGAAGGTTGTCAAAAGTGTAAAGAGCAAGAAGTACGGATCACGCACCGCAAAAGTTCGCCGAGCGTTTTTTTTGCGCGGCCGCGCCATAATGTTATAAGCTCGCGCACGTCTTCAAAACTCGCCTTTGCCAAAGAATACGTACAACCGAGACTTCCTATGGCACCTAGAAAGTGGGTGGGTACATATCGTATAAGGGGAGAGATGATCCAGGGGAAGAGTTGAATTGGAGCGAAAGGGTTAGGAAACGGGTGCGGGTGGGACGCCAAGTGCAGGGCGGAGGGGGGGGGGGTGAGTCAGGTGCCAGCAGCTGCGGGCAGCCTTCTGGGCCACAGCAGTCCACTGACAGCGCTCACAAGAGAAGATTGTCGATTCTACGCGGGAAACGGGGAGAGGGGGGGAGGACCTTAGGCGAGCAGTTTGAGTTGGGGCCCACGTGGCCCCCGGGCCGCCTTGACCAATTAGCCGGTCGACAGTCTGAAGGGGCGGTGGCCCGCAGCCATTAGCGAAACGTATTTGCCGAGTGGCTCACGGAAGTGGGGCAGTGCCAATGGGACATTCGGACTAGCATGAGGTTCCTAATGGAGGTCCACTTAAACCGTTAGTGTCCCCGCGCGCATGGCCGTAGAATGTGGGCGAGAGGCACCATCCCCGTTGAAGATCTCTGCGATATTGCAACTTACTGGTCTGAATTTTGTGCGAACCACCCTAATTTTGATTTATTATGATTTAGCGAATAATATGCATCTTCGATCATGTTCTTTCAAATAAGAAAGAACGCAGGATGATGATATTCTTAAGGCTTGATGGTTTTTCGGAAAGTTGTGTTTTCTTATTTATGTTTGAATCAACTGTTTTGTACGTTCCAGTTTAGGCATTCTGTAAGAATTTAGGCATTCGGTTGGTGGAGTCATTTTTTAATTATCCTTAGAAGATAAAACGATTTTTTCATTATAAAGAATGCAGTATTCGATTGTTTCTGGCTCAACTTTGAGGAAGTTCATGTTCATTAAATGAAGAACACGATGTAATTTTCCACTGCTCTTTATTTTTGTACTACTAGTTTCAACGCTTAGGCGTCATCATCAGGTACGGTACCTGATGATGACGCCTAAGCGTTGCCCGAAACTAGTAGTACGGAAATAACGAACAGCAGAAAAAAAATAGTTTTCTTCATTTAAAGAATTAATGCTTATTGCCTGCCCTGCCCTGCGTATGTTGAAAAATGCCTAATTACTGTATCCATCCGTCTCGTACAGCTCGTATATATAGGCGAAGAGTAATAGCTACAGTGTTGTGCTTAAAAAGTTTAATTCAAAAGATTGCTTATCGCTGACATCATTCCATGCCAAAAATATTTCCAGTTTTAATGAACCTGGAATTTTTCCAAAAATAGTCGTTATACCAAACTAACCCTCCTTTTCCGTGAGGTTATAAAATCTTGGTCAGTTCGTAAAATATACTTTTATGTGCCATCGTATTTTTAAAATTTGTCTTAAAAATATGCTTTTCGCAAATAAATTGGTACGCCGTTTTTATGGATTAACACTATTATTGTTATTTAATAAAAGGATAAGTTAATGTAAACGAATAGTACCTTTACAGTGAATATTTTTTTCTCAAAACATTTCCATGATTTTCAATTCTTAAATAGAATGCTCACCAAAGTATCTATCTACAGCCCTGATAGTGGAAGAGGCCCACTTTTGGATCCTTCGTGCAGGGAATTGTGAGCCAGAAGGTAATTGTGAGTTAATGTTATTTGGTGTTGAAGTACTGAAACGGGTGGTATCATTCTGCAATGGTGATTTGGTCGCACCGCAAAACAGCATGCGTGCCTCAAGTTTGATTCGAGCCTTAACCCCTTTGGGTTAGCTGGTGAACCCATTGGGCTGACCAGACCGGCAGTAACCTATGAATGGTATGAGGTTGAAGTGCCTTAATGAGAGCTCTCATCAACATCAAATTGCCCAGCTTGAACAAATTATGGCATTGTTCGTATTTTTTTTTGAAGTCATTTGATTTAAATAGTTTCCCCGTAATAATTATGGGCCGTCATTGTTCAGCATACTGTGCCATTCTTCTGCGGTTTTAAAACATGCAATTGAGATTGAATCGAGTAGAAATGAGTATCATTACTTCAAAAAAGACTTTTTAATGTTGTAATTACCAAAATTTAAAGTGAATAACATTCCTCGGGGAGGAGAGGGAAAAGTCTAGCCGTAAACTGTGATAATTCCTGGGACTACTCTGAAGTTTATTTCCGACAAATAGTTCCTTGAAAATTTAGGAAGAGTGTGAAATTTTGGATTTGGGGGATATTTCTTAGTAGTAATCTTCATCCTTGAATATAAGCGTGTGCGACTTTTTAACATTCTTGAGTTAAGCCATTATTGTAATTGCCTCCGAGATAAATCGTGACAATTTCATTTCTAAGAATAAACGAGGAAACCTAAAAAAAGACGTAATATTTGGTCCTCTTTCCTTACAGGACTTCCTTGTGGTACATTAGTGCAGTTGCCTAATTGCGGTTCTCGCGTTGGGTTATGGGGACTTTCGTCATTGCTGATGTGGTCTTCAAGCCAATTTCTCATCACGATGGCGCAACCCTGATAAATAACGATGAATTCATTCTCTCTTGAATTACAACCCTATGAAACGAATCTGATCCGCGATCTTCTGCTGGAGTCACGCTATAACCTCTGAAACACGTTGGGAAAACATTTCTCGGTATTCTCCGGGTGTAAGACTAGGACGTTATCATATGCCCATCTAGAGACATTACACCTCTCTCTGAAAATTGGGTATTCTCATTACAGGGACTGTTTTATGTTAGTTTTTCATCAGTTGTTAGTGAAAATACAATCTTCAGTGGATATTTATCCGCGTCTTGAGGAAGGAATTCCGTTCTGAATAATCCTTAATTCTACCCCTGAGCGTTACGAGTATTTTGATAGGGTTTTCAAACACACCACTGGCGGGGCCCAATATTTCCAACGTCTTTGCAGCATTCATTCTTCAAATGTTGCGTCTCGAGATATGCCGGTCGATTATTTCTCTTAAACTTCCGGCGACGTGGTATTATGTTCAATTCCGTTGAATGTGATAAGTGATCTTTATTCGTGGAAAAACTCATTTCGATTTCGCTATGATCTACCTTTAAGTATTTTGTTAATAGTTGATGTAAGGTTGTGTGGTTTCAGCATTGCTGATATTATAATAATCTTTGTAGCTAAAAAATACCATGAATGAAATCTATTTTCACTTTTTCTGGATTTGGTGTTTGTCTTAATTATTGATATGTGAAGCATATATGAAAAACCAGGTTATGTGGTACTCTGATCCAATTTAACCATTTTTACAGTTTAATAAATCTTATTTAAGCATCTGAATTGGACTTCAAACAAATGTTTTATCTATTAATATTCTGGCGTAGGCATAATGGCACGAAGGAGTTTTGCAGAATTGTACGTTTTAATAGTTCCTTTAGTGAATTGTAAATTAATGTCAAATCGTTTCCACTGTGCGTGGTTATTTTCCTTCCCTCACATTAAAGTCAGTCATTACTCAGAATTTAACTTAGATCTAAGCAATTAATGTGGGGAATAATTTGTAAGCATGGAATTCTGCTGTGGAAAATGCGAAAGGGAGTTTGTTAATTTTAACTCCAATGGGTATTCGACTGCTCGATTTATTTTGCATTTGATATGCATTTCATTTAGCGAATGATTCTCTATACCTTATTGAAGAAAATATTTCATTTAAATGAAATCATTATTGTGATCGACTCTTTCATTTCGATTTAACCAATTGCATCGTTTTATATCAGCTTCCACAAATGTGTGACATGGACTAATGTGTCGTATTATCAGCATGCAAAGTGTGTTATTTTAATTTGCAGATACGTTTCCTCTACGTTGAACTTACTGCTCATATTGGTCATTTCCACAAATAGTGAATTTTTATTATTGATGATAAATCGGTGCTTGGCAATGCCCTCCTATCATTTTCATTTAGGAGCCCGAGTAAAAGTATGAAATTCATATTAAACATTCGATATTCGACATATGTTTAGCTCTAGCATCTAAAATGAATTGAAATTTTCTTCGAGGGTGCCATGCATATCTACTTATAGGTAACAGTATTAAGTTTCGCTAAAAGTTGTTTTTCAGGACTAATAATAATGAGCAAGCTGTTTCAAATAATTGAATATCTTTACACCTCGAGAACAAAATAGCTTAGTCGACATAATTTGGATGTTTTTCGTGCTGAATTCATGAGATATTTTTTCCTAGGTATTACAGTATATGCCATATGCACATTATCCCGGAATGCATTTAATAATGGTTCCGTTGAAAAATCTGTAATTCTACGTTCAAACCTCCGCCGGCCAAGTGTCTTCGTGCGGGAGAAATCTTATCTTATTCGTAGCTTCGAGTGACTCGACTGTGTGTAACAAGAATGTCATAAATTTTTCATTGATTTTATTTTGAAATTGAAATATGGATTAATTTATGAATTCAATGCCATGAGATGATTACATTTTCAAAAATAAATTGGGCGTAAATGATATCCTGGGAGCCTCCGTAGAGACTTGTGTGACTGATTATGAAGCACAGTAGCCTTTAGGGAAGGTAAACGAATGTCTAGGTACTACTCTGGGAGAGGAGGAATTCCAGAATAAGGAAAAAGAAAGAAAGCAATGGATAAAGTTTAATGAAATGGTATCGGTACCATTCTATTGTCGATAAATTAGGAAAATCTTGTGTCAAAATGAATAATTAGGACCTAATATCTAAGATTCCTTGCTATTATAATGACGAAAAATAATATGGATTGATGAAACGATCGTAGCCAATCTCGGTATTATATGGCGAAAGGCGAAAGTCGATTCTGAACACTTCATTCTAATTCATACTGGACGTAAATTAATAAAGTGGAATAGCAGGTATTATTTTTAGAAAACTATTCAAAAAATAAATCAAATTAGATAAAGTCTACTTGCGAATTCTCTATATTGACTTGTCAAACATTTGAGGGTTAGAACGCCGTCATTGGCATGTTCAAGCTTGCTCTTAAGATAAATTTTGTTCTTGCTGAGATAAGCATCCTCCTCGACACAAAGGGGAGGTCAGGTTCAACGTGGTACAACCAGTCTTTAAAAATTCTATAGTAAAATTTGGAAGTAAAAGCACTTTCAAAACCTCGATTGGTACGATTCGTTGAAATTAACCATTGGTGAAATCAGTCTTATGGCGGTGATTGCTAAAATAGTTCAAAAATCATCTGATTGCAGAATATTGAATGCTGTATTGAACTTGTTAAGAAACATATATAGGTTCTCTCTTTAATACGTAATCAATAATGAGCACCTACTCGTTCTTCAAAAGCAACTGCGAATAGGTTTGAAAAAATACTTGAACTAATTGGTAAATTATTTTTTCGTGAGTAATATGCAATGGAAACATCTAAAGTTTCTCGTTCCTAATTATATCTCGGAACGTCCTTTCCCTTTGCTTTGAAAGCCCCCTGTCTGTGGTTATCTTGCCCGGAGTACAGATAGAAGTAAAGGTATGAGTTAGGAAAATTGAGTGCTTGATGTCATTATGTATTCAGTTGCATTTCTCTTATTATCCGGTAGCCCAATTATGTAATTTAGTTGGGTCGCGTTTAGTCATACCTTAAGATACCAAAAGTAGTTCTAGTGTTTCCTTTGGGTTCTTATTTTCTATCTGTGAGATCAAATGGGTTACCGTCATGGAGTTCTAATTCCCATTCAACACTCAATAAACAAATTTCGGCAATTTAAAAAGCGAGAGGAATTCTTGGAAACGTTATCAAATTCCTTTGCCAATTTATTCTTCTGGGACCACTTAACACTAGGAGTTTATTCAATGGTGGGCCAAATTTGTTTGAGATAACGCCTTTCTTTTTTATTTTTATTAAATTATAGTGCCCCATTTTAGTGGATAAATCCTACTGTGCTGTCCCCGGTATTTTCCTATTGTTAATTTTCTAAAAGAATATTTAGAAGTGAGAGCAAGGAGGCGAATAGTAAATGCAATGTCTGGTGTAATTATACGTTGTTTATCGATGATAATGATTTGCACATTTCAATACCAGCTTTTGTCTTATATTGATCGCCGAAAATCATTTAATTTGACAACTGTCGACTCATAGAATGAATCTCATGTGAGAACTCATGGCTAATTGCTCTTTTGGAGATATCCCATGAAATTTCTATTCACTTCATGTGCAGAATGAGAAAATTTAAGTTCCTACCCACAAGGTTAGATGATGAAATAAATTAGTTGCTATTCTCGATTAAGTTGTGTCATAGAATTATCTTCAAGTTGGCAATGCGCATGTCGCTTGCAGACCGAAGCGTGAAACATTAAAAACATAAATGCAGATGCATCTTCTAAATCACTCTTTGGACTTAAATGCGGCTCGCTTGGGCTTTCACCTTCTTGAAGAAGTTATTTTTCACTGCGATTGCTTCGCAGAAATTCCATTTGAACTTTTTCCTCTTGATTGGTTGAACTCGAAACGGAAGGCAACAATCTTGCCGTAGTTTTCGCATCTGCCATTTGTTTCAGAGGTTTGAACGAAATCACTTTGAGAGAGAGGGGCAAGTGTCTCATTGGTAAAAAGTGTGTCGTGGTAATGGCTCCCTCCCATCTATTTTCATTCTCATTGGCGTCTCGTTTGCTCGTCTTTCGCATACCATGCCCGTCATTCAATTAATCCCACAACACTTCCCTTCAGCCCCGCCAACCCCCTTCGCCGTTCTCCTCTTCCTCCCCCGCCGTCCTTCCCCCGTATCGTCACACCCCTCTCTCTCCGTTCTCCTTCCCTCTCATCCCTTATTCCATTTCATCCTCATCGCGGCGCTTCTTCCACTCCGTCCTCCCCCAATGCCCCTCCTGGTTGTGACTCCACGACCCATTTGCCATATTACGCCATCCCGCCTCTTCCATATTCGTCCTCCTCACCCTCCTTCCCCTTTCCCTCCCCCGCTCCCCTCTCCTCTCTTTCTCTCTCTCTCTCTCTTTCTCTCCCTCTCTCTCCCTCTCTCTCCCTCTCTCTCCCTCTCTCTCCCTCTCTCTCCCTCTCTCTCCCTCTCTCTCCCCACTTCCTTCTCTCCCTCTGTTGCGTAAGCCCTCCACGTATTGACTTTTTACCCTCGCCCGCAGCACCTCCACTCCCAACGAGTCCCCCGCCTCCTGTCTCTCTCCCCACCCATCTTCCCTCCCCAAACTCCCCTCCTCGTCGCCGCCCCCCCTTACACTTCCCTTGCCCCCTCCCCTTTGACCTCCCGTTCAGGCTCCTATCCCCCACGGCCCACCTACCCTATCTCCCACTCCCCTCCCTCAAAGCCCACTCCCCCAAACCCATTTCCTTACGCGAGAGCTTCCGGCTCGACGTGGGCGAGCCTTCAGTTTGTATGAGCGCCCCCGTGTGGTGAGGTTTCGCGGGGGAAAAGGGGCAATGCAGGGGGGAGGGTATGGGGCCTAGCGCGGAGTGATTGGCGGAGGGTCGCGTGTGTTGTCTGTGTGGTGCCTACGTTCGAGGGGACGGCTTCAGACGGTGAGGGAAAAAGGCGGGCGTGTCGGCTGTCCCTGCCGCCGCCGATCCGCGATCCGCCCTCCCGATCCATCCTCCTGCCTCTCCCAACCCCTCCCTTAATGCGTGCAAATGTATCTTCATTGCCTAATTGCGATTGGCAATGCCGGTAGTACTTCTGCTTCAATTTCTCTTTGGACGAACAATCTGGGGCCGTCTTAAAGCTTCGCGATTTGATGATTTCGGTTTGATAGCTATCGTTGCAGAACGAGTTATTTGAGCGGGAGTGTTCATACGGATGAGGAAGCGCAGCTAGATATTTGAAAAGTAGCCCGGGTAAGATTTGTGTTTCATTGGCGTACCTATGAGAAGAGTATGAGAAAATGTCGGTAGTAATTATATTGCTTTATGACTGGTGTGGGAGAACGTGTTCTAAAATTCCAGTGTATTATCTAATGTATCTTAATGTGCGTAAAGAAATACTTTATTTGCCACCTAATAATATTTATCCTAACGGCGTACTACACGTCATGTTGTAAGAGTTCTGTTCGTAGTAAGTATCCTAAAAAGCCGTTGGCCGGGTGTTAGAACGTGTTGAGAGTTGCGGCGTTAATTATATCAATGATTATCGTCAGAGATGATTGATCATTTTCGGGGCTTTGCTCAGCTCCCTTGAAATGCTTGGTGTGTCATTGTATGTTATGCCGTTATTTTGGTTTTTGTTTTGCTAATAAATCTAGTGGTTCTCTATGCACTGTTTTCTGAGGTGTATTTTTTTCAGACATTTTAAAGAGGTTCATGATAAAAAAATTGTTTAGTTCCTTCCCAGAAATTATTATAGCCCTCAAGGAAACTTCTTAAGTTGATAGATCGCGCGACTTTTTACGGAAAAACTTAACTGTGCTGGAGGCTTTTAGATTACATTCCCTGGAGATTAAGGTTGACAGGTTTGATTCGCATTGTCCTTTGCACGAATGACCGTTAACTGTAGAGCGTATTTATTACGTCCTAGTGGGGTTATTGATGTCACTCGCTTAATTAAACAATTATCGTGTGAAGTCGTCCTTCGATACGCTCCAAGGCCTTCCTTGGCTAAGTACCTACACAGCCACCGTGGAAATTGCTATTTTTCCATGGGGCCGACTGAAAATTGTTACGAGTGAGCGGGGAGAGTTTGATGGTGTAATAATAATTATTCTGCTTTCCATCGGCCGTAACGATCAGGAGTGGATTGAAAGGGCGGGGGAGGAGACGGGATAGGCGTGCCGAGGAGGGTTTTGCAATCCCCAAGGATGAGTGAGTTTGAGTCAAGGTGGAGGTGGAAGGGTTAAAATAGAATGGAACTGGCGAGATCAAAAGATACTGAGGTGTGGTGGGAAAGAGTGGTTTTCGATTCCATTTCCGCCATAGACGCTGCGCCCATTTTTTTGCATCAAATTCTTCTGGGGGAGGTAGACTATTGGAAAGCTGTTTCATCCTATTTCCCGTGTCGGATGTTTGAAACGGAATAATTTCTGGGTTCTTTCGAGACCCAGAGGTTCCTCTATTTGATCCGGAATTCGCTTGGCTTCTTTTTAAATTTCATTATCAGTTCCGAGTTTTACGCCGGCCATCCGAATCTTTTAATTTTTTTGTATCCGACGAAGTTCATGATTTACTCAAAATTTGCTTTGTTAATCCTCGTCTTTGGGGATATTATTTAATTCTATTACCCGTAGTAGGTAGTTACTTTTATCTCAACAGCATTGGGCTTTTGTGCTCCGATATCTTCAGATTTTATTCCAGGCACCCAGATCTATTCAGGCACCCAATGTGTTGTAAGTCAAATTTCATTGGAAGTTTGCCTTTTTTGTCCGTAATTTGTTATTCCGATGATGCTCTAGTATGATTTCCTATCTGCTCTAGACAATGAGGCACTATTTTTGCTCCACTGATTACCGAACGGGGAAAGCGAAATCGATTCTTATATGATTCGTTGTCGTTTTCTGCTTCCGAGATCTAAAATGTATTTTTTCGTCATTCTGAACATTGTTTGGTTTTCCATGCTGCATCTGGCGTTGATGTGATTATTTTCTCTTCTTTCCATATTTTTGTGAACTCACTTCCCCGCTCTAAGAAGCTCTTCTGCCTCCTGTTCAAACAGCAAGCTTCTATCATCTTGAAGGCACATTTTATCTTCTAGGATGTATTTTTTCCGCATGTCCTCACTTTTTACCCTTAATCTTTAGATGCCTCGAGATGAGGATCTGTGCGGTTTAGCGTTTGCCTCACCGATAAGTTTTTGAAAATACTAGCGTTGTAATAATATATGTAATTGTTTCTTTAGAATTAAAATATTTAAGGTGTGCATCAGTGATAGTTGACGAATTGTATAAAGATTTACAGAATATCAAATTAGGTATAAGGAAAAGGATAATATTTTCTTCATTTAATAAACATGAATTTCCACAAAGTTGAGCCGGGAACAATGGAATATTTTCTTGTATTTATGCCATTAATTGACTTCTTCGATTTCAAGCTGTAACATCTCTGTAGTTTTGCTAAAAAATATATAGCATACCAAGAGCATCATTGTTTTCTGCGAAATGGTTATTGTGTATCTTATTCGTAATGAAACTTATCTAATGAACTCACTCATAAGTTTTTACTTGTATAAAAATCACAATTAATGTTAGTAAATATAAATAATCTAATCCTGAAAATAATAAAATGTATTGTAGTGGATGCGGCATCGGGGAGCAAACCGTCTTATTTTTGAAGAAAGATTTTCTTGATGCCCTGAATGGTTGAGGCCTTAACTTTGTAGAATTCCATTTTTACTAGTCCTGATGATGTTACAGTGTAAACAAAACTAGTCGACGAATAAAGTTTATTTTGTAGAAAGCAAATATAATATTATTTTTCCTAAGATAAAGATTTTCTTTCTGAATTCATTATCCAATCCTGCTGAACCCTCTTTCTATTTGATACTCCTTTTATACTCATTGGCCATGTTTTTGGTTAGCTTTTTATTCGGTGTGAAAATTTTCCTTCCCTTAGCATCCATATTCTGTATATCATCCCCACATCTTAAGTTAATGCATCCCTTAGAGAAGGAATAATCATGAACTTTGGCATTAAGCTTAGTACTTCCAAATTGAATTGCGCCGTGAGCTGTGTGAAATTGATTTCTGGTGAGCACCTAGTAACAAACCTTATTTTTGATCGTTACCGCGAAGGTTCTCAATTTTATGGCCTTCGGACGGGGTCTACGTTTTCTCAGAGGCTTCTGGAACCGAGTTTGTTTTGGTCCATAGCGGTAAATGGGAACCACGGTGATGTTTTCGTCACCCTCATCGTTATAATAATTATTACGCGCGAGCGTTGTGACAGTCCGTGATCGTCCGCCGCAATCCCATGGTGGACAACACGCTCGCCGGCCAATTCGAAGGTCGAAGCTTCAAATGTTTGGGACGGATATTTTGTTGTTTGTTACTTATTTGATGTTCAATTGCACTGATATGACGTTAGTCCTAGTAATAATAGTAAGTCCTAGTATTAGTAATGATCTGCTCTTGTCACGTGAGCTGATGTTTGGATTAATTTGACCCGAGGAGATCAAAGTCTGGCGGAATGTCTGCCCTCATCGAATTGAATTTCCTGGAAATATTGCGGAAAGAAAAAAAGTAGGTCCAAGACGCCAAATTATTTTTCACTTGACATATAACAAAAAATTAATTTATGTTCCTCTGGTCAATTTGAGCCTAGCACACCACGCACTAATAACAGGTAGTGCATTTGTTTTCCAATCTCCCTTTTATGATAATACGAAGTCACTTCTAGAGAATTCCCTTCGTTTACATTTTGTAAAATAATTTTCTAAAGCCTTTTCACGTGTCTATTTAAATGGATCTGGAAATTATACTAACCCGTGATTGAATCTTACTGCATCATTTCCTGGCAATATTTTCGGTATTATAAAGTTACAAGTATTAGATACCCCTAAAGTCACCGCTCGGATGTATTTTCTAGGCGGTTAAACACCAGGCATGCACGGTTGAATTTGCTAGTCTCCAAACATCACCCAAGCAGTTTTCTGGTACCAGATCTCCCTGATAAACCATAGGAAGCACAGGGAAGGGAACTGCCCCCCCCTCCCCCTCCCTGATGTGGAATTTCACTTGCCGTTGGGTTTAGTACCAGTGGAAATCTAAACTCGGCTGTTAAAACCCTTCGGGTTGATAACAGCGATTAAGTTTTAAGGGCAAACAGCCTAATGTTTATTAAAATATATAATATTTTTCCATCGCTATCTACTCAAAGATGATGTGACCTTCTACCAATGCGTATAATAGGATTAAGGGTTTTATGAATGAAAAATAAATAACAACTTCTCCTAATACGAAGACTATCTAGTTGAATTAAGTTCACCTGAATGACTTTGTTTGGAGATTGTTCTGCGGTCCCTTAGCGGCCGCAGAAACGCATATGGAACTTTTAAGCCTTTGAGTAATGTTCTTGAATCACTAACGCGTTATCCAAAGGGACGGAACATTTGGCCAGTAGGTGTTTTTCAGAGAATATGAATGGACCGGAATTCAAATGATCCGATCCGCCCTTTAAACTCCCTTAAATAAACTCCTTGAATACAATTTTCTTGCAGCCGAATCTTTTCGGGAAACCGCCGTAATCCTTCGATATGAGATTTTTGCAATAAGCCTTATTGCAATTTGAGCTAAGCCCAGCGCTGACGAACCTCAGTCAGGTTTTTGGCGGTCGTTTGTGGTATAATCAGGGAATTTGGAATCACAGGCAGTGAGAAATTTGTTGCCAAGCTGTCTTAAGCTTTTTCATTGTTCAACGACACTGTTTTAGGGTTTCATCGGTTTTGTCGACGAGAGTATCTCGGCCCATCTCAGCACCTCTGTTCGGAGTCATCAACCGGGAGACGTGCTATTCTCTTGCACATCCCCTTGACTGCCGGTTTCGTATCCAACTCGCTCGCCGATACCGTTGCCCAAAAGCACTCGCTCCGCTCCTGGGAAAGCAGACGCGGAGGACCGTTATGCCCACTCGCGAAATTCACGACTCTCAGCACCTTCCCCCTCTCCTCCCGCCTTCGATCCTCCCTCCCCTTAATCCTTAAAAGCAGAGCCCTCTTATTGGCGCCCTCTCATTTTCCCATCCTCTCATTACATCCTCCCTTCTCCTCAGCCCTTCAATATTACATACCTCTCACTCTTCCCAGTGGTTCGTGTTTGCCAATTTCATTCAACTACCTGTTTTAACGATAATACGATGATATTTATTAGCAACGATCGAGGGAAAAACACGTGAGCATGAAAATGTTTTAGCAATGAATCGAAATTGTTGAATTCACTTTTATGGATATTTTATGCAATAATATTCTACTCCTGTGTTATGTTAATCCTTGTTCCCATAATGGTATGAGAGCACATGGCCTTCATATATATTTAAAGGCGCTTCAAATTAATGCGTACAGTATTGAGTATATCACACAGATTTTTAAACCTCAGCCTATGAAAATGAACTAAAAATAAAATTCGATTGATAGCTTCTATAATGTTTCTGTAGTATATTGATAGATGATTCCTAGAAAAGTTGGTGATGGAAGGTTGTAATTTATTATAACTAAGTATAACAGTATTGACGAAACAGCCCTCTCAACCCGTAGCGACAAGGAAGTAAAAGGATCGAGTTATTTATCCGCGTTTGAATAGGATGCATTTGTGGATGCAAGTCCTTGAATCGCTTACATCCTTTGGTCATATGTTAACATGGAAAGTCAATTCATCTTCCATCCTCCTCAGAATGTAGGTATTCCTTCACAAAGTGATCGGAGGGCTGCTGACAATTTTTTCTTCGATCGATACCGCAGGAGAGCAAAAATTTTGATGGTTTCATTATAACGTCAGTTGCACAACGAAGCGCATTAAGTAAACTATCTCAGGTTTATGATTTTTATTGCTATAATATGCAATTAATATTGTGCATGAAACACGCCTGAAAGTAAAAATTCTACTTACACGACTTGCACCTGGAAAAAGCAATTTCTGAAAAGCAGGTGCGAAATGACTACACTCCTGATGGCTTCTCTCTAAAATAGGAGTTGTCTCTTGATGCCATTGTCCTGAGTTAGCGAAAAATGAGGTAATGGGTTCATAATTGGGAATATCCCATCGGCTTCCCCTTCTAACCACACTGCTATCATTTTACATTTAGGATGTCGAATCAAAGGCATGCTCCGAAATCTTATCTTTATGAAAACACCCTTTTTTCTTATGAAAGGCAAGTGTTTCATTATAACTTGCATTTTAACAATTGTCAAAATGTTTCCTCTTCCGAAATGTTTGTTTTTATGCATTTATTCTCTCCACAATTATCCCCTCTTTTCCATCAGTGACATTCTGAACTATATTTCTTACAATCAGAACATATTTTAGATAGGGTTTCTGATAGGGGTTTACATAGAGGTTCACGTCACTAGTTACCCTGTGTTTTAATTGTTACATGGCGTTCCTCTCAAAAGGTTTCTTGACTCATGCCATTTATATTAGTTGTTCATTTTACGATCTTAGCCCAGTCATCGAGGTTTTGATCATACAACCTCTGGCGTGCTAACATGTCGTTACGTTAGAAACTTGGCGCTCTCAACGTAATCAGCGCATTCGAATTTTATACCAAAATATGCATTGATCTTTCAAATTGGATGTATTTCATGGCTTGTGTGGTAGTCAGTGGTGCCCTTATTGTGATTATGTGCCTCCTTCATATGAATACTTTTAAGTTAATCACGAGGAAATTTGCGTCAGCGGCCTCAATTTTCCATTTCTGAAGAACTCCCTTCTCATCGCGTGATGATCGGTTGTGTTCCCTTTAAAGTCCTCGGGCGAAGTGTTTCAGAGCCTTCGAAGTAGAAAATGGTTTGGATGCAGTCGTCTAGTGCTTCCTTCGCAACATCATTACGCATGCAAACGGTATTTATTGCACTGTATGGAGTAAATCAGAGTGATTTGTCAATTGTATGCAGACATTCGTGCTCTTAGGTTGAATTCGTGCACACATCCCTAAGAACAGCATGTACTTCACATCACTCATTTTACTGGCTTTCAGCAGGGCTTAAATTTTATCTGAAATAATTGCCAGTTTTAGCTATTTTTTATGTTTACATCTTCGGATATTTCCTCTCTCTGAGATAATCCTTTCAATGGTGAGTTCCCTGTGTTTGTTATTTTGTGGCAATGACATCAAAGCCCCTCCGCATATTTTCCCTCAAAGTTATCACCGCTGACCGCACCGCAGTCGTATACACGGAACTTCCTTATGCGTCTGTTATCCCAACCCAGTTCCTTCCGAAGATGAATCACAAGAGTGACAAAATAAATAGGACATTCTTTTCGAGTCACGGACTCCGCATTAAAATAAGGTTCTGGAAACTATGTTCACGGAAAGGAGGGGATACTTTCTGCGACAAGTCATCTCGGAGGCCATCTACACGGGAATGGGAACAAGATGCAAGTTAAGTATGGTGGTTGGAATACGTAGATAAGTGTTTGAATGCTGAGACCTCGAGCTACGATTTATATATATATATATATATATATATATATATATATATATATATATATATATACAATATATATAAATGTGTGCATGTATATATATATATATATATATATATATATATATACATACATACATACATACATACATACATACATACATACATACATATATGCTCACTCACATTATTTCTTAAGATTTCTCAAATTCTCCTCTAAAGTTATTTAATAAATTCAGTGGTTTTGGAGCAACTCATCGACACTTGCGTATGAGCGTTATTCGGATATGACATTCTCCAATGTTAAAAATACACGACCATTGACAGGGAAACCCCTCTTTCAAGCGCCAATATTACGTTTTCATCGATCTTTCTGTGTAAATATTTGATAATATATTAAGAGACACGCAAGAAATGAGAAAATGATTAGCGGAAGAAGGAAAGGGTACTAAGGTCTTGGTCAAATTAAGGAAAGATTGACTTGAATTCTATTGCTTGATTATTTGTGTACGATTTATTATTAGTTTCAGTGCACCACACATGTTTTTATTCCCAAGAAACTTTAGTATTATATCTTCTCGTGATCTAAATCTCTTTGGTATTTAGCTACAAATTAATCTTCTTTCGTGATTCTGTCCAAGAAAAGGAATGAGTATGCATGCCTCCATTTTCTGAGAAATAATTTTCTAATTTACAAAATATTACCTTTCAATTATTCGCAGAAGAATTTCTCTCTTATTTCATTCAATAACCATTTTGCTAATGAGTATATTGATTCCATCCATCACTTTCTTATTTTACTGGCAAATAAGCAGTCACCCCAGAGGTGAAAAACATCGATCGTAATTATTCTTGATTTCGTCGATTGTTGTTTCGTGATTTATATTTTGATACACCTTAGCGATAAAATAATATATTTTATGAATGCCAGGCTATATATAAACTTGTCTAAAACGAAAGTATCGAAGATTTTTATTTCTGCAGAATCACTCCCCAGAACATCCCTCAGTTTGATGAAAACTCAGTGCCTCTTGACCAGAGTAGAATGAATTTGAGTATTTCATGAGCGCTTCGTGTTTAGTAAATATTTTAATAGATTGTTGATAGACAAACTTATTCTTTTAAATATTCAGTGTTATATTCTTTCAAATGTTGATTCGTAACCTAAACATGTTTCCAAACCTAAATATTATACATATTTATATCAGAGAACTATCGTGAGAATATTTAAATGACCTGCAGTCAATGTCATTTTCCGTTAAAAGATTTTCGTCATAAACATATCCATACTCTACTGACCAAATGTATTGACATAGTGTTTTGTGCTCCTGAGATAAATGGTGTCCGAATTATATTCCTACTAAATTCCAATCGAGTGTACAGGCTAGAAGTAAGATTTGGGGTCAAATGGTGAAAACGTATCCTCTTCTTGTTAAAAATCTGTTACATACTATACATATTAAAATTCATACTGTTACCTTAAGGTCCTTTTGTAAATATTGTTGTTTTTTCTATTTTGGAAAATATGACTTAAGGTGTTGGTGTATAATTTCATTGGATAAATATAAAATGCTAAGTTTTCATTCCTAATAAATGTGTGCCCGTCATTATACTAAAGCAAATAATTCTGTTTGTTCTTGATTACCCCGATGTGCAGTATTTTTTTGCTATTATTTTGTAGCTTTCTCAGCCATTGATTATTCAGTCTTGTATTAATTTTGATGCTTCCAAGACCAATGCCTTCTCACTAAAGTTAAAACTCATGCCAACTTAACTGTACATATTTATCTGAGGAGAAATTCAGCCCCAGAAATTGAGTTCATTTAATTTGATTAACGCACGCTATCATTTCGATTTTCATCTCATCATTTACAGTATATCAATCCTAAGTAGTCAGCAGTCCTGCTTTCTTTCTTTGTTTCTTTCTTTTCCTAATGCCACCTCCCTTTCGCCTTGGTAGATCTTTTGCCTTACAATACTCATTACTGGGTCTACTCATTTGTTCCTATAAAATCCATTTTGTATCAAGGAATCCCCAGTGTTACTGATTTTTCTTGTTGTTATCGTGCTCCATATATCCTTTTCCTCATCTACTCTTCTGCGCACGTACAGTTTCTTCTATTTTGTCTGTCCATTTGATCCACGGCATCCCCATATAGCACCAAGTTGCAAAGGCGCCTCCTCTTTGATCTATTTTTCAACGATTTCGCCTCTCCGAGCCATTGAGTGGACCCGAGGCAGATAAGAGAAGTACTCTTTCACTTATCGTTTCCTTGTTTGTAAATTTATCTTTATAGAGCATACACGTTGCCTCTTCGTGGGACATACTTACGTTAAGCTCTTCTTGTCTTGATTTCTGTTGGGGGATCGAGATGGTGCGGGGGCTAACGTACTGGCTTCCCACCCTGAGGGCGCGGGTTCAAATCCCGGCGGTGTTGAATATTTTTCAGAGGTATCTCGATCCCTACTTGAGGTGCTTTGTGGAGGGCACTTTGAGTGAGTACGGCGTCCGTCGGATGGGACGTTAAGCTGCGGACCCCTTGGCGCCTTTCGTAAAGAGTAGGCTAATGCCGACGCCGGGTTTCTCTCCACCCTTCATCCTTTCCTGTCCATCCCCTATGGCGCAAATGACCTTAGCTGTCGGTCGCCTCCCCTAAAAACTACTACTACTACTACTTGATTTCTGTTAAGTTTCTTCCATACCAAGCTATGCTACTTCCGAGGCAGGTGAAAAATTCCACTTGCTCTACGTTTCCTCCTCTTAACGAAACATCTGCCTGCAGCTTCTTTTTTCCGCATATGAGTTTTCGTTTTCCCAATTTTAACTTTCATGTTGTGTATCTAAAATTTGGTTCATTTTGTTTAATGAAACCTGCAGTCGGTAATTATTCTCTGCCGTTACTGCATGTTCAAGAATAGCGCCTACGAAAGGAAGCATGTTAATATTTTCCCTAATTACAATAATACCTTTGATTACCATTCCGTGGGCTCTTTCAAGTGAATTATGTATAATTCTTGTGAGAGGCTGTATCCTTATTTAACTACATTATTTATTTTAGCTTCTATTTTTTCTGTCTTTTATTCGAATTTTCGCGTCTAGTTTTATATGTGGTTGGCAGATTATTCTTCCTCTGATGTATCCGTGCCAACTCCTTCCAACCATTAAACATATTTTTACGCCCGATTTTGCCAAAGTTCTTCTCGAATCACACAAAAAACAACATACAGTAGCATTTTAAGCGTTTATTTTTTTCTAACAGTATCCTTAGGCTTTTTTTATTTATTAAATTCAATCGTTTTAGTAAATTTATTAAAGTAAATGCTTCGACCGGAGTATTTCATTTCCATCTACTGTTCTATACTCGTTCAATTTGCCTCTTAACGTGTAACTCAATGGAATTTACTTAATTAGCTAACGTTTTTGTTTGTTTTCAGATTTTTATGTTTATCTGTTTCCCTGTAGGATGCAATTGGTGCAATATACTTCGTGAGTCCACCCTCGTTCTTGGTGTTTTCGTACAATACCCAGCACATGATTTTTAGGTATTGTTAATTTCTTGTAACAGGACCGAAGGTTTGATTTAGGACTAGAAAGAAACAAGCCATCTGCCTAAAGGAGATGAGGAAACTTTTATATTATCAGCCATCAGCAAAATATTGTAGTCATTGCCGTCGAACCATATAGACGCAGGTAAATGGAATGTTTAATATGTGATATCTGATTGGGCCGAAAATAACGAAATTATTTCTCGTCCTTGTAAAGAGATTAGTCTATTTTTATGCTTTCTTCATTATTCAATGCGTAATTATGCCACCCGAACCATGTATGTAACAACAGTCATCGTTGCTATGTAGCATCTGCGAACTTGATGCTGTCATTTCTTATCGAATGCCTTGCCGTAAGGCAGCCTACCTATTCCTTTGAGTCCTAATATTAATAAATATATCTTCTCCTCCTCCCTCAACATTTTCCAACTGTTCGTTTCGCCAACATGGTGATGTCAGTTGGCGGGGTGGGAGTGTTCTACGGGGGAGGGAGGATTGAAAAAATTCGCAATACGGCCAGGTGCAGAGGGGAGCTGGTAGTTAATGTCACGTCAAAAGGAAGGGAAAGATGGGACGAGCGAAAGGGGATTTATTTTCTTCTTCCTATTTTTTATCTCTAAATAGGAGGGAAGTCGGCGATTGCCAGGTATGTGCAGGGGAAGGGAATGGGACATATCCAAGGGCCTCGGGCGTTTTTTAGGCGCGGCAAGAGGTGAGGAGGGAGGGCAAGTCTTAGCTAGGAGGACCTCCACGAGTCGACCACAATCCCCGAGGACCGGGGTGATTTTTGCGTCCCCTCTACGTCTCGCAACCCTTAGATAAACCTCTTTCCAATGCTGAAATGCCGTTAAAGACGCTGGTTGGCAGGATTCGTAGTTCCATGTTAAGTAGTAAGTTCGTCTGACACTACGATGATGTACAGAAAGTCTTCGAAAGCCAAAGTGGTGCGGTTTTTTCTGATTCTACGATGTGATGAGTTGATGAATTTCCACTTTAGTGTGTCATGGTGTAGGTAGACGCTGGTATTTGTTTTCATTTTTCCGTAGATTTTTACCAAGTCCTGATTGCGTGGTTATCACATATAACCATTCATTTACCTATAAATTTAATGAATTTGAAGTAAGTCAACTTCCTAACTTTTCCTACCATGAATTGAGTATTGTATTGTAATTGATGTTGTAACTGCCCGAATAATTATGAACCTTTTTCACCATGCATTGTTTCTCAATGTTCACTGGAAAAAACCTCTGGAGTGAAAGTATCGCCTTGGGTGAAATAAATTCCCCTTACGCTAAACGCACGGTTTTAGAATGCTGCCCAGAAGGGAACGTTGAACATAACGATGAGCCTTACGCGCGAGGAAATACCTTGGAATTGGTCAGTGAGTTGATATGTGGTGTGGGTGAATTGGCAACAAAAATATTTATTTACGACTAGAAGTATCCGAATTAAAAAATTAAATATCTCGTATGATTATGTTGAACTGCACAGGTAGTTGACTGTGTGGCATTGGAGGGCGGACAAGTATGTACGAGAGAGATGTTCACTGCAGAATTACAATCTTGTATTAAAATTGGATACGAAATAAAGTTAGATAATTAATTATAAAACGAGGTATTACATGAGACTTTCTCTTGGCTCAAGGTTAAAGTCAGTTGGAAGAATTTATTATGCATTAGTACATATTAAATGCTGGTATTAGTTGATTAAATATGTTTTTTTTTTACATTTTGGCTTCGGCATAATATTTCCTAACAATAACTCATTGCTGAAATGCCTTGGTCCGAACCGCCGAGTATCCATTTTCTTTTAGAGCATGCATCTATTAGTTCTAATTAAAAAAGACACTTGTCTGGTAGTCTAATACATACACCAGTAGAGTTTTCTAGCCTCGGTTGTCAAGAAAGAGAATTGCTGCAGAGTTGACATTATCGGTACACCACGGCACGATATTCATCATTAAAATTAGTTGTGATCAATTTAATGATGCGCATCAAATATTGTTATGAAGTTTCGTCCTCTTCAGTTTAAGCAGAATAGATGCTTCTTTTGCCAGTACTATCAGGACGTTTCCTAAGAGAAGAAAACCATAATACGCTGAGGTTCACTATAGCTTCTTCTCCTGTAGCATCCATTCATCAGTGACTTCTATCGTTCAGCAAGCGCTCAACTTCTCAGGTGACAGATACGATCTCATCCCTTTTTATTCTCGTACTTCCTCGATGGGTACCCGGATTTTATTTCTCGCAGTCATTGACTGACCTTCACATTCTCCGTGCGCTAGTATTTCCCAGTGTCATGTTTCTTGGAAAGGGAGAGTTACAATCTTGGGACGATGATGGTGTGGGTTTTTAAGTGGAAGGCTTTGAGGAAAAAGTGTTATTCTTGATCATTCTCGGATGACGACGTACCCTCGATGTTCCTGGACGTATATCAATACATGGGCGTGGACTCGAGTTCCTCCTGCGTGAGCTGCCTTCATAGTATTCCACATCCTTCACGATTTGTTTCATGAATGTTAATGAATTAACACGATTGCAGTTGGATAGTAATTATTCGTGGGACTCGATTGATCAATTTTTTCAACTCCAAAGGTTTCTCTCTGCCCGAGTAATGTTGTATATTTGGAGTGGATTTTTTTGGATAATTATTTTTTTTGCATTTTTCAGAACTATTAAATTATGTATTGGCGATAAATTTCTTGCTCCAAATGTCTATGCGAGTAACGCAATCAATTGTCAAATATTGTTATTAATGAGCAATTGTTTAATGTGTTTATGTATATAAATTAATATGGGTACCTGGAACAGTGGAAAACGATCTGTCGAAAGGGCGTATCATGCAACCAACAGTACATAGGCAGTTTTTCGTGTGTTATTTCTTGTTTTTTTTGTGTGACAGTAATGTGAAAATAAGCTCATTTCTGGAGAATTGAAGAATGTTTTGCAATCTTTTCCCAATCATCCAATAGCCCGGTGCTTTTTCTTTGGGGATGTATAATGTTCTATTTTCAGTCTGCTCGTCCAGCATTCGCGGCGCAAAAAGCAAAGGTGGAGAAAATTGAACACAGGTGGCATGTAGGGGGGAGAGGGGGTGCTTTGCTGTTCCGGAGTTCCCATCTATGTATTTTTATATCCTCATTCGCCCTTCTCCGGGTATTTTTCTCTATCTGGGGCAGCTGAAAGGGCGCAACTCTTTCTGCTGAATCGACTTAGCACACACACACCTTTGCGAGACTAATGTACCGCGATGGCAGCAGATGTGTGGGCAGTGTCAGGAGGGAATGGATGCCGGGAGGGGCCAGGGTGGGAATGAGTTTGCCAAGGCTAGCACTTGTAATGAGTTATTATCTCAATTTAATCTCTTCCCGTCCCTAGAGGGTGCTAACACTCAACCATGACACGTGTGTATTATGTTAATTAAATCGATAGCGTGAGCCACATTCTCTTTCATTTTCCATGGCGGTTGCTATTTTAATCTCCAGCGTGCGACTTAAAGGTGGAGTCGTTGTACTACCACAAATCATCCTACATGTCGTCGCCGGTCGGGGGCGGAAGGGGCGAGGGGGTAGGGAGAGGGACAGGTTTCACTGTTGGGTTCCTCTCTAATATTGCCGGTTTAACTACATTTGTGGGGATAGAATATGCAATTGTAATGAGACCGCTTGAACCAAGGTTTGGAAGGTAAGTCCACTTCCCTCCAAACGACATAAGGTTATCAGTTACCCTGATGATTCTAATGTACAATCATCAGGTTTAACCAATTCCTTTTTGAATGATGAGATGGAGTAACACCGAGTAGGCTAGTAGACTAATAATCATCTTAGAGCACGTCCCTGCTCGTCGCTGCTTCTTCATAATGAACGTCTTCATAGTTTCAACTTTTGTGCGCCTTCGTATTGTTTCCATGACGCTTCTTCTGTTCTGATCTATCTACTCCTGGCGCCACAGATGGATTAGTTTTTTTACTTTGGGGTAAAAATTGGAGGAATTTTATTTGAATTCAATTTTATTTATCGGCTTCTGTTCAATACAAATTAATGCGGTGCATGGGTGATCTCAGACCTACGTGGCTATAAGCCCTTGGAAGAACCGTTTAAGATATGACGTCTTTGGTAAAAGTTAAATAATGAAAATCCGACAAAAATACCTTTTCAATTCATCAAAAGTCGATGATTTTTAGTACACCTTTTGCAATTTTCGTTTGTAAATTGCAACATTAAGATATTCATGTTAACTAATCATTATTAAGGGTCGCAGTAGCCCAGGGGTAGGGCATAAGTACAGAGCATTCTGTGGATTGCATCCGAATGCAAAGAGAAAAACAAACGATCGCAGAATACGTATCTGTTGCCCTATTTTTATCAGTCGGCCCCTCCACCCCATTTCGCGTGCGTGGTGAGATGAACGTGCGTCTGAAAAACTGGCTTAAGCAGCTGCTTAAGAACCTATAGCGCGTGGCCTAATGAACGAGGAGCACGCGCCGGCTCCGCACATTTCGCACTCTGGGAGTCGGTCGTCGTATCCTCGGCGAGTTTTTTCGCCCGCGACCCACCTCTCGCAGAACTCTTTTTTCCCGCCACCGCTCCTCCTCACTAACCCAGCTCTCTCCTTCCACTTTTGCCCAAAGAGAAAAACTTCCCTCAGTCAGCAGCCCCCCCGACTCTGGCGTCCCCTCCTCACTCCCCCTCCTTCCGACTCTTCCCCTACGCCCCCTCATCTTTTCAATCCGGCTCCCATACCACTCTGTCCGCTTCCCTCGCCCCTTCCCCAACCTCCTCGATTTCTCCCTTCCCATCCCTTATCCCGGCCTCCCCCCCCCCCTTTTATCCCCACGTAACAGTCGTGCAAGTCCGCAGAACCCCACCACGACCAACATCCCCCTTGCGCTGTTGCCACATCTTCGGGTTGAGCGGGAGAGTGTAGGGCAATTCCTTGGCGGCAGATCATTCCGTCCATCCCCCTTGGCTCTGCCTTCCCCCCCTCCTCCTGCAACCCCACTGAAGCCAACTCTCTCATCCCTCTATTTTACCAGCCCTTGAACTGCCCCCCTTGCCTCCCCCCATCCGCTTTTCCCTTGCTGGCCCCTGCCATCTCATCCAGTCCTCTCCCTCGCAACCTCCTCTTCCTATCTCTCTCTCTATCTATCCCTCCACCTCTTCCGCAGATATCTTCGTGCCTCGGACTTCGAATCTCCCAACATGTAAGAGTCCTAGTTCCCGTTAGGCCTGTGCAAAAACTCGACTCCTTCCCCTGTATCGGGTGTTGAAGGTCTTTTGAATATGTCCTCGGGAATTGACAATGTTATACCTGAATGCAATTACTTAATGATTATGAAATAAATGGCTTGAATTCTGGTATTATATCTTCCGAGCTAAATTGAGAGCGATAGCTATTTTTTGTTGATGAAAGCCATGAATGCTAAGCGGCTTTCACTTACGTCAATTTAAAGCCTCGCGTAATTATTTTGAATTTGCTCTGATAATTGTCAGCAGCTCTGAATGGCTAATAGAAGACATGATACTCAGCCAATGTATGATTACCTCACCCCAGCGGTCTGTTCAGTGCCAAACTATAGAAAATTTCGCAGATTCTTCAATTATATCTATTGCGTAACAAGATGACGTATAATAATTTTTACAAGTGCAACGTCTCGTATCTTAAATGGGCGATGTTGCAGGTGGAAGTTGTGGTGCGTAGTGCTGGAAGTTTGTACTTAAGTGTCATCCGCTGAAGTATTTTTCTCCAGGTGGAACAGTTCATGCAACTTTATTGACCTATGCCTGAGAGTATTGAGGAGCTTTCCCACTTGTCGATTAGCCTCAAAGCTCTTAAAATCTAAAATTTAAGCAAAATACTCCACCCGGCAAAGGTATTTACCGAGCGCTTATGATCGCTGCGTTTTCAACAGAGTTTCAAAAGGGTCTAATAGGAGGTGACTGACTCTCTTGTGATTAGCGGGCACTTACAAAACAGTAGGAGTGTTGGCGTTCCCAATTTGGATTTGTGAGCACGTGCTGAACAAAAAGTTTTTAAGTAGTGCTATTTTTATCTTTTGAACTTTCGCGAGCCCCAATACGCGATAGTGAACGGACAACTTTGTTATGTGCCCGATCGAATTAATTCAATGCTTTGAGCAGCAACGGCGTCCGCTCCTCAGAAACCGTTTCCCCCGCCCCGCCACCCCCTCCCCCCCGACTCGAAACCCAGCCGCCCCCCCCCCACTCCCCATGCCCCTCCTCTCTCTCTCTCGCCCCATACCCCTTCCCCTGCCCCACGAGATCCGTTCCTCCAAACTTTTCTGCTCGGGTACTACGTTTCGCGGTAAGGTTTTCTTTTTTTTCCTCATTTTATTTTCGCCGTTCACATTCCGCGAAAATCGCGGCATGCAGTCAGTCACCCCGCGAGCCTCTCCGGCTATACTTTCCCTCGCTCTCCGTGGCCCCATTTCCCGTCTATTTCTGTAAAAAGGGGAGTGGAAATTCTCGGGGGTTTGCTGAGGAGGAGGAGGTCGTAGGCACGCGTTAGGGGATAATAAAAACAATCAGAGTAGGAGGAGGAGGTTGTTTTAAGGGGGAAGTGGATCGATGGAGAGTCGTAGATTTCTTCGTTTGACTCCGTGGATGGGGAAGCTGCGAGAGCTCTCATCTTCACGTGCTCCGAAAGGTGTGTGGTCAGAGTTTTAAACCATAGAATAAAACGAGAGGGTGTGGCAGAAGTTGACATCCGGAAGCGATCCTCCCCCCTTTTCCCACACACACGATCTCGTATCTTCCTTTCTAATTACTCCCCTCCCTCTCCCATTATGCTTTAATATCGTTTTGAAATGGCATATTCATGCTTAACATTTGTTCCTTCTGCCCTCTCAGCAAAGGAATTAAGAATATTTCAAGCGTGTTCTGATGTGGTCAAGATACCGGGCGCCGGCAAATTGTCATTTCGAGCAAAATTCAGTCATTTCACTTACTTCAAAACCAATATGTTGTTAGTACCACTGTACTTATTGGATATATTACAAATTTTCCTAGCGCGGGAACAGGAACCGTGTTCATTAGGGAAACAAAAAATGGACAGTGGACGACACCAAATGACTTTCTTACAATCAGTATGGATGTAGAAGTTGTACGATCACATCCTTTTTGAAAATATTTTTTTCACCATCAGTGTATTCTGGAGAGGCGTTTCCACCTCGTTGAAGACATAATAAACGCACTTTGGTCGAAAACATATGCATCGTCGTAGCCATATGAGATGCGGAATCAAGCTTGGGCGTCGTGGAAGTCACCAGACGGACCATGCGTCGCTTCCTTCACCGTAGCTCACAGCATTGTCGGAACAGCGAAAGCGACACATCAAACTCCACGGCTCCTGCCTGCCCTGTAGCACTCCACCGTTGCCACCCACATCCCCGCAGAATGTATTTGCGAACTCGGAATGACCCAGATTTTCTCGACAGCCGCTCACCATCCTGGCCCCGAGACCCCCCCCTCCCCCTTTCCTCTTGTCCGTCCCTCCACACACACCCCCCACCACTTCCTCCCCCTTGCCATCAGCTGTTCCTTGGCGCAGCTTGGGTAATTTTTCGCTCGCGGCCTTCGTTCTCTTTTCCCTGTCCCCTGGAAGATTTTGACTTCCTCTCGGCTTTTATTTATTTTTTTTCTTTTTCCGAGGTTCGCACCTGCTTGTGGTTACCTAAGAGGCGTAGAGCGATCCCACCTTGAACTAATTGTTGTTACGTACGGCCCAGTTTTATGGCTTCTTTCCTTCCGCATGGCAATTTAAAGTTGTTTCTGGCGTTAATCTAGCCTCACTTGGCCCATTTCCAGTCACGCCCCTTGTAATGCAAAAAAAATATATGAAAATGATTGAATTTTTTAATACATATACATGTACCATAGTTATCAATCCAAAGGTCGGTTTGATGGGTGAGGGTACAGCTCACCTAGTACCAAGCCAACGGCGTGCGAAATTCAAGGAACAAGGAAGGGGGTCGTTCCTTTCCGTGTGCCCCCTGTGGTTTATGAGAAAGATCTGGTACCCGAAAAATCTCTTGATTACTACATTTTTGCAGATTCTGTTATCACTATCGACCTAGATTGTCTGGTTAAAATTCAAGTTTGGGTATGCGTTATATTTATCGTCAGACAGTGGGCCTTTTATATAGCTATTTCCGTCAAAAACCGGCTACGCGTGGAGTTCCTCTCGGAGAATTATCAGAGTTACATTAGCGGTCACTTTACCGCTTGCTAATGAAGACCATTAGGAGATGCCTACAGCTTCAGAATTACTTATTCTAGCTGTTGCTAGGGGAACTAAAAACCCATTCACTGCGCTATTGAATACATAATCCCTTCCACTAACCATTCGCCTTTATTCCTAGATTACTTGCAGAAATTATGATTGTCGGGTTACTGTGCATGTGCAAGACTAGTTTCATATTAGGATTTTCTCTTCGAGTATTTTCGTATGAATTATTTAATTTTTGTAACGTGAATGCAAACATTCCTCGTAAACCTCATTAAATTTTGTCTATGAAGCGGAAATCAGTCCCAGATAGGGTTGTTACCCTTTCAACGTATATATAATAGGTCCTTTTCAGAATTCGTAATTCACCGTGGCTTTGTTCCCCATCGCTTTCAACCAGATCGGAGTGAACTTAAGGCTCCAGTTAATGACAGTTCTAGTGGGGTAAGAACGAAAACTTGTAATTTAATGAAAATCTCGTCTACCCCGCCCCCCTGATATACTGCCTGTTGTAAATTCTGGAAAGGTGAAGTTTCTTGTAAAAATCAAGGGACGTTATAAGCCAGAAGTCGGCGAAATCTGTAGAAAGCAGTCGGTTTATAGAAAACTAAATGCGTGAAAATCGGTTTTGGTGAGTGAAAGAAAGAAAGGTCTGCATGATCCGATTTTACGGAGTTTTTTGTATGGACTAGGACCTCGAGTCGATGCTTGTCTGTTATATATGGCTCGTCCAGTGATGAATGCAGTGTATATTTACCGTAAGAAGAAATGGTGTTTGGTGCGAAGGTCGGTCGGCCGCTCCCCCGAAAGAACCGCAGCAGCTGATGACGATGGGTCTAGACGTCCAGACACCAGTTCACCTTGCCTGTGACAGACACTAGTGCGAACCCTCCTCTCTTACCTTTTCCCCAACCTCCCATGCCCCCTCCAGTCTTCCCCATACCCCCCTCCGATAGTTACACAGACGTCGCATTCTTTCGCCCATCCCACTCGCGCTCTTCTCTACACATGGTCTATCCTTTCGTTTTTTTTGCTTTTTTAACCTTTCGCTGGTGCAATCCCCACCTCCTCGGCTATTCCAGACCAGAGCCGACCTTTGCCCATGCTTTCAGGGCATCTCCGGTCTTTCAGTCCCCTTCAACACTTGCCCACCATTGGTACACGACTGCCCGACCCGCTAGTTAAATCTCCTGATGCGGATGCTCATATGGTAGGTGTCGTATAATCGATTGAAATTGGTGAGATGTACAATATTCCATTGAAAACATTACAAGTAACATTCAACACCTGGGTGTAGGGGTTAAGGATTAGAGGAAATTGTTATATTGGTTCCCTAGGTGGTGGAACTCATCCCGAAACAAACAAGCGCGAGTGCAGTGTGGCACGGAGGTGATATTATTACACCGCGCGTGCTCTATTACCACTTGATTGTGTTGGTCGTCGTCCATTATAATGTATCAATGATAATGTTGAAAACTCGAAATTAAATTTTAGGCATCACTTTTCTGAAGACGTATGATGCTTCATCGGACATGTAAATAAATGGTTGACCTGTCGGTTTCAGGAGCCTTTGGCCTTACTTTTCATCGTTTTGTACCTCCTGCCATTGTAAAAAATGATTTGAATTGATAAAATTTTGTTATTTTTTATCTCATTTATGTTTCCATGGAAGATTTATGGAGTCTTAATGTGAAATTGCCTTTAGCCATTGATCATTTTCCGAAAGCAGAGTAACTTTTTATGAGTAGGTGTACAAGATCTGCGACCATAGTAGGAAAATATGATGCCTCTAAAGGCCAAAATGTAAGGGTCAGTTAAGAATTTTAATAAATGATTCAGAACACACTTTTACTCGAGAACTGGTTATTTCATTTAAGGGAGCGTTGCCATATCTTTGGGGATTTCAAAAATATATATAATAAATAGTATGGGTGATTGTATTACATATTCCATGCAAGAGAAATATGTCCAATGAAATATGGCTACAGTAAATGTCTGATGAAGTGCCATGAATCAGATCTGATTGTTGTCCAAACGGATTTCGAAGGATGGAAAACGTGTATGGAGATTTATGACTGAATGGTTGTTCATTCCTCAAGATATTACATGAATTTTGGAATAACTTGTGTCATTAATTTTCAGCAGACTAAAATCAACATCGATTCAGTTACTCTCTAAGTAACGCGATTCGGGAGAATTCAGTGGCCCTTCAAGTGCGATTCCCTAAGTCAAGCATAATCTATGAGAAGAAGATGGCAAAGTTAATCCGAGCCTAACTTAAATTTCGGTGTAATGTTCTGTGCCTTACATGTCATATTACCTTAATAGAATCTTCAAATTGATTCTAAAGCTCATGCATGACCGGGGATACAATTCATTACATTTCAGCAAGGCATTTGCAAAATAAAAAAATAATGAACGGAACCCTTGAACGCCATGATGAATTGCGAAAACGCTTGCTTAAGGCTTCCTTGTGTGATTTCACAACCGACGTCACACACACCTTCTGATTATCTAATTCTTAACTAGTTTATTGCACCTGTCATTGCATGGAAACAGATTTGATGTTCTTTTTATTTTCTATCGTCTTGCCTCAATAAAAGTATTTTTACCTCCGGACTTTTTTCTCTATACTTAAATTGACCGCCTCCTCGTCGGAATATTAGCAACCCTAACAACGTGTTTTACGTTTTCTTCGGAGTTGTAATTTTCATCCAAATCTACACAACGCCCCACAAGCCGCTCCAAGGGCGTATGGTGGGAGATGTTTCGGTACTAACTATAATGGACAAATATTAGTTCATTGATGCATTTGACTAGACTGTAACTTTGCCCATGTTCAAAAAGAGTCATACGCATAACGTATACATATACCTATACATGCCTATATACATTATGTAATAACTGGTGTGTTTGACTAGTTAATTAAATGTTGGGATTTAAGTAAATGCATTCGGGTTCTTGGGTTCGATATTGCTATGACTACGCATCGTACAAGGGAAGAATAAGTACATGCTTGAGTCGTTCGGTGACGGTGCCTCTCTCTCTCTCTCTTATTTTACCCCGATCGTCGGAACGGCAAATAAAAATCGTCCCATAATAATTGCCTGTGTCGCAAGAAAACTGGGATGTTCTCTTATCTTCATAAGTCTTTAGTCTTGCCGGAGCATTCATTCACGATAGTGTCTTAAATAATCTTGGTAACTTTATTTTAAATTCATTTACCTGATACTTACTTCCCGAAAATATGATTTGGCCATGAAGCAGTTGCATTTTCTGGATTTTAGGATCAGGACGTTTTCTATCTCTGGGTGGTTTCTGAATTTTTGTTCATTACTGGTGCTAGTTGTGATACGGCATATGAACGAACTACTAATATCAGTGGCGTTACTGGGATAAAAATGTGCTAACCTTAACTTATTACAGGCGGGCATAATTTAAATTACCAGATGACCTTGATGTGTCAGTGTGTTCCAGCATGAAAATCTCATGATTTAGCGAAACGCCTAATGTAAATGAGTCTTGAATACGTTCCTGCTTGTCAATAGTACGAAAATCACGTGTACTGTGACATTTTGATGTTTGCACCATATAATTGAATGTCTGTGAAGCTGTTCCAATAGAATTTTACGACAAAACCTTTGAAATTAAAAAAAAAGAAGCTCAATAGTGTCGAGAATATTCGAAACTTGAGATGGCATTGAAATGAAAATTTCTTCTGGTTGTCGATAAGTGTTGAGAGAAAATCTTGGACTTAAACCAACAAATTTTCATATTTGCAATTGCAATCTCGTAATGGCCATTCCATCAAAATTATTTACTTTTACACATTGAAGATAAGAAAAAGAATGTTAGATATCATTAGAATGAATTTATGTATTCATTATTGAGAAAACTTAATTTGTTTTCCTTTCTGCATATTTTGTTTTTCTAGGCATGGCAGGGGAAGAGAGAGAGAGGGTTGTTGGAAGAAATTCTAAGGAGGCAGGACAAACGAATGCAGGAAACACTGAGAGGCAATGGGATGCTGGAGACTGAAAGAGGGGAGAATGTTGAGTAAGCGGGGAAGAGGGAGGAAAAGAATGTGCATTTTGGATAGAATTGAGGGAGGTAGAGAGTAATTAAATATGTACCATGCGGTTTAAGGGGCTTTTGTGTCGTGTCATTCAGAGTTTGCAAGTGCATTCGTGCATTGTACACTGACTGGGCTCATCGAAACCTTATCTAGCGCCGTTGGCTATTGTTAAATAGTATTATCGAGAAAAATATAATTGTAAATATTTTTGAAATCGGTCTCGGGACAGTTCCTAACCTCCTTAGGTAGTAAATCTTGCTCCGTGTTTTGTCACATTGTACGTTCTATCCCTGTCATCTGTGCCGTGCGAAAC
This sequence comes from Hetaerina americana, assembly GCF_022747635.1. Classification (NCBI taxonomy): domain Eukaryota; kingdom Metazoa; phylum Arthropoda; class Insecta; order Odonata; family Calopterygidae; genus Hetaerina; species Hetaerina americana. The sequence continues at coordinate 60,366,674 of NW_027286763.1, forward strand.
CCTGGGGTCCCGCGTTAAAGCCACCCCGGGGAACAGTGGGGTAATGGAATCGACTAGTGGAGAATGAGGGCGCGATAGCTCTGGGTAGTGCAGGGCTTGCGCCTTGTGTCTGTGCAGTGAGCACACAAATAATTGCTGTCCCTCGACCTACCAAATCCTGCAGATTGCGCTGCGTAATTTCCAGATTGAACATCCCAAATCTGTCCCTACCGGCAGCAGCCAAGCCATCATCGGCCACGACCATGCATGCATATTAGCAGATAAGCCTCGAAACCTGACCGTGGCCATAAAACCATCTCTTGTTTGCAGGTGTCGCTTATTAAGGCCTTCATGATGGAGTATTTAAGAGTAGAATATATGGTGCAAAAATGAGGTTTTACCCCTTGCATTGTCATTCAAAACTTGTGAAGGAACCCCTCAAGGTTTTCGTAACATTCTGGACCCCTCGTCACTTCCCTTTCCCTCACCGCCTCGGAAAATACGACATCAACCCTTCACCCCTCTCCTTCGCCCCCCCTCCCTTCCTGTTCCCCCCCACCGTCATCATAACGTCACAATTAAGCTCACGCTTGCCCGCGCGAAGAATGCTTTGACGGAGGTACAGTGTTTGAGAAGCCTCCGTCCGCGCCGTGGGGCGACGAACTACCCGCCCCCCACCGTCTCCTCCTTGCTGTCAACCCCCCCCCCCTGCCTACACCTTTCCCTGCATTAGTTTGTCCGCTTTCGCGATGCCCTCACCTCATTTTCCCTCCGTCCTTCTCGTTCCCCCTCCTCTTCCTCTCCACCTCTCGTACTTCTAAACCTCACAATCGTTTTTCGTTTTTTCCTACCCTACTCTCTCTCTCACACCCTTTGCTTCTACACGTACACACTATCTCCCTCCCTTAAAGGCGGCTTCCGTTGCTTCTCACGCACCCCGTGAAGCACAAGCCTCCTCTTGCGTCCCCCTCCTGCCCTTTTTTCATCTCCTCTATCTTCCCCGTTCCCCTCTGCCCTGTCCTCTATTCACTCCCCCTCCTCTCCGTGGTGGAAGCCCTGCCTTAATGACGGCTTATGGTAATGCGGGCGCAATTTTCAATATCCTGCAGCATGCGTAGAGAGGGGGGAGCCCGAAAGAGTAGTGGGTTTTACCGTCCTCCCCTGGCGGCTTGGGGGTTATCTTGTTTTGCTCGAGGAGACGCAACCATTCAGGGCGTGTGAAAAGTTTTGACTTCCTTCTATTTTTCTAACCTGTTATCGACTCCCAAGTGAGGGAGGTGTTGAAGCCCTTCCTTAATTATTCGTGACCTTTTGTTCTTTTGTTAAGCCCTTATGATATCAAAATGCACCAGGCGATAGACACGTAAGTAATCATGATTTCGTGCGGTGTAAACCCTGTGAAATTCCCCGAATTTAACCGAAATTTTGGCTTGAAAATATCCAACCAGCAGGCTTTCGTTTTTGTGTAGGTACCCTATAGTGTAAATTTTTTGCCATTCTCTCTTAATAAAACGTTGAATGAGCGTTCGTAATTGTCGACGCATGTTGAGACCACATTGTGTGTGCCTATGTTTAAACGTGGAAAAAGATATTGCACCATAAAATTTGAAAATCTCCAGTTGTACGTGAAAGGAAGGCTGAGAGCATTTAACTTATGTGACACAGTTCATTATTCCGTCGATGGTGTAATTTTAAATACTCCTCAACATTATTTCACTGTTGTAAGTTGCGCGCAGCTTGATTGTGTTATTCTTTGGCCTTTTCTATTTCCGCCATGTTCTCTGGTATATTTTTCCTCCCAGAGCATTTCTTTCCTGCTGGTTCTTTCATTCAGTCCTCATTTTCCTCGAGTCCCTATCTATGTGAAGTTCTCTTTCGTACTTTATGGTCATGCTGATAAACTATTACTGGTCGGCATTATATAAATTCCAAAATATGAAGTTTCTAAAATTTGCATTCGCAAAATCGGGAATATTTTCCTTTGAAAAATAGGTAAAATATTCGAAGGGTCAATGCGGTTACATTTAGTCCTTATAATTGACTAATCAAGTCGATCGCCAGGAAATATTCTTTGATAATCTTACAATTATTTACCAGAACAAAGTGTATTTAGTACTTAGAAAATATCACCTATGAGTTATGATCAAGAGCAGTTGAAATCGTTGTAAACCGTTATCTTCTTCGTGTTCGAACATTTGAATTTTGGGACTAATGTTAATATATTATAGGTAATGTTGTTGAGGAAAGCAACAGGAAACCACCTCAATTATTTACACCGAAAATATTATGATGAACACTAAAAAGGTATAGTAATTGAAGCAAGATATGATAGGCGTAGAAAAGAGGCTTTTGGAATGTGGCCGTGGAGAAGGTTGGAAAGGTGAAGTAGACACAAAGGAAACCAATCGACGAAGTGCAAGGCATGGCCGGCGAGGAGAGGGAGGGGAATATAGAGACATCAAAGGAGGCTGGAAGGATGAATGCAAAGCATTTTGATTGGAAATGGAATGTGTTGGAAACTGTAATAGAGAGGAATACTTGAGGCAAACAAGGAAAGGGTATGAAATGGATAGGAATGTTGGACGAATTGAAGGTAGTATGAGGAATCGAAGAAGGGGCCATTTTCGTGTCAAATTTTAGGTTGTGTTTTGTCAAGTATACCTGTATGTACGTAAATAGTTGTACCGGTGTATGGTCTGTGTCCATCCAAAACCTACCTTCACTGGTAAAATTACCAATAAATGTTATTTGGCGTGACTTCGTAAAATTGAAAGATACCACAATTACACGAGTGATCTTTTTAGAAGGTGCGGCCATGTCTTGATGCATGAAATGAATTTAGCCTCCTTCATTGATTCCGACGAATGATTCAGCCTCACCTTTAACCTCGATATGTAGTGTGCTCATCAAATTCAAGCGCGTAGTTATATCCGTCCTGTGGCGCAAATAATATCATTTACGATACAAATGTTATTTGCATGTGTATAAGAAGTCCTATTCCACGCGGTTATTGGTGCACATATCCCGTCAAGTATTTTACTTTGTAGAAAAAGCGCAATAGAATATAAATGAGCTTTTTCGCGCCAGATAGTTGTAATAGTTGTTTAATATTGCCTTGGCAGTAGCAGTTGAAAATGTCTTTTTTTTAATTTTATAATACGTATTTGAGACCTTTCGTGAATTTTATAATGCATATACACATCGTGTCGTAGCCCACTTCACGTGGCATTCTTATGGAGTCTGTTGTGGGAATTGCGTGTTGCGCGACATTCCTGGCTGCAGAACTAAGGTTTCAGGTGTGTTGACGCGCTGGGTGGGGCGCCACTACCGGGAGAGGTGAAGAGGCGAGCCGAGGAACGTATCTCGCTCCTCGCGAAACGCCTTCATTTAGTCCCTCGCTCATGTGGTTACGAATGTCACGCAAAGATGGCGGCCCCAGGCAAGCAAGACGGGGGGGGGATTGTCGGTTGTCAGCCCCTACCCTCTCCTCCTCCCTCTCCCCGTTCAACCAAGCGTTGTGTTTAAGAGGCGGCTGGCCGGCCGACCCATCCTGATCGATCACATTGAGGCAGTCCTCTGCGGGCGCATATGGGCGTCGCGTGAAACTGCGAGAGTGTACTCTCCACGTCTTCACGAACCCCTCAAACCCTTGCGAGTGGCATGCACATTTCTATCGTCTCCTCCTCGATAAGGGAGAATAAATCGAAGAGAAACATTGGGGCGTCACAGGCATTATGGGTTTCGGGTTCTATGTGAATTCGTTTTTTTTCGTCCGATCTATGTGTACTTGATATTTCATTTTCCATGCTTCATAGACGTTTCTTTCTTTTACGTCGCCAGTTGGAGGGAGGGCTACACCCTTCCTTATCTTAAATTTCTCCTCTTTCCCTCGATTTTTTTTGCTTGGCATATTTATGCGTCGCAGAATTGGAGCAGGATGCTCTCCAAAGTGACGTTTCCGTGACCCATTTAGCGAAAAGGCAGATAAGGGCTGAGCACCCCATTTTGCCGGTTGGTATGGGGTGAGAGGGAATAAGTTCCAAACCTTGGGAAGGAGACGTTCTTGCGAATTTACTAGGCTAGGGACTGATTCTGAAGCCTTTTAATTCAACCTTGCGGTATTGTTTCTTCTTGCTTTGTGCCTTTGTTTGTCAAGGTGTGTGATTTCCCTCCTTAGATTTCGGAGCTCCCTTGTATTTATCGTGCAATTATAGAAGCCCCTAATTTCTAAGACACTGTTTGTTGATCTCATTCAGTGTGTGAGGATAATTAATCCAAGCCTTTGCTTTTTTTATCCAGGAATAGCCTTAGTTCCTTTATTAATTTTTCAGCAAAAACGCAAGCATCACGGGATAATTTACACTGGACAGATCGACATATGCGTATATCTACAAATGAAATCTGCATGCATCCTTATGAATAAGGATGCATGCAGCGAACAGGTTCGAAGCTGGCTAGAGAACACCTTGAGCTAGCTGAGAGACATCCTCATAAGGAGTACCCTTGGGAACTTATTATTATAGAATGAGTGCATGGAAATATTTGCACAAATCTGATATTTTCCATAAAAGTGGAACCATGCGAGTTGAAATTAAATTGATTCTTCCTGGATGATTAGGGTGCTATTCCACTGTGCCCCTTAAGCATGCTGCTCATCCAACCTGTTTGGTTCGGTGTTCACTTCGACTGCATCCCTGTGTCCCGGAGCAGGTTTTTTCCCCGCCTGCGTGCGATGCTGCGGTGCGGACGGAGGTGGCACGAGTGTTTTGGGAAGAGAAGAGGGGTGCGGTGGGATTGCGAGAGGGAGGGCTGGAGGAAGGGGAACAAGGAAGGCGCCTTTTTGTCGGGGTCGTTTAAGGTCAGCCGTTGGCGAGGATAGGGCAATGCTTCATGGCTTCGGGTGACCGTCAAGTAATCGTGTGTGCATTGGTCGTGTTTACTTCTGGAGTACCACATAGATCATATTTCACATAGTTCACCGCGCACATTCCTAAAGTATTTTTTTCCATTCACCTTCGCATAACTGCTCCCTTGCTTTTCTACTAGTATTTGTTTCATCAAATGCTGATAACCAAAGGTTTCACACCACCCTTTTTTGTCATTTTGCCATTCGTTATAGTTAAATATTACACCCAGTTATAGGATTGTTGAAGGAAAAGGATCGAAGTGCTACTTGATAAGTTCTTTTTTCGCGACCTTGGGCGAAGTATGTCCAGTGTCTTTAAAAACATTGAAACTTTCAATTGTTCCCAAATTTTTGTATTTTGCTGTTGGGACGTGTTGTATATATATATATATATATATATATATATATATATATATATATATTCAAACTGGACCCCAGTACTGTTTCAGAACAATTTTCCAACTTTTACGAATTTTCCACGGAATGAAATATCTCGTCCAGCCACTGAAACGGTACGGGGGTGTTTATCTTTTTACGCTAAAGTTCTCCCACCTGGCCGTTGCCGCCTCATTTCTGTCTTTGGTCTCTCACAATCGTTGATCGACGCTTCCGTCCGTTGGCCGCTTTGTGACGGCATATGGAGCTGAAAAATATTATCTGCAAACCTCTCCTTTGCCCGCTTGTATCCCTTTAAAAGCCGCGCCACCTGGATTTTACATTTTTCCCCTCCGACCCGCGGACTTCGCAACGACTTTCCTCTCTCGCCTCCATTAAAGTCCTTTTTCCCTTGACTTCCGCTGTCATCCCCATCCGATGTTTCCGCTCACAACCTAATGGAAGTTTGAGCGAATCGGCAACGCCGCGTCTGGGTTTTTACCTCCTTGAGATTGAAGGGCGAAGGGTAAAAAAAAACGAGGTGGCCAAGGATGGGGAGGAAGGGGCGAGGGGAGTGTATGTGGGAGGGGTGGGGCGGGGTGCGGGAAGATGAACAGGAGGGGAAGGATTGCAGCGAAGGGGAATGGTGAGTGGAATGGGTAGAGTGAAGGAGGGGATTGGAGTGTGGGGAGAAATAGAGGAGGAGGGAGGAGTCGACGGTCGGCGAAAGGGAGGAATGGGGGAGGTGTGGGATGGGTTGAAAAAAAGTCTGCAGTTACGGGTAGGGAAGCTAGGGACAGCGGATATTGGTAGAGGTGATCTCTCTGCGTTTGGGCCTAGGGGTCGGCCGAAAAGGACTGAAGGCTGAATGTGTGGGATGCAGATTATTTCGTCCCCTCTCCCCCGCTGACCGGTCTGCGCTTAAGTTCACGGTCGAATTGGGTGAGCAGGCATTTGAAGCGAGGGGCTATCATTCTATGGCAAACGCACCGCAATGCGTTAAGCTACTGAAGGGCAGCACTTGGTGGAAAATGTTGTATTTTGTCAAACCGCAAAAATCTTGTTTTTTTTGCACGTTATCGGAAACAAATAGGGTGAATGCAAGATTGCAAAAGGTGATTTAATTAATTTCATGCCGTTTGTTTCAAATTTTACCCGAATCCACATTGAATACCACATTGCACCCTCGGGCACTCAATCGTTCTTGTTTGAAAGGAAAATATTTGAATGACCTACTGTAGCCCTCTCAACGTGAAGGACGGTTCGATTGTGGAGGCTGAATCTAGAATCATATGAATTCTAAAGGGGGACTTAAGAACATTTTCAACGTCCACAAGGGACCCGTTTTAATGTTGGTTGTGCATTCCTGATGTTGAATGAAATTCTGCCTCAAACTGTAAAGGTGGTGAGATTGTTTAGATATGGATGATGTACCCTGCAAGCCGATGCTAGGAAATGTGTTGAGGAGTGATTCATAGGTATACAACATTAAAACTAAAGGTTATCCTAAAATGTATGCAGCTATATAATTTAAAAGTGAAATTATTTGGAGAAAATTTTACACACAAGTACGATGCCTTTAACAAATTCTAACATATTTCGGGAGATTCCGCGAAAGTAACTTTTAACGGAGTCGTCTGCTAATTGTCCATTACAGTGCTTAAATTTCAGGATGTCAAAATCATTTGCCTTGATCGGGATTCGAACCTGGATCCCTCGATGTGCGACCGAGTGCTTTAGCCAGTTAAGTTATCGAAAATTTCGGAGTGCAAGAGGGCGCCTCGGTAGCTCAATTGGCTGAAGGATTCAGCCGGACATCAAGGCATTCGGGTTCGAATCCCGGTCAAGGCGAATGATATTTACCCTCCGAAATTGTTGCAGTGTCTTCAAGTTTTTAGCCTAAAATGGTCCGCATTGATGGTCACAATAAAATGAGTTTAAAAATGCGCAGAGGTTTCTAGGTGCCAACTCCCAATCCCCAGCAGATTCCCATTTCAGATTATCAGAAGAGTTAATTTTTAGCTCGGCGTCACTATTATTATTACCTGAAGTCGAGCACGGAACCATCCAGCCGGCTTCCGAGTGCAGAACCCGCTCGATTGCTTCGCGACTGATTAAAATCGCATCCATATGATGCTATGCAAGCCACCAGTAAGGCGTGTGGCAGAGGGTGCATCCACATCAGGCATATGAAGTACTCAGAGTCGCGGTCGAGTACCATGCATGAAAGACTGGAAGTCAAAAAAAAACTTCTTTCGTATTAAGCCGCGGAAAATGACGTATGTCAAATTGTTGATGAAATGGACATCGCCATTAGCAAAGAGATCATGCAAATAAATTATCAGAATGAGAAAATCTATAGGCCTTGGAATGAATGCTTTCACGCCGACGTTTTTAAGTACATTGTTTCGGCATGCTGCGAGAGGGCGAACTAGACGGTGAAATAAGTCAATCGGTGTTGTGGAAGTGAGGATGAGTGAGCTCTCACGCACTCTCTTTCCTTCTGGCCTTTTCCCTTGGCAATTGATTCGATCCCTCCCGCTTCACCCGCCCTTCGCCATGCCAACTCCCCCGCTCGGCTCTATCGGCGACCACCTGTATCCCCCCACCCTTTCCATTCTTTCCCTGCTCCCCGCCCGCTCTTCATCCCTCCCATCCTCCTCCCTTAATCATCCACGCCCAGACGGTCACCCACCCACACCGTGGCCGCCGCGAGGGCCTTCCTCCTCCGTCAACTGACATGCCAACAGTCCCAACGCCCACTCGGCGATGTTGCCAAGTTGTTCACCGTAAATGACCGCGGGATACTTGATATCCGATTTTTAGAACGTGGTAGGAGCGTGGAATGCTCTCGAATTGCACTTACTTACCAAACGCAGTCATATGCTAAGGATTAAACTAATTGGTGTTGCTCAATTTCTTGCCAAAGTCAAGCGATTAATTGCAGTTGATTTGCTTGTTGGTGTGTGTTTCGTATGAAGCACTAGCAGGACAGAAACTGGGAACGGAATAGCTAAATTTGGCTGTTTAAATTATCGCCAGTGTCAGCTGCCGCAAAATGGATCAGATTTACGTCCATGAAGATGCTAAAAAGGCCCGTGCATGGGCTCGTAATGCTGGATGAAATTCGACGTTTTCTTTTACAAATATATTGTTTATTATCTTAGGTATATTTTATATCATATACATTTTAGTACCCTGCAAGCCACCGCTAGAGTGGGTGGCTGGGGGTGAATACACACCAGACTAATTTTCACCCGGATATGACCCTACTGCGGTCGGAAAATGTTATTCTGATCCCTTATCGTTCACAGAAAAAATGACATCCAAAATCTAACTGTTCTACACGTAATCTCTCTAATTTTACTGATATGATCTCTCCTACCGTAGTACGATTGGGGTAATAATATATTTTCAACATCACTGCTAAAGAGACGTCATTCCAATTAATGCGAAAGATTTAATCTGCAATTTAACCTTCGCTCCGTGTGTGATTCCCAGCCTAGCTCCTTTGGCATTTTGGAAATGCTATTAAGTTCATCATAACAGCGTTTTACAAATCTAGCTCCTCTACGCTTCACGCGATCCAATTCGGCAATCAATCCGTTTAACTTCGTGAGGTCCCATATACTAACAGTATAAGCGAAAAATATAATTTCTGACCGACTTGCGTATAATTTTTGCAAAACTTGGGTGGCTATTATAACGTCGATATATCAACTGATCTTAAACTGATAACTGTTTCTGCTGGTATTAATTTCTTAAATGGTCATGTTTACGGTGTTTGCATTTTTGGCTGTAATATTTACGAGGTGAACGCTTTGGATTTACTGAATCGGAAATTGAGATTCGTATATTTGTATTTCGTAAATAATGGTATAACCTGTACCTTTTTTCAGGATCGAAATGTACCAAGTTAAGAATATGCGTACAAAATGAGTGTACTGAAAGAACATTATCTTTGAGCGGGACTGCTCTACGGGTGACAGCGGAGGGGAAAATGGACCTAGTACACACCGAACTACTTTTGACGAAAAATATCATCCTCCCAAAACGAGGTCGAATAACAATTATTCCTCCTTTTGGAATCTGAAAAAAATAGGCAAAATCCAGTGGATTTATTTTTGTCAAATGCAAACTCGAGTGTTTTCCCGCCCGAAACCGTTTCGGAACGTTACAGTTTACCTAATCTCTTGCCAGGAATAAACCCACATTTTTATCTTGTATTAAGGAAAATAAAACCTCTAGAGCATATAAGTCGCAGAAGAAAAATGAGCCAATTCGCTGCTGAGACTGTAGGTGTGCTTCAGCCTTGCTTCGCCGAAACGTTCCTCGTTTACATTCCCTTCTCGTGGGTAATTGCTTTTCGAGTTCATGACATTGAAGATTTTGGCGGCCGAATCATTTTTGTCTGGCGAGCGTCTCTCCCTCTCTTTCTAAGTGGGAGGGGAGGGGGGGAAACCTCGTCTCCTTGTCTGAAGGTGAGAGAGAGGGAAGGATGATGATGGTTCGTCTGGGCATCGGGATCGCGTCACTCATTTCCCTTTGTAGTCGTGCCCCCTCTGTTGAAGCGGGGATAGTATAAGGTGTGTTGTGTGAGCAGAATGAAAGAGGAGTGAGTAGTGTATGTACCTCGCTTCCCCGTCAACCATCTTAACGCCTTATATATATGCGCCATTGGTTTTATCCGATCTCAAATGAGGCCCCATTGTTATCCTTATCTGTTATGGCCTCGCACAACAGCTAAACGTTTATGAGTCTTGATTCACGATGCCAAATTGAGTGAGTGTGTCGCCATGTGAACTTGGGCCAATGGTGTAACGCTTCAAATGTTTAGACCTGGCCTCACTTATCCTTGGGGTACCCGTCAGGATAGTGTTAATCGATCGTTTTACATGGCCATAACCAGTCATTTACTCATACATTCCAAATTCCTCACATTGGCGAGTCTTTTATTTCATTTGCGATGTATTTTTTCCCGGATGTGTCTGGTTCGCAACTATTTTAATTGGAATTAACATTGGCGTCACGAATGATAAAAGGGACGTGCCATTGAGTCTAGCTCGTGAACCGGGTGGCTGATTCGCATCTTGCGGAATGCGGCAACGCCGCTTCGGCGTTTGTTGCAAAACTCGAACGTCTTCGGCGTAAAATGAATTTGAACTTCGAATCAAATTGCTCACATTACATCTCCATTTTCTCTAGTGTCGGATGGGATTGTATGTCCTTCGAGGCCGCTGAACCGTGAGAGTTTTGGGGGAGCGCCCATCCCATTTTGTCGGTCGAATCTGCAACAGGATGTATTTTACACGATTTTTTTGTTTGGGAAAAAGGGCGGGGGAGGATGGGAGAAGGGGGGAAGAGAGGCGCGCGAGGTTTTTTTATTATGATTATCGCGAGTGGGCGTGGACGCGTCGTCGTGGGCCGAGGACGCCGCCGCGGGTGGAGCTCCCCGTCGCTGGATGGACTGACGGCGTGGCGTGGTCGAAGGGAGAATGAATTTCTGCGAGGTGGGGAGGGAGTCGGTCGGTCGGCGGCGCGACCGGGGACTCAAGAGGCGAGACGGCCGCCGACCTTCATGCTTTGCGGGTGGGGGACGGGGAGGGTGGGGGCGTGAGTAAGCCTCCGGGGTATGCTGCTCGCGGTGCGCCTGTCTGTGTTTGTCGGATTGTGCGGGGGGGGACGGGGGAAGACGGAGCGGGAGGAGGAATGGCAGTCAGCATTTTAGAGGGGAGTGGGGAAGAATGGAGTTGTGGAAGGGGTTTTCGACTGTCTGGGACAAGCGGATATCGCTCCAGCCAGAGATGGGAGAGGTATGTCTCGCCCAGTTCCAAAAGTTTATCGCCCCCCGTTGTTCCATTTTTTCCTCCCCCCCTCCTCCTCCTACAACCTCTTATCTGCGTGTCAGACGCGGCAGTGGCTGTTCCCAAGGGAAGACCAGGGTTGTGTGGGGGTGTGGCGATAAGGAGTGGGAGGGAAGTCCGCCGAGTGTATGCCGGAATGCCTTCCTAACCTTTGAGGCGCGAGCTCTACTGTGTGATATGAAAATTCCGCCGTCGGAATGACCGAGAATGCTAGCGTCCGAACAAGTTCTGTCTACTCGAGAGAAAGGCAGCGGTTTTATGAGTAATGAATATCAGGGATTGGTGCGTGTGATGCAATATCCTTTTAGCCAACCTGCAGGTCTTTTTGGAATAAAAAACTTCCCCGTTATTATCCCATTACCGGAAGCCATTGTTTGTGAGCGTTTGTGATTTCGCAATGTATGTAGGAAACACGAAAGCTGTATGTCACGGAGTGGAATAGATTTAGTGTTTGCAGAACAACAACACATTTATTGCGATTGGGAAGATCTGGAATAATGTATATTTTAATTTCCGTAATTTTTGCTTATTGTGTTCCTAGGTATATTAGGTGAGAAAGGGTAGTAGATACATTCCAATCATCACGACGTATCGGCAGAGTATTTAATGACGTACGTCATTTTCGCTTCATTTGTCTGTCCTTAACCGCTTATATTTTCATTATTTTTGTCCGCCTGTCATTTTCGGTTTGGATAATTTTCCCGCTGGACTTAAGTTAGTCTCAGGAATGCTGGTAATTCACTGCATCACTTCGTTTCGGTGACCTCACTTAATCCATCGGCGGCTGACCACATTTCTGTGGTCACCTTATCTAGGAACTATAGGTTCAATGTTAATGCGTCCATAAAGAATTTTAGATGGAGAGAGGCGTTTAAATACTAGGTAATTTCGTGTGTGAAAATCGCGTCTTTTGAATGTTTTGGTCCGGAGTTCTAAAAATGAAATCGCTTCAATGTAAAATATGAAAGAATTATATTTAAGAATCGGAAAAATTGCTGTTTACCATATAATACAAAATTAACGTTTTTTCTTACTACTCAATTTTTTGAAAATTGTAAATTTCGTGGTTGATGGTAATATTTTCTTTGGTGCAATATGAATTCAAAGCTTTTATTTTGCTATTTTCCCCCTTTAAACATCTTAAGCTGAAACATCATTGTTTTCTCATTATATGTATTCATAGCCATTCACAGCGTTTGTTTAATTTTGGATCCGTGAGACATATTACCCCAAACTGGTATTTAAATGTGTGCACATTCCATTATAAGCATTTTGTATTATAATCAGAATGACAGTAAACGTCACTCTCCGGAGTTCGTTGCCGTGTTCATATGGGGGAAAAGCTTGTGTCTGCTGTCCCAGACTTAGAGGAATGTTGCACAAGTATTGTGATGCGGTCCGGTTCCTCTCGCCGTCTGGTTCCGGCCCTGTCTGGGACAGGATACCCTCCACCTGTTTCCGTCTCTGCAGTTCGTTGATCTCAATGTCTCTCTCTCTCTCTCTCTCTCTCCATCCCATGTTTCTCCCCTTCCTCCCACGCCTTCCCTCCGCCTCCTCCAAGGCATCGCGTACCCCTGTCCCGCCTCCGTCCCCCGCGATCCTCGCCTGCTTCTTCTCGTTCCATTGTTGGTGGGAGTGGTGGGGAAGGCACCTTGCCCCCCCCTCCTCACCCTTCATCTTTCAAATCCATCGTCTCTGTAAACTCTTCCTCCTGTCTCGACAACCTCGTGCTTTCTGGGCTCCCCGTCAACGTCAGTGGCGTTGATGTAGCTTCGTCACCGTCGTTGTAAAACATAAAAAAGCGGGGCGGAGGCCGTGCGGGGGGAGGGGGGGATGCGACGGCGAGGGTCTCGGCTCGGATGAATAGACGTGTGCCGTGGGAGAGAGGGAAGTTGTGCGAACATACAATTCTCTCCCTCTTCTTTCACACCCTCTCCCACTCACCCATTGCTCCGACTCGAATTTCGTCCTTTTTCTCTTTCCCGTCTTCTCGCTCCTTGTCTTATTCATTTTCGCTCGCCTTCCGTCCCCCCCAATTTTTTCTCTTTTTTTTGTTCTCCATTGTCCCCCCCCCCCCTCAACCATCACGGTGGAGCATCCCGCTTCGCTCGCTCACGAGGCGCATCCGTCTCCCGGTAATGAAGGCGTCGCGGGATTCTGGGTGGACGGTCTTTTCAGGCCGGCGAGTTTCGATCCGTGGCGTTTTGCCCCCAGCTTCTTCTTCTCCTCCTCCTTCCACGTCTTTCCCGTTTCGCGTCGTCTTTTTACTTCCCCTCACCCTCCTTTCCTCGAGGCTCCTGCTTCCCTCCCCTTTCGAACCCCCTTCCCTCCTCCCCCACGCCCGCCCCCGGGCTCTCACCCCCTCGCCCCTTGTTCGAGCGCAGTGCACCTTGAGATGCCCGCGCGGTGTGATGCCTTACTTCTATCGAGAGTTCCAGATATTCGTACTGTGGGCGCGGACGCCCTCGGCAGTCGTTCCGGACCCTCTTCAACAGGGCAGTTGGAGCTGAGGATAATGTTTTCTCTCAAAACGGTGAATACATAACGCTTTGTCTTCATCGATAGGGAATATTCCTAAGTACGCTTTCACTCCAAGATATTCGCTAAAACTCTCTCGTTAACGACATTTTAAAGTGCCTTTAGAAATACCCATTTCAATTTCCTCGTTACCGATCCATTCTTCTTGCCATGTGGAAGCATATTTTAGTTTCAATTGGTTTGCAAGCCCTGCAGCGATATCTGATTAATGCATTGATCTATGAACTCCGTGTAATTTATGAAAACATGGTACTTATGAGATAGCCAGTAGCAAGTGAAGTAATTATTAAAATTATTTATACTAAAATGTATATGAACACCTAAACTGCTAAAGATTTAATTACTAGTAAGATTAACTGGTGATTTGTCGAAACTCTTAAAGAGTGCGGATACGATAGTTTTTAATATCTTCAAAGGTTCATATAGTATTTTTTGTGAGAAGTTGTTACCCACAGTTGCATGGCTTTACAATGAATATTTCAAATAAATTCCTTGAACCTATCTCACTTGAATTGTATCACAGATTTGAGGAAAGGTAATGGAAGTTAAAATATATCCCATGTATAGAAAATTGAAGCTTATATTACAGTTTCAGGGCAAAATACATAATAAACATTAATGAATCATTCCTGTATCCTAAATAAAATGATTAGTATGTCAACCACGAAGGCGTTGAAAACGGTTCAATTGCGTATAATTTTGTTTAATAGTTTTGAGTTGTTCTTTAGAGGATATGTTCCTAAGGTTTTCCTCGGTGGCCTCGGAGACTTTTGTAAACTTGAAGACAAGGAACCCTCAACCAAAATAGCTCGTGATTTTTAAACAACGCCGACCAACGCTGACTCTTTTGTCTGTCCATTCATATTTTATACCCTTGAATATTTCCGATGTTTTGATATCCATCAGTGAAAAAACGTCGATGAATAATGTGACCTTTGTCCCGGTAGCACATGAAGTTTCTAAGCGCTGAACACTGTGTCTATGGTGACAATACTCCTACAAACACCGCTGCAATATTTTATTTCCTAAAACTTAACCAACTGCAGGATTGCCTGGCATCAAGAATGGTGTCCGGGTGGATGATTGTCTGGTGCAGGTTGCTATTGTTACATACTACCTTGATCAAAAATTTCCCGGAATTTATTCAGAAAATTAAAAATACAAGTTTATTCATCTAAATCTATATTGTCCCCTTCAAAGTAATCCCCATCGACTGCAACACACTTATGCCAGCGCTTGATCCAATCCTCGAAACATTTTTTATATTCGGTTTTCGGTATGTCCATCAGTGCTTCCTGCGATTTTTCCATTACTTCCTCTCGGCTGCTAAAACGCGTTCCCCGTAATGGTTTTTTAACTCGATTGAACAGAAAGAAGTCACAGGGAGCCAAATCAGGTGAATTCGGTGGCTGTTGGATGGTATTTGTTGCATTTTTCGTCAAAAAATTACGAATAATGATAGCACTGTGCGACGGTGCGTTATCATGGTGCAAAATCCACGAGTTTTCTGCCCACATTTCTGGTCTCTTTCGGCGAATTGCTTCACGCAAACGTCTCATAACGCCCAAATAATACTCTTTGTTTACTGTCTGGCCTTCTGGCAAAAATTCATGATGCACTACACCGTTGTAATCCATGAAAACCGTCAGCATTGCCTTCTTTTTTGACTGAAAACGACGTGGTTTTTTTGGTCTCGGCTCATTTGGTGAACGCCATTCACTTGCCTGATGTCTGGATTGCGTGTCGTACTCATAAACCCACGTCTCGTCTCCAGTAATGATCCTTTTGATGAATGTGGGATCGGATTCAGCCTCGCAAATCATGTCTTTTGCGACGTCAACACGGTCTCTTTTTTGCATGAAATTGAGGTCTTTTGGCTCTGCTACACGACGGAAACCCAAATCATTAACCACAATGTCTTGGGCGGATCCATAGGCCAAGTCCTCCGCTATTTCTCTGATGGTTAATTTGCGGTTATTGACCAACATTTCTTTTACTTAATCAATTTTTTCACCGACTTTCGATGTCGATGGTCTGCCACTGCGTTCATCATCTTCGATTGACTCACGACCACTTCTGAACCGCTCGTGCCACTGGTAAACGACCGTTTTTTTTAGAGAATCGTTGCCGAAACACTTTTCCAACATTTCCAACGTCCGTGCGCCACTAAATCCGTTTTTTACGCAAAATTTAATACAAGTTCGTTGTTGCAAATTTAAATCCATTTCTGAAATTGTAAAAAATTGCCAACACACACAGAGATAGATGTACTCTTGGCTACGTAACTTTTGCAAATGTCAAGTTATGACACTAAGATTTAAAGGGAATATCAACAACAGATGTACCAATTTAACAAAAAAAAACAGAACTCAAATCGGAACGATGGGAGCGCCACACGGTGGTTATTCCGGGAACTTTTTGATCAAGGTAGTATAATATCGTGGCAAGGCGTTTTTATTCACATGCTAAGTAAGCAATGCGTGTGAGAACCTACCTTGTATTTTGACAGTAATTATAACGTTTGATAGTAAATGTGATTGGCCACCGTATTTCATTCGTTGTGTCTTGATGAACAGTATCCTAGGAATATGCTTTGGCTCGACCTCGTTCATTGCTGTCAAAATGTGAAAATTATTTAATGACTTATTTCCGTGCGCTTATGACACACCGTCTGTCCCTTACAACGGGAAATCGCAGGTTAAACCGAGCACTTTGCAGAATGAAGGGAAAACTTTCGCCCTTCGTGGATCAATACGATCAATTATGGCGGACGATTCGTCGCGTCTTCATCGAACGAATATCTCAAGTGTTTTTCATCAAACATACATCTCAAGTGTTCACCGCATCCCACAATTATTCCCACATGTTTTCCTGGTCCGAGTTCTTTTTCGCGATCTCCACCTCCTCCCTCACATTTCCTCCAAGGGATCTCGACCAACCTCGATGCCGCAGCCTTACTCCCGTCAACCTGCCTCTCGCCCCGCTCCACCAGGCTTCCCTCTACGTGAGACTCCCGACTCTACCCCTCCAGACACGAGTTTTTCCTCCTCGGTTCCCACCGCGCCTCACCATTCCCAGTCCAACGTCTCCCTTCCCCGTTCCTATCTGCCACCTCATTCAGCCGTCCGTTGCCGCATCCACCCCACCGACGCTCCCCGGCCGAAATGAAATCACCATCACCCCTCGCCGTGGAACACCAGAACCACACACTCCCTCAGCTCCCTCCTGGGAACCCTCTCGAGCAATGTCGTGCAGGGAGAAATGAGCGAATGTGTGTGTATGTGTATGGCGGCTCGCGTAGGAGGAGGAGGTATGTGCTGGAGGTGGGAGCGTTGGAGGGCTTGCAGGGCGGAGAAAGAGAGAGATCCCTGACCTTCGCTCTACGTCGCACCTGAGGTCTTGCCATGGCCACGCCTGCGCTTTCCCGCTTCACTCCACTCCTATCCCCTCTTCCCTTCCTTCTCACCTCCTCTCCCTCCCCCATGCCTCCTCAGCAACTCTCCGGCCCTTTTGCCGTGAGGTAAGGAAGAGGGCGAGGAATAGGAAGGCGGTGTGGAATGAGTTCTGCCAGCCGCCCGGGTCGATTCATATCCCTCCCTCTTCCTCCCACCTCTCTTTGCCCTCACGCCCTTCCTTCCTCCTCAGCCTTCCCCTGTGTGCTCTCTCCTCGCCACCCCCATCTCCCTTTTGCCTCCCCGACACCCCCATTTCCACCGATCGATAGCCTTTTCCCCGACATCTTTACCTTACCTCTTTCTCTCTCCTCCACTAGAATCACTCGAGAAGTCTCTCCTTTCCCCGCTCCCTCTCGCCATTCCTCTTTTGTCCAAGTGATGACGTCTTAACAAAAGCCTCCCCCTCCCCATCCCACTCCTCAAACCTTTTCTCCTTTATGAGAGGGGGATATTTTTACACGTACGTTTCCTTTTTTTTTACTTCTCTATCGCTTAAGCATTTTTCCTACTTCTTTATTTTTTTTTGAAAAGTCGGTCACGCCTTTGCCGCGTAGTCGCGTAATATTTTCCTTTACGCTTCTGACGAAAATTTTTATTGGAGGGGAATGAGAGAGCTTCCTGTTAATGTGGTGGTGGTGGTGGGGGGGGGGTAAAGGTGAGAGGGAGAATGTTGCTGAGTCTGAATGTGTGCGTAATGTGGTTTGAAGAATACGAAGATACTTAAAGCTATGCCTGCGAATCCCTCCAAATTCTTTCCCCCCGTCCCTCGGCGAGATTAAATTTTAAGGATATAATTCAAAACGTGGCCTTAGTTGCTTCCACTACGAAAACCTGAGAGATGAATTGTAGGACGTATTTTAAATTACTCTTTTTGTTCTCCCCCTGCGCACTCTCCCAAATTAAACATAGCACGTACTTGAGCCAAGAAGAGTGTAGTCGTGCCAATTATTTGAGAAATTTTCGAAAGTCAGTGCTGCTGCATTCTGTATTGGAGAAGGACCCATGTTCGCGTATTTTGTGATATCTTTTCATGAAATAATCAAGAAAAAATAAAAGGAAGGAAATCTTTATCCTTGAACCCTTAATGAGTGTTTTAATCAGTTCTTGCCAACAGAGAACTTAAAGACGTATTTCGTTATTTGAGTGCAGCTATTTGTAGATGTTTCCATCCATCCCCCGCACCTCTTCCCATTACCTTGGTGTTGCGTGCTAACTATTGCGATGTAAATTATTGTAAGGTTCACCTCTCCTAATTTTTTAAAAATTTAGGTCGGTTTACAGGGTTCGTCCGGAAAATAAGTGTACTGAGCTCAGGAAAAAAAATTGATTACACTTTTACATATCTTAAGCTAATATTCCTCAAAATAGGACCCTTGTGAGTCGATAAACTTGTTCCACCGGCGTTCCCATTCCTGGAACGCTCCCGCGAAGGCATCATCGGGAACCTCTCGAAGACTCGTCGTCGACCTCTTCTCTGCCCTCCACGAATATCTTGTGCCACCGAAATATCATGTTTCTGGACATGGCTGACTCCCCGTAAGCCTGGTTAATCATACCGACAGTTTTGGTAGACGATTTCCCAAGCTTTACCGCAAATTTTGATGGAATAACGCTGCTCCAAAAACTTCGGCATCGCGTTCCGTGACGTGGGTCGAGCGTGGAGGTTCGCGTTAACAGAGCTCCTCACTACACCACAGCTCAGAGCCGACTGCCTTTTTCAGCGTCGCTTGCCAACATACCCCCCTCCAATCGCAGCCCGTCAGAGCGGTGCTGGGCGCGCCTGGAGCGGCGCGCCCAGTCCAGGAGTCAGTACACTTATTTTCCGGACGAACCCTGTATGTGCCGCGTTCATTTTGCCGGATCAGTAAGTTTGCTGTATTCTCTCTCTCTCTCCCTCTTCTCTTTCCTTCCAGAGAGAACATGAACTATGGGAGACTTCATTACATGAGATAAAACCTCGTCGCTGTTAAAGTGAAATATTTATCATTAAAATCATAACTTGGTACACTCTCCTGTATAGTAGTACAAGCTAAAAAAAACAAAATAAGATATTGTGTCGTGGTGGCGGAACGTGTGACGGAATGTGATTTGTAAAGACAGCCGTGCCACTTAGCCTATTCAATAATTTTCGCAGCATGGAAAGGAGGGAGTTTAGCGTTAAGAGAAACAAGAGAGAAGGAAATATGGCACCAAGTAGTAGGTAAGAATATTGGTGGCCTACGCTAGAGATTGCTTGTGTCCTCTCTGGAGAACTTAAGAGACCGCAAGTGGTGAATTGCTCGCTGATTGATAGTACATAGTTTCACTGTTACTTAGCTCCTTTAATATATCTACTATTCTTAGTATATACATAAACGTAGTAATCAACCCGAATGTCGGTTTGACAGGTGATGGTAGAGTTGACGCAATACTAAGCCCTATACGGCGTGTGAAGAGTAACTTACGGCATTAGTTGAAATCCGTTCGTAAAACGTTTTACTACTTTTCCGAATTAGGTTTCCTTGTACGGTAGGAGAGGTCATGAACATAAGATAAGAGAGATCAAGTTTAAAAGCGGCAGATTTAATGTCATCTTTCCCGCAAAACAATGAGGAATCAGAATAACAACATACGACCGCGATGGTGGGGGGTTTTTCATTTTTTAAATTCTGAGTAACCTAAATGTTTCATTTAATCCTTATTTTATTGTTCTTTTTGCTACCGTGAGCTCGTCTCGCAGGCGCGGAGAAGTATTTTCCGCTTATACACCGTAGTTGTCGTATTTAACAGTACCTTCATTATTTAAAATATTTTGTATTTTCTTCGGTAACTAGCATTAAAGCAAAACTTAATATTGATTTTGCGTGCCTTGTTTGCACACCCTGCCACATGCCCTACTGGTGGCTTGGACAGTGCCATGTAGAGGCAGATTCTTTCCGTCTATAGTGAATAGTTGATGTGGAAAATATGTTGGGTCCAATTATTTTTCAATATTTTTAAGTAGCATACGCAAAATTCACCTTCATTGAAATAGATATGCACCAAATTTCAACGTTGATTGCGCAGTGTAGGCTGTTTTTTCTTACATATATCTTTTTCTGAGTTAGGTTTTTTGAATTGCAAATTGGGAATCATATGAAACTTGGTCCGACTTTACCTTACATATTACATTGAACTTTAACATTGCACTGTAGAATATTGGCTTTTAAAAGGAAAGGTCTTGCACGCTGTGCATTTTGAGGGACCTTGCATGTACATTAAGGCCCCTTGGTTTTTATTGGAGGAATTTCCTTCGTAAAAAAATCGCCTGAGGTTTTTGCTGTTGCTATTTATCTCCTAATGTTAAGAGAAATAATTCCGTCCTGAGGCGTCATCAGTTCTCATTAGCGAATTCCCTGGAGTTCGGGCGATTCAGCACTCTTCCCGAAACGGACAGCCAAGCAGCTGAGTCCCGGGAATTCCGATAAGAGTATTTGCTTGGGTGTCTGGGTGAGAACTCATTTGCCACTTCCCCGTCGAAGATTTGGGTTTCGCTTTCCCAGGGCGTTGTCAGGGCGCGCCTCCGCCACGTGGACGAGATCCTCATCATCTACGGAGGCACGCGAAGGACCCAGGCGGAAGGCTTATGGGTCCCAGTGATCACCACGGCCCCTAAAACCTGCATATGCCTTTGTGTTCTTGCCTGTGGGAGTGTGGGCGGCGAGAATGGAGCGAGCAGTTGGTTAGTCTGGTGAGCCGAGCGGCGGCTCTATCCCCCCCTAGCTCAACAGGCCAGGGATAGGATGACCCCCTCCCCCATACACACACAACACACACGCTTACAATCTTTGGTCCCCAGCACTCCACTCCCCCCACCCTCATAGTCCCGATGGTTTTACTGCCTCTCGTATTCGAACTCGCGCCCCCTCCTCCCTCCTAACACCGCAAGAACAACCAAAGTCCTTCAAACATCGTCATTTTTATTGCTCGTCATTTCCAGAACAATGGCGGCGATATCAGCACCTGCTCTTTGACTTTTTCGCCTGAGGTTGCGGGGGTGGGGCAGGTTGAGAGGGGGGGGATAGAGAGAGAGATTGCTATTGTCCTCGCCGTCTCGCCACCCGTCGTTGACTCTTCCGTCGACTGATAAGGGGCCTGGCCTCTCGCGCACTCCACGTAGTCCCGCTCTCGGGGATTACCCTGTGACATTAGGTGGGTTGGCAGGTGTATATTGCGCGATGCAGAGCGGTCGCTATTTCCAGTTGCCAATTCGTGTTACCACTTATTGATTTATTATTGTCTGCCGCTTAAACGAATAAAACGTGTTGATTGTCGGGACACTTCGCTGGGGTTGGCTTTTCCAAGTAACGCCCTACAATATCATTGCCATGTTGCCGTGCTTCCTTCGCTGTCCATTCTCACTTCCCTTGTTCCATTTTGGTGCACCCTTTGGGGTGTGAGGATATCCTGAATTCCACATTGAATCCACTGACTGACCATTGCATTTTTGACGAGTAATCCTCCAAGTACCAATATGCTCCCTTCGTTAATTGTCTCCTGTTTTAACTCTCTTTTCTTTTTTTTTGCAGGATGTTTCTTACTATGCAGTATCTTCCGCCGGTATCAGCCACCGCGGTGAGTCAAGCATTCTTTTCATGTTTTACGCTTCTCAGTTTCAACTCATGCGTTATTTATACCACATTGTGGGGTGTGAAACGCAAAATGAATTCTTTCAGGAATGAATTAATTTTAATTTAGCCAGGATCGTTCCGAGTGTGCATTTTTTGCCTCAAGTGAAGCGCATTTGATCGCGTCCTCATGTGAATTATGTTCTCGTATTCCGAGACCCCTTAATGACCTTAATGGTTATTAATTTATAAATGCGCATTGTTGAGATAGTATTGTATTCGTATTTCAATAGCTCAAGCTTCCGGGGTTCAACGGAAATGCGAGTTTCGAAGTCCTCCGAACGAGTTGTAACCATTTGCCGCTAAGGTGTTTTGCCAATGTGTGCCCTCATATTGTGTAGGTACGTGAATGGGTTTTGTGGGAACTATAATTTGAGAGCTGTTAGGAAATACGAAAAAGTATATGTATAATTTTATATTTTGCCTAAATCGGCCTACCAATCAACTATGAGGTGGATGTTTTGTAATTTTTGTATTTTTTTTATAATTTAAACTATAATTTTAATTTATTTTTAAAAATTGAGCATACCATGATTTTCCACAGTACCTAAATTACAGATTTCTCCCTTAAATTTACCGTGCAGAAAAATGTTGATCCAGTTGGTTTTAAGAGTTACTATATTACCGTCAAATTGAACTGCATTCGTATGTGCGTTTCATCCAACAACATTTAGCTTTTGATAGAATATCTTTCGTAATCCTATGAATGAAAATAATGTTTTTTTAATCACCCTCAAGTCAATGCCAAAAATATGCCACCGAGTAAAAAACGAAGGAATATTTTATATAATAACTCTTGGAAAAATGATCGAGGTATTAGCATGCTAAAATTGACCTTCTTAAGGTTGGAAATATATGCTATACTAATAAGAGGCAATAGATAATTTTCATATGGAAATTACCATTAGTCGCCTCGAGATTTACAGCGAATTGTCGAGATTACATAATAATTTTGTACCAATAGAAAGCTCAGTAGTTTTGACTGATGGAATAATAAAGACTTCGTAATTGTAAATAATATGCACATGTATCCATATCCATATAGGATCTGTTGAATTACGATTGAATTGAGCAATTGAATAAAAAAATAAAGGAAAGGATGTCTAGAAGGACGGCAGAGAACTACTTTGAGTGGACTTGCTAAAGTAACTTTAAATTTCTTGGAAGTAATTTTGTGTGAGGGAAGAATGATATAGCGTGTCGGTTATTTAACATTGTCTCACTACCAATTGATAAAGAGTCTATCTCTCAAGCTCTTCGTCGTGCCTCATTCTATGGTGGTGACGGACTTCGCTTAGCAGAGTAGAGCAGTTAATGATAATGCATAACGAAGTTGACGAGGGTTCCATTTCCCTTTAATTTTGGTATTAGTTGGAACAAGCGACGAGTATTTTGGATGTATGTAAGAAAATACTTATGAGGGAAATGAAAATGCTCGGAGAAACTCAACTGGATTTGTTAAAATTTTCTGCGAGGAAGGAATATGTGTGGCTGGTATGCTGGAGGAATTAGGTTGGGAGCCAAGGAGAGAGTAGGAAAGACTTAAAAAGGCCGATAGCACCCGAGTGACGCTAATGGGATCGTTATGGCCATTGTATTACAATGGCAGATTAGACTATCAGGATAAAATGAGAAAGATACCTTTTGCAACAAGTTTAAATGTTCGCTCTTCCCTTGCACTATACGCAAATAATAGTCAAATAACGCTTAAGCACAATACATTTTCAATACCAGATGCTAAATTAAAACCTGTACTCCGACACGTCCATCGTTAAATGTTGTATAAAGGCGTGTGCGTGCGTGAGTTTATGTATATGTGCAAGTATACGTAAATTGACATAAATGCTTGTGTATATGATCGCATGAATAAATAGTGCCTAGAGGCCCCCGTCCACGAGCCCTTGAGGCGGCTTACGGGGGGTGCTGTACGGCAGAGGGAAAATGATCGGCCACTCTTGCCCATCCCCGGCCGTCTGGAGTGAGGCCGCAAGTCCAAATCAGTCGCCGCACACGCGCGCGCAAGTCTCGCACGTTATCTCCCTCGCCTCGCGCGCGCATTTTTTTTATCTTCGCCACTGTCCTTCGCCGTCCTGTAAGTCTATCTCCCTCCTTCTCAGGGGACTTCGCCGCGGAATCCCGGAAGTGGGCGAGACGAGAGGTGATTTGGGGGGTAGTCTACGACGGCCGGGGAAGAGGGTGTGTTTCCCTCCCTCGAGGGGAGCAAGAGAGAGGGGGGAGCGGTGGGGGAGAACGAGGAAAAGACCGGGAAAGAGGATGGGGGAGGAAGGGGTCGGAGAGGAGTGTGGGCCGGTTGTTCGCTTGCTTCCTTTCCCTCTCTCACATTTCTTGACCTCAGTGTGCTTGCTTGTCTGCACTGATGCACTCGCTCCCCCGGCGTTGCCACATGTACTATTGCGAGGCGGCGGCGGGTGCGTTGGCCTCCTCCGTTCTGTCTGGCCAGACGTGAGGAAATTATCGTCGTGCGCGTACGAAATAGGTGGGCGGGCTTTCGTCTGCCTTCATTTTGGATCCGGATATTACTTCATTTTTTTTTATTTTTATTCGGACCTCTTCGCGGGACCTTGAGATGCGAGGACTGAGGGTTTAGGGGGGCCAAATTCTTTTGGCCGGCGCCGTTTTCTTTTTGAGATCGCAAGTTGTCTGAGAATCTAAATGTAAAATTCGAGCGATCGTAAGAAGCAGAAAGTGCTGAAGAAGTGGCAATTCTGAAAGAATTCAGCGTTAGTCGATTTATTTTTTCCTTGGAATTATTTGGGCTAAGCTCGTTCAAAAAGGTTCTTAAAGGAAGCGGGAGTCGTAAATGATGAATTTCGAAACGATAAAAATGAAAAACTCGCCTGTCATGACATACGTATGCCTCGACCATGATTGTGCATATATTTTAAACACTACAGATAAATAATTATATAATTAAACTGAAACTCAAGTTACTTATCGTTTAAGAGGCCGACCGTGTGCTTCCATGACCTTCTTTTGGCTCATGTGTACATTTCGCATATTCTGGAATGACCTTGCTTTTATTCGCAAGTGCTATTTGCCAATCTAAGAGCGTACCGACGCTTGGGTATGTGAGTAATGAGAAAATTTAATGACTGATAATGCTTGAATCCCCATCACCAGTATAGCATATCAATATTGAAATTTCTGGTCTTGAATTTATCGATAATTAATTTCCCTAACTTCCATTGGTAAAATATCGTTACATCACCAAGTATAAGTCATCAATCTTATATCATTTTTTGCAGCCTCTTTTTGTAGAAGAAAAACACTCATATTGATATGAGTTAGCATTATTTTTAGCCTTTTCCCATCGAAGAGCTTTCTTTTGTTTCTCGGAAAGGCATGTGCTGTCCACTACCTCGAGTCTACCCTGATTACCCGTCCCTGCCTTGCTTTCCTCAGAGTCACGACATATTTCATGATCGTGATTTCGTGGATTACTGTGTGTTCACTTTGCCGGATGATTAATAGTCAACGGTCACCTCGTTGAGAGGAAAACCTTTCGGGTTTTATAAAAATTGCTGCCAGAGGCTTTTTTTCTTGGAATTGATGGTTGGTGCCAAAAACCTGTTAGTTTGTTTGCCTTCTAGCAGCGATATGTTTTCTAACGTTAAATTTTTCATTTTAACTGACCTCATAAACTTAATGTTCGATGAATTCTTGGCATTATTTTCCATTATTTTGGACTGCACGCAATCTCTGACAATTGTTTTCCTACAGAGAATCAACAGAAAATCATTATGTCATTGTTCTCAATGGAAGTTTATCGTCAGGCAAGACGATTCATCGTTACTTAGTCAGTAGTCCTGCAAGATTAACTTTTTAATTATCGGTCCTGCGTGCAGAAATAAATGAGTTTCTGAGTTTATTCATAAAAAATTCATTGAGCTGCAATTCGTCTGCATGCGTGGAATATTCATTCCTTGTACTCCTCGTAGTTAAAGCAAATTTCAATCTTCCCAAATTCCTCTATCTCTCTCTCTCCCATGTTGCCTTGTTTTCACATTTTCCTGCTTACAAAGATCTTGTCTTACTTTTTTTTCCGTTCGACGCTCTTTGGGGCTGGGATTCCATAGCCGGGGATTCGCTTAGTGGGAGTCAGGGTCGCTTCCGTTTGCATAGGGGAGAAATCCTGGGGCGGAGGAAGGGAATGACGACTGCCTCAGAGCAAGGGGGTTGTTGGGTGGAAAGAGATATTTTTTGGAGAGGTGGAGATGATGGGTGGGTAGGAAAAAGTTCAGGGGAGGGAGAGGGGTAAATGAGATGATGTTCTTAGGAGCTCTGGTAGTTAGAGAGGATGGCTGGTGGGCGGGTCGCCGTCAGATGCGGGGTGTCTGTGCGCTTGGAGACGTAGCGTTGCCAAGTCTATGGAAACGCAGAAGCTTCCATGGAGAAAGTACTTGCGGTATCACAGTTTATATTCCCGTCCGTCATCATGGAAAAGGTCAATGTTTTTCTCTCGAGTGAACATTGTAAGATTGGGCCTCTGGCCTAATTACTTAATATCCTCGAGCCAGTATATGCAGTATATTTCCTCTTAACCGCATTGGCTTATGACGTGAAAGCGTATTCCTTCAACGATTAATAATCATCAGCAATATTTCTGTTTATGATGTTTTCAGTTCAAATGTTGTTGTTAGTCGCGAAGTTAAGCGGACATATTTTTAAATTTTGTCGTTGGAGGAATCATTTTAAAATATAGCAATACAATCTCAGGTTTATCCGTTGAACTACCCATTTTTTGATACATTTATATTCTATATTTGTTTATTTCGTGGTATGCTTATTTTAATTGCCAAATGTGAATGAGGGATGGTACTGTGAGAGCGCCACGTTTATTTTTAAAATCAGAGGTAGGCAATGACGTACAAGTGACTCCTAAAACTTCAGCAAATTTTATACGTATTATGGATTTCGTGTTTAAAATTGTAAATATTGGAGGAGATTTTCTTTTTTTTTATAGATTTTTCATTGCAGGTCTCGTCGGCCTCTATCCCATGTCACTCACATCCGCAATCATTTTACGTCGTTTTCCATAGCCATCGGAAGTCATTTCGTTTTACTATCGAGGATAATGGGAGTGTTGAAGGGGAGAAGGCTCTGCGATTGTTTTAATCAGAGCCCGGAGAAGATGAGGGTGGTGACTTTAATTTCGAGGGACCGCTTCCTCGCCCTTCCACAAGCGAATGACTTGGGGTGTGAGGAGTGACTGCGGGAGTCGGGCGAGATGGCTCGCGATGCCAGGCTCCCAGGCTCAGTACTCCATTTGCTCCCCGTAAATATTTCCCTCTCATTGTCAGCTGGCTTTTATTCCGTCGCCCCTCTTTTCCCCTACCGAACAAAGTCCTCCTCCCCCTTCCCTCTAGTTCCACTTCCCGTGTTTCTCATTTCTCGTATTAATCATCACGATTGCTGTCACTGCTCGTGGCCGACATTCGAGTTAATCTTATAAGTCTACTTGCGTGCTCATGACCTGCTCTCTCACCCATGTTTGGGAAAAGAGAAATGGCACCGGGTCCGTAATTCCCATCATACGAATTGCGGCGAGAAAATGAATGCTTGATGATTATGGCGTGATTTACAATCGCACTGATCTCACGTAGAGGGACAATCAGTCTTCAAACGCTTTTCCGACGTACTCTTCAGAACTACCGTGCTGCTATTGCCTTGAGCTATCTAGATAGTACTCCGGAAAGTTAGGGGAATTATGGGAAAACTTAGGGAATTATGGGAAAATTAAGGGAAAATTAGGGAATCCGTATTAGTGTGTACTTCGACGAGTGGTCGCTTTTGTGGAAATTGATAACCCACTCACAACTGACCCCACAGGAGATTTCATTCAACCTCATTCTCGGAAATATATCCCTTATTCGGTATTCTTTTTATCTAAGGAATGCATTTTTGAATTCTGTGTCACCAATAACCCAGTGTTCTTGAAATCGCCAGAAATAATAATGAATATCGTAATTCCCAGGAATATTTTTTCTCCGTGTTACAGCATGGTGTTAGGGTAATCACGTGCAATCATCGGTTGAAAGGGGATTGTGTTTCCATTTTGAGTACTAAATGATGGAACGAGGATTTGAAAATGATGGCTGCACGAATTTATTTTTCCAGGCTGGGCTACTTTGGCTATATCGGTGCTCTCATTACGTGGCCTGTAATTGGAGAAAAAAAGGATGCCACCCCTTAAGTTGTTTCCTCATAGGAAGAAAATTCAAACTACTTGAATTACTGTATCGTATCATCACATCTTCCAAACACAAGTGCTTTCCTATCGTATTTATATTGTTTGCAACATGAGAATTGTGTGTGCATCAACAGTTTCAAAAATACCTCTATGATTTTAAATACTAATGAAATTATTTGTGTTCTCGAGTCTCTGCTTTAAATGCAACATATTTTTTAATATTAACGTCCACGTTCAATTAAATTTGTTCTGTAAGTTTCCCGAGGGTCTACAGAAAGGAGTTTTAGGTCATAAGTCATAAGTGATTGAAGAAATATAGTAGATATTTGTTGGCATTCTGTGCAATTTAATTTTCGGGTAAGTCAAATTGTCCCTCGTGAAGTTTCATGCGTCTGTTCTCACGAATCGTGCGAAGTTAAGAGGATCCTAAATGTCAGTATAGCCGTCCAGTTTATCGCCCACGTAATAATGTCGGGACGTGAATGGATCATAGACCCTAATTCCATAGCTAGTGTGGAAGCGTCTCCTCTCCCGTCGCATCAGCATATATTTATCGCCGTCATATTCGCCCTCTATGCTAGACTGGACTCCCTTCAGTACCCACCTCACCAGCCGACGCGGAAATCGAAGGAGCAGGAGTCAATCAGCCATTCCGGCAGCTGCCCCCGCTGAGCCGGGCGGCCAGTTGGGTTCTCTCTCCGTCTTCCCACCCCCGAGAAAGTCAGAGGCGAGTACATCTTCGGGGACACCCCCAGACAGACATTCCGCGCCCTTTTCCTCTTCCCTCGTTCCCCCCGCGGGTGCCTCCAAACCGTCCACCCCTCCCATCCTGACCCCGGCGTTCACCATCCTCTCCTATTCACTCCCGACCCTCTCATCCAGTCTGGCCCCATACACGCGCCCGTCTGCTCGGGGCGTTCTTCCGCCCACACTGTCGCCCTCCCGCCCTTTTTCCTTCGCCCGCCACATTTCAGTCTCTTCGGTATCAACGGAACAGTCGGATGCTGCGTGAGCCTCATCCTTACCAGCCCTCGAGTGCACTAGTGTTGTGTCTGTGTGTGTGTTTGTGTCTCTACTCGGAAGCAATCTTCTTTCCTCTTGAAATTTTTAGGTGCCCATCCGCAACGTCGAAGTGCTACGAATTCAGTCAGTGGACTGGTCGAGCTGGGGGGAAAAGGCCTTGAGATTTTTCTTTTATGCTGAGCCTAGTGTTTCTCGCGCCACGGTTCTCGCTCATAAAGGGGTTATGTGTTTGCCGAAGAACCATAGTGTGTCGCGAGACCCAAAAAAATCCACCTTTTTGTGCTTCTCATTCCGTCTCTCCTCCATTTTTGATGCAAGATCTTCGTGAAAACTAGAGCAAAAATGTCGCTTGGCTCAGAAGATTATCGATTGTTTTCTAGTCGAGGATTCTCCATGAAAGTGGTTTACTAGCTCGTCTAACGTGAGCTATTTTTTTAAATTACTCATTTACTACAGTCCATCGGTAGTGTTTTGCGTGAAATCCCGTGGGTTCTGAGCACTCACATTCATCCCGTGGACATCTCGATCCGATTAGTGTACGCTTGGTCTCGAGGCGACAGGCTGTGCTAATTAATGTTCGATAAATTATTTTTGCACACGATGGGTGTGTACTTCTCAGAAATCTGGGCAGAGGAGATTTGAGAACTAGACATTTTGTCCTTTTATCTCTCCGGATGGACCATTTTCTGACCCATTCACGTGTCGAAATATAATATTGGCGGGAAGTATCCTAGCCGTGGATTTTCCACATATTATGCAATGGCTTCATCGAAAAACCTTTTGTTTTCAGTCATGGCACGTTTTGTGTCGCCGTCGTGGCGTTAGTGTTTACAGCCACTTCAAGTCCGCTGATACGACCTTGGAGTGTTTGTGCGAGCGGATGTGCACGATCTCTGCGTTGTTTTGCGTCAGCGCAGTTAAGGCGGAGACCGACTCAACTCAGCTTGCGTGAGCATTAATGATCCTAAGATAACCACGTGTCTTGTGACCAAAAATGTGTGTCGCTCTCTGATAATACAATATGTGACCTAGGCCACTAGTGGTGGTGAACTAATCGTGAATTCGGAATTTTAAAAGAATTACTTGTGTTTCTGCTGTGGATCTGCCTCGAGATCCAAAGTCTTCATTGTGTGTGGCTTTGAGTGAAAATAGTGGTCTGCTTCTTGACGAACCTAGGTGTTCATCGGAGGTCTTATTTCCTGGAGGTAATATAAATAAGGCATGCTTTGTAATATGTTTCATATTGATAAGTATAAACTTGCACATATGACTCAGTAAAATTCCCACCGTTTGTCTTAATATTTTCTACCCAATTTCTTTCTTTGAAATTTCTTTTTCTCTAAAATTAAAACTGCTGAATTTTAATTTCCTGACAACTGCCATGCAAAAAACTCGCGCATCTACGTTAGTCAAGTGTAATCCAATTCTTATTCTACACAAATGGCAATCAAATATAAAAATTGTTTGACCTGATAACAATGGACAAAGTCGATCATGCAAACTGTGCAACGATTTGTAATCATCGTGAGGCAAAAGCGGTCGATTTATAACTAAATTGTCATGGATAGTTTGCTGCATGTCTGGATAGTTTTCTTAATTTCATTCGTGAACCAATCACCTAATGTCCTCATAAATCGTCAAAATTTTAAATAAGACTTTTGAGGATGAAATATTTTCCAAGAATTTCGTGATTTCCCTCTTTGAAAGAGTTTAAATGGTTTTGGGATAGCGAGTCTTACTACCCGCAGAACTTTAAAAGTATACGACTCTCTCTGTAAGGCAAAGAAGTAGGCTGATTGCTGTGCAGACGATACGCCACGGAGGACATCCTAAATGTGTGATCCTATGAACTTTATTTTTCTGACATTTTTTATGTCTATAATTTCATTTATTTATTAACTGGTATCTCGAAAATTCTGCTACATATTGCGTAGAAACGCATTTTTTTCATCTTTACCCGGTTTTAAATTAATATTATTCAGTTAACAAAATACAGATTGCCGTATATGTGTTCTGGTATGTGGTTTACTTATTTTAGAACAAGAATGAATTTTTCCAATATATTTTGCGTGGAAACTTTCATTAGAAAAAAATACCATATGGTAGTGAATTATTTCTAGCCTCATCTCTGATGCCCCATTCGTCTGACCTCTCGGGTTCATAGTAACATTTGCCTCTAGGTACTCAGCTCAATGAAAGGGCTGTCATCTTTATAATCCAATATGCAATATTGGACATTTCAGTGACCAGCTATTTAGAAACAAAGGAGAATAATGATTTTGACTTATTAAGGGTGAAAAGTAAAGTATTACCCACCCAGGACGACGGACGTATAACGAGACAACTTTACACTTTTCACTGCTGTAGTCTTGGCTGGCAGGAAAGAAGCCACAATAACGTTTTTCCTATGTGGAAGTCATGTGATGGGTGCTTGGAGACTCCTAAAATAATTTTTACTTTTGTTTTATCGGCTGTGAATTCGTTATTTTATCTAATCAACTCCCTCCATGATGGGAATTGCGAATTTTATGAAGTATCTCCCATAATGATTCACGCACGTCCCTTATGATGTATACTTTATTATCTACGTTACGCTATGATGAGATATACGATCCCTTTGACTTTCTTTGTGCCAAAGGGTTCAATCGCGAGTGGTTGGTGGTATTTCCCCTCAGTTAAACCTTGGAATCTGAAGTGAGTGTTGGGAGCCAAGTCCCCTCCCCGCCTAGTTCATCGATGATATTGAGTGTGTTGGTGTGTATGTGGGCGGGAGGAGGATGATTAGGGATGAAAGCAGTGACGGTGAGCTAGACTCAAGGAATCAACCGGACGCAGGAAAGTGCAAGGCCAAATCGCAGTAACTTTTTACTGGCATGCGTGCTGTCGCTTTGAGGTTGTTAGTCGGGAAATGACATAGCTCGGCGTTTTTGTCGCTCGGTTGACGATAGTAAGGGGGGGGGGAGATGGGATGGATTTCAAGGTCAAACTCTGGTCCCTACCTTCCCCCCTTTACCATCCGCATTCTTTTTTTCTTCTTCTTTTTAATCTTCCCCGTGGGCCTCTACCCATCCTATTCCCTCCCGTGTCTCCCGGTGCCCTTCAGGTCCACCTGCTGGCTGTTTGGGGAGGGAGAAGCCGAGTGCGTCCTCATCCTTTCTCTCGCTCTCATCAACCCCCAGAATTTTTATCTTCTCCACCTCTTCGCCTTTCTCTTTTCCGTCTCGTTTCTCTTCTCTCTCTCTCACACACACGCGCGTACTCTGCCTTCTCCCTCCATCCCTGATCTTTTCTGCCTCGCTCTAAATCTCTTACTCCTTCTGAGAGAGGGGGGGGGGGAGGGACCTCGAAGTGGGTTTGGATCGGATGACAGGCAGCTATTGTTTGGTATCGCGGTGCACTTGTGTGCGTGACTTCGGCGTCTGCGCCGGTGACGCAGGCGTTCCGGGGGAGGTGGGATGTACAAGAGGTGCTCCAGACCATGGATTAAGGGAATGAGGGGTGATGTGGGAGAGAGTGGGGGATTGGCGGTAGGGCGAAGAGTGAGTGGATTGAGAGAGAGAGAGAGGGAATGGGGGCGAAAGAGAGGGAGTCGTCTGTAGAAGTAAATGAGCGCTTAGGATGAGTTTGTTGGCTGGCCCAAGTGCGGCAAGGTCACTGGGGCTGGCGATAACTTCCCCCTGCCAACGCGGCCTTCCCAACCATCCCATTTGCCCCCGTTTATGTACTTCACACGCGATAGTGTCTCATCCTTAATTGTCCAAGAGGATCTTTCCCTTACCGCTTCCCCCCGAGCCATCGACAAAGAAAGCTAACGATTTTTTCATCCGTGCATGCTCTTTCAGGAGAGGGCGCAGGGTTGCTTTTAATTAATCATTAGAGTGTGGAGTTCATCAGCACTTGGGCTATTATACGCTCACTACAGTTGTGACTCTATGCATAGGTTACATGAGTATTGCCCGCGAGAGCTAGGGATCGTTAGTCGTTGTAGGCCAGATTTGAATTGAGAGCTTTAATGTCGTTGCTGTCGTAAGACACTCTTTTAAGATTAAAATATTTCACTGCATTCCCTGTAGTTATTTTTACACTTTAAGTGTCACGTAAATGTCGTAGGATTTCAATAATTTCCTTTTTGAATTAATTTTATTTTCAACGTTTTAAAAAAGTAACATGGAAAACAAATTATATACCAATACCTAAATGTAATAAAATATCAGCCCTCCGAAGTTTGATGGTATTCCTTCCACGTATTTAACACAAGTATCCCACTAAACCTACCGCGGCCCTTTCATAAGAGGTTATCGATATTCTGTAAAAAAAAAGTAATTGCTGTGTATTCTCTCCGATCGATAAAAATCTGTTAATCGGCAAGATGTCATTTGAAATATATATTAATGGCGTACACATTTAGAGAGCCGTACTGTGGAACGTAACCGATCCTGCGGAATGTACACCAAAGTTTCTTTTAATTCAGCTAGTTGACACCCATCCCACCGGATTCTCGATAAAAAAAATTAAATTCCCTCTGTCCCATACTGGATGTGTCTGTGAGTTCGCATTCTGCCTTGCGTGGCATATTTTCTTTTTTCTATCCTCTCGAACCTCATCGGCGTGGCAGTCGCGCTCTTTCCTCTTGCCGCCCGAACGGCTTCGAAAAGGCAGAGAAGGTCAAAGCTAAACTTCCCGTCTCCATACTTCTGCTTAAATGACGGATGTAGCAGCGGAGGCAAGTTTTTTTCTGTCCATCTTTCCATCATAATTTTTTCCCATTACGTCGACATTGTTGTAGCTCGGCCCACAATAGTTGCAGTAAGTAGTCACCCAAGGGCAATTCATCATGTGATTTTGGGGGAGTGTCACGAACAAGTGGTGATAATGGGTCAGGCGACGACCGATCATTTTAGGCGGAGGATCATAATTATCGTTATTACTTCTTTATGACTCCCTCTGTGTCATTTATAATAATTTTTGTTTTATTGTCAGATGGTATCTAATGCTTTGAGTAAATGCGGATATTCTTCCCTTTCATTTAAGCGTCACTCTCTCGTGCATACAGGTCTTCAACGGTTACCATGCACCGTTGTAATTTCTCTTGCTCTTTTTAGTCGTTGGTGATCAGTGGGAGTAAAAGCAATGGAACTAGATCTTTCCAGTGTACTCAAATTAATTTGTTCAGCGTTGATCAAATTTTTTGAACTTAATATCTATTATAAATGTTTCGTTCCGATAGCATCATTTAGTTTATGGTAGTGGCTTTTTATTATCTTTTATTGCTTATCCAAATGTGAAGTCTTCAATTTCTCCTGAAAATTTCTGTTAGTTTTTACGCACCATGGGATATATTGGAGATTGCTGCTGACGAAGCCAAGGCTATCCAGATTTCCTCTCCATTGTAGCTGCCAGACTTTTATCTCTTTCAAGACCTATACTTTCTCAACTCCGTGTTTTTAAATTTCTAATTTCTTTTCTGCATTGGTCTACTTTGGCCTCCAGTCAAGTGATTGTTTTTACATTCTTATGATTCATGTATGGAAATGGTTCAGGGAAGGTCTGCTAGATTTTTTAAAAATTTCTAGGAGAAGATAAACCTGATGGGTATGTTGAATTTTAAATTTGCATGGGTATACATGTGAAATTTGGAAGACACTGAACCCCTAAGTTTTCCAGCGGTACCGAAGAAATTATTTAAGCCCCAAACTATATTGCTAGATCCAACCGCCGTAAGAGAGATAGTCACAGTCACCGACATTCAAGTTCTTTTTCTTCCCTCGCCCGACATGCAGCCATAAAATTCAAAATCGATTAACCATGTATGTTTATATATATATATATATATATATATATATATATATATATATATATATATATATATAGTTAATATAAAAACCATAAGAACAGTAATCAACCCGAAGGTCAGTTTGGTAGGTTATGGTAGATTTATACCTAGTACTAAGCCCGACGGCGTGTGAAATTCACACATCAGGGTAGGGGGGCCAGTTCTTTCCCTGTGCCGGCTATGGTTTCCCAGGAAGATCTGGTTCCCGAAAAATCACATAGTTTGGGTGGAGCTGCCAGTGCCCAGAGAGACTTGCACGGGAATCGATCCCGGGCCCTCCGGTCAGTTGTCCAACGCTCTACCGCTGGACTACCGCGACACACGCAGTGATATGTAAATGCATACATAAACTGATATTTGTGCATGTATCCATGATGCTCTACTACCACACGCCAATTGCTCATGAGGTGTTTTTCTGGTTATTGTGTAGATGTAGTTTTATTTTTCCGATGCATGAAGAAATAACTTGTAAAGAATACGTAGAGCTTAAACCTGAAGTCTTTCCCATGACAGGCTCAGGTTTACCGGGAGAAAATGGGTTCGACAGAATGCATCAAAGTGGTTTCTGCTGTGTCGCTCTTTCATAACGACTCTCAGTGGAAGTAACGAGCGAGTGCAGTATCGAAAAATTTTTTCCGACTGTTTCATCTACAGTAAGCAGGTTCATTCCTTTTCGACTTCGTTAAATGCGTAAGGCCTCGTCGTTTTTGAGCGGAAATTCATCCCCTTAAATTTACAGCTAGAATTTGCATAATGTGTTTATTAAGGGGATACAATACTTATCCTTACCATTTCATCGGAACTAGCGACAAAGGCTATGTTGTTAAAACAGATTCTATAACGCTTCAAACGAGGTTATCCCCGGATTTGTATTCTTTAAATAAATGCTTTTTTGTTTCATATTTGTATATTCTCTCTATCTCTTAAATGCTTCCGGTCTAAAATTCTGGTGAAAGCCTTTTTCTGTAATCCGAGGTCTTTTGGCTGGATGTGGTGATGCCCCCCACCACAGTCCGCCCAGATGGCGGATTGTGGGGCAGGTGCAGCAAATTCCATTTCGATTCATACTCATTATTTCATTCATTCCGTGTCCACGTGCACAGATTTAATGAAGTCCCGTGAGAAAACCACTTTCTAATTTATCCTTAACGAGAATCATGAAGTGGCGAATTATTGTTTTCGCTCTTTTTCCCTCTGAATAGAGTTTCTTTTATTTGATGGGAGGATTCTTCCCCGCACGTTTTTCGTATCGAAATTTAGCACACCGACTAGTTCTTGTTTTCAAAGGCTTGGAAGACTGGTAAAATTGAATGAGATGAGAAAATAAATTCCACACGCTCTTGCTGTGGACTTCTGAGTTTTGTGTGCTTGTTGATGAATGGCGGAGCTCTTCGTTTAAATAAGCTGTTTTCTCGTACTTATGTGCAGGTGTCTTTTGCGCACGCACAATTGCTTTTCGAAGAAATCAGTTCGGATGTTTGTAAGATGATCTTTCAGAATCGCACCAATTTTCCCCGTCAATAGAATGAAAGTATTCGTATTTTCTAAATTCAACTAATAGTGTATCCAGTTGTTCACTAAATTTCAAGAGCACGGGGGGGAATGAGTTCCAAGTGGTTCCTCATCCATTCCTTTCTAAACCTTTCTGCAGGCTCTCTTGCATTCTCTGAATCCTTCGGGAAAGAAAATACTTTGTTCTACCACATATATGTCCTTTGTGCTTCCAATATATGTGGAAGAACTAAGTAGTTTCTTTTCCGATACGAATCGTTTCCCCAAAGTGATGACTCAAATTATTCTACTCTGAACCCTTGATTTATTAAATGTCCGATGGCTCCCGTGATGTTTCAATTACAAATTCCCTCACGTCAGTAATGACTATTTAAATTAATATGTCACTGTAATTTCACAATTACGTACTAACACGCCTTTTAAATTATATTTTCCCAATTAAATATATTATACTAATCCTGAAAACAACCGAATCGCATTCCTCAACCTTAGAGTTGCTTCGATGGACAAGGATAGACTTTATGTAGTACCTAGCATTACCTGTACTAATCAGTGCGCCTGAGAACACACTTTTTCCCCTATCACATACGGTTTCCCAGTAAATCACGGGGTGTGTTCAGCTCAGTATTTACCCTGGGTCCCTCCTGAAAGGGTCGGTCTGATTTCTCCGCCTTCTAGTCAACGATGCCTTGCTAACATTGGAAAATTAATTGAAATAGGTACTTTTTCTCAGTGTCCCTTTATTCCATCGTAAATATCATACGACAACGATGGTAGTAGATCTACGCCTCATAAAAATGACAAGAAAAGCGATACGAGGGTGGCTGGGAAGAGCCAATGGAAGGGTTTTGTGCCCGCGAAAAGCCTTCATACGAGATTTCGTAATCCTTCGCTGAGATTTTTGCACCGCCCTAGAGGTCATGGCGCTTTGGTGCAAGTCGAGGCCAGGTGACCTGTGAAAGTGTTCTCCGGCCGCCACGTTGTTGGGTCCAAAAATTTAAGCTTCGCTCACCGACGACCCCGTCCTTGGTTTTACCACCTCTTTTTAATAATGACTACCCAATCTTCATTAACTGCCTTCAATGGCTCTCCATGTGGATGTCTTTATAAAATTTCTCTACTTTTGTCGGGGCTTCCAAAAATGACGTCTAGCAATTTTAGGTTTCCAGTTTTCCTGACAATGTCTGATGACGGCACCACACGCCGTGTTTGCTCGGTCGTATGACCAATACGTACGTTCAGTGCGTCTCTGCAATTACTGCAAAGGACACCGTTGCTCATTTGCTCATGGGGGTTGGAAGTTTTTGAACCAGCGGACCGTGCGCATGTGGGCGAGGGGTGGTGAGTGCGTGCGTACGGTGAGGGGCAGGGCGAGTATTCGCGAGAGAGGGGGGGAGGGCAAGGCGCGGAATGGAGGAGGGGGTTGGGAAGGAGGAGGTGTGGTGGGGTCGCCGAGTGTGCGGTCAATACCACGCGCTCCGTGTGGAGCCAGGCGACGTCGTCGGGCAGTCTGCCTTGCCCGTTCGCCCCACTGCCTCGCCGCGCGTCCCTCTTCCCCGCCCACATTACCCTCCTCTTCCTTCCTCCCGCCGCTGTTAACCCCTCGTCGCCCCCCCAAGCTCCCCCTCACACGCTACACCTCTTTTCCCCCTTGTCCTAAAAAGGGTAGCCGGGAGAGCGGACGCAAGGGGAAAGGAAGGAGTCGGTGCCCCGTACCACTCACTTCTTCACCCTCCTCCCCTCTATCTCCCCCTTCCTTCAGCAATTGTTCCCATCATAATGACGCCCTCTGTCGCTGGGTCAAGCCGGTTCTCTCTTCCCCTAAAAAGTCTTTCAGGTAAAAATATGCCACGGGGAAGAGCGTGCCGGATTGCTTGCAGATCCATTGTTTATTTTCTTTGCGGGAGTCTTTAGAGGTTGTGCGGGTGATTGACGCTTCTATTTCAACCGTGGTGCATTTGTTTATTTTGGAGTCGTCTAGCTTTGCGAGCCAACGAGTCGATTGAAAATGGTTTAATTTTCTACACCTCTCAACATTTGCTGGAGTGGTCGCGGTCTTAGGGTCATGAAATCATCCTGGTGTTAATTGAGAGTTGTTTTCTTGTCCATAAATTTATCTTAATGCTTCAAATGGGAGTATTAAATTGGATAAGCCTTGACGAATTTCTTTTATTGGAGTATTTTGTGGTTGGTTAGTTGGTTCAATTACGCTGTTTACACCTTCTAGTAGATTGAAGGGGTGAGAGAGTAAGAGGGTTGAAAGGGGAACGTGAAAAGAACGTATTGCTTTATGTACGCTCGCTCCTTCGCTTCCCCTACCTTCTCTTCGAATGTGTGTGAATGTAAGTACAAGTAGATACCAATCTGATGTCCAGATCAAATGCTGGTGATCTCAAATCTCACAACAATTCTGTTGCATATGCTTCATTAGTACAGTATGGTAAGGTCTCATTTTTCTGTGTTATCTGTCGTAACTCTTGAATTTTTATCTGATTTAAACCGGAGGTTAATAATTTAATCTTGATTGATACCAAGAAGTAAGTTTTATTGGCTTTTTTCAGCCACAAAGGTAGTCGATTCAAAGGAAATTATGGATGACTTCATTGGACAAGAATTTTTTAGAATTAAAGGTAAAATATATGAATACGTTCAGTAACTGATTATTTCTGACAAATATACTTGCCGCAAGGATGTAATCCAACGCTCAAATCTGTCTAATTTTAATGGTCAGATGGGTGTAGTACCAACAAACCAGTGTTATTGCTTTTATTTGGCTAAAAATCTCGATTTTTAAAGGGTTGATTTGATTTGGTTTCACTTTGGTCATGCTGATATTCTAATAAAATATGTTTTTACAGTGATTCCATACATTCAAATGTAACCTAAACCATTTAAAATAGCTAATTGGCTCCACAAAAGGACATCTAATAACACTTAGGTAGTGAAATTAAATTTAAAATACTTCGCCTTTCCACATAAACCACTTTTATTACGACCTAGGTTTCTTTATGATATAACATCATCAGGTCTGATGATGTTATACCATAACGAAACCTTGGTCGTAATAAAAGTGGTTTATGTGGAAAGGCGAAGTATTTTAAATTTAATTTCTGTATGAAGAATTTCCACCAAGTGACGCCAGAAACTGTTACACTTAGGTAGTGTTTGTTTACTGCTTGCACCGGGTAAGACCCTCGCGATGGTATGTACTTGGTGTTAACATACAGTTCACAGCCTTCACTCACATCGATGTAATATTAAGAGGGATTATTAATAGTGATGCAAAACCAATGGCATTCGTATTCTAATTATTCAAGGTACCCTGAAAGCGACGGCTGATGCGAGTTACTCCCAAAATAAAATAGTTGTCGCAGTTTAAAAAAAAGTGAAGCTCTTTGAGTATATACTTGTTACCATCGTTAGAAGTCGGTCACTCCTATCGCTTGCATAATCACTCGATTAGTCCGCGTGCTTTGAAACGCCTCCAACGCATTCACTCGAGCGGCATCGTTTTGTCTCGCTTTTCTTCTACAATTGCTCGTGCCGAAGTTCACGGCGTTCAGCTCTATTTCCTTCGGGCGGTTTCCTCCCTGCGCAAACCACGGCGGTGAATACGAGCGGTTCCTTGCCGCCTTGCCCCTCTCGCCCTCTCTCATCCTCCCTCCACCCACACTCCTTTCCCGAACCACCCCCGCCGTGCATCTCCCGCCCCTGACACATTCTCCTTACCCCATCCTCTCGTCTCCATGGAAACGGTCTGTCTGGTCTTGCGGTCAGGACGGGGAACGCCAAGGGATCTTGGGCGGAAGATGGGGGGGAGTGTGTCTGCGCGCGCGCGAGTTGTGTGTGTGTGTGCTGCAGAATGTACCGTGTGAGTGTGGGGGGGGGTGTAGGGAAGGAGAGCGACGGGAGTCCTCCCGAGACGAAAAAGAGCCAGACGGTCGGTCCGTCTGTCCTCCCACGTCCCCTACAATGCTTCTTCCTCCTCCACCCTCCCACGCCGTCTGCTCCCTCCGTCTGGTGCATGCACACACCCTCTCCCTCTACTTTCTGTATTTCGAACCGTGGTCCTGTTTACCTCCCGTGTTCCTTCAGGGAGTTGCCATGGGATTTGGTGGGCGGGGGACGTGTGTGTCGCGGGGGGGGGTGGGGGTGGGGGTTGAGAGAAAGGGGGTTGGGAGGTGAACGTGAAAAGAACGTGTTGCTTTATGCACTCTCGTTCCTTCGCTTCCCCTTCCTTCTCTTCGCATGTGTGTATGTAAGTACAAAGACCCCTTAATATGTCGGTCTGTGCTTCCTTCCTCCCGCCTCACTCTCCCTCCCTCCCAACCGCCCTTCCCGCCGCTTCCAACCCTCCTTGCCTTGCTTCCGTCTCGCCTCGAAGCCGCGGGAGGTGCAGTCATCCCCCTCCTCCCGTCTCCGCGTCTGGCTCTCCTCCGCTGGAATTCGTTCGGATGGCATTCTTTCCCGTTTTAGGGGGGACACAGTTCGATTCTTTGTGGCGGGAGAGCGCACGTGGGATACGTATGTGCTAGGTGTGGTCTCCATAAAAAGATGAGACGTCGTCGAAACAATTGCTGATGGCGTACCCTGGCACCAGATACCTAGTTCGAATGTTTTTTGGATTATTTTGATGAGAGGCATGTCCTTGTGAATGGGTTTCATGATGCAATAATAGGTTGATTTTTGACTCTTGAATTCGAGAAAACTTCAATTGTTTCTTTGTCTTCCTATTTAGTTACCAAAAAACAGTAAGTGGTGAATGTAAAAATATATTTTCTCGCACAACACATTCCTATTATTGTCTCTTTGCTATTATTATAGTTAGCCATCTCCAAAGTTAGCAGGTACTTTAAGGCCAAATAGATTTCCGTGGAAATGATATAGTTGTATGGTCGATTAAAAAATGTGATCCAACGCCCGGATTAAGTGTGGAACAGATAGATTTTATTTAAGATGTCATTTTTTCCACGAACAATATGGGATCAGCAAACATTGTCCGACCTCGATAAGGGT
The DNA here is from genome assembly GCF_022747635.1 of Hetaerina americana. Classification (NCBI taxonomy): domain Eukaryota; kingdom Metazoa; phylum Arthropoda; class Insecta; order Odonata; family Calopterygidae; genus Hetaerina; species Hetaerina americana. The sequence continues at coordinate 60,408,032 of NW_027286763.1, forward strand.
AAAAGTATTCAGTACAAAATTGATCTGGTGTTTATTCAGCCCCTGCCACACATCCTAGCGGTGGCTTGCAGGGTACTGAAATATCTAAAATAATATCAAAGCATTCGGAAACTCACTAAATTATATTCACGAGATGAGAAGTAGTGGTATTTTTCGTATTCAATAGCCGATGAGAGAGACGATCTGCGCTGTTTGTTCATGATATTCTTACTTCAGGAGAGAGCAATATGAAGTGGACGCGATTTTTCTAGATTTAAGAAAGCCTTCGACAAAGTACCGCTTAGTAAACTACTCTCGAAGCTAGAAGCATATGGCACGGATAAAAATATCCGGAGTCGAATTAAAGACTTTATCGATGGTCGGGTTCAAAGAGTAGTGACAGATGGAGTTAGCTCATATGCAGTAGAAGTTACTTCAGGTGTTCCCCATGGGAGTGTTATTGGACGTCTTTTATTCCTACTTAACGTTAACGACATTGACTCCGTAGTCACTAGTAAGATACGTTCATTTGCCGATGCTGTAGTGGTTTACCGTGATACCCGTGATCCGGAGGACAGAGCAGCTTTATCAGATGCCCTTAATGCTGTGCGACACCAGGCAATTAGAATTAAACTTAAAAAAGTGCCTATTGATAATTTTTTGTAAATTCCCTCCCGAACGCCTACTGCATTGGGATCACCGAAATGGAGCGTGTTGACTCAATTAAGTACCTAGGCGTTACCCTCACCCAAGTTCTGTCCTGGGTAAAACACATACGGGGAATATGTGGACAAGCTAACAAAAAATTAGGATTTATTAGAAGAGTACTAGGTAAACATGATGAAAAAGTCAAAGAGAAATGTTATATGTCGTTGGTTAAGTCTCATTTAGAATATGCTGCAAGAAAATGGGATCCTAATGAAGTTCGATCAATTGCCGAAGTGGATCGCGTGCAGCGTGGAGAAGCTAGATTTGTAAAGCGTTGTTTTGATAAACTTAGTAGAGTTTCCAAAATACAAGGGGAATCACCCGCGGAACGAGGAGAAGGACGTTCCTTTAGCAGTGATGTTGAAAATATATTATTACCCCAATCGTACTGCGGTAGGAGAGTTCATGTTAATAAAATTTGGGAGATTAAGTGTAGAAGCGATAGAATAAATATGTCATTTTTTCCACTAGCGTTTGGGGATCATAAGAAAATAATCCGACCGCAGTATGGTCATGTTCGGGTAAAAATTAGTCTGGTGTCTCACTTTTCACTCCCTGCCACACACCTTAGCGGTGGCTTGCAGGGTACATGGATAAATTAATTAAATAAATGAGTGAATTTATTTTCAATAATTTTGTGATATTCTGTGAAGGATTGGCAGTGAATCCATATTTCATTGTCATCGCCAGCTAAAAAACTGCCGAGTATCCTGTTCTTGTTGCAATCGCAATTTTTGTTTCGGGACTTTTAGTGCATCAGGAAAACTAAATTCTTCTGTTGCTTTCTCGTTTTCACGTTAGTATAGGTAAGTAATATCTCGAGAAATGTCCTCCGTTAGACTGATTAAAGGATTATGCATTTTACAGTAGTTGTCCTTCTGATCGAGAAAAAATGTGCCAAACAGCTTCAAGGCCTTCTTTGATAATGGCTCTAAAATATCCGTATAAGGCTAATTAATTGTGTTTTTCAGTATCATGCAAACGCTAGGAACTCGGTGCGCCCATTGGTGGCTCGTCGTGAGAGACTGCCGTTGCAGATGGCGAGACGAAACGAGGCGTGTGGTGGTATATCCGTGGCGCTCCGCCTTAACCCTTTTTGCGCTCGTCTCGCCCGCCAGCCGACCGACCCACTCTCCTCGCTCCCAAGAAAGCTGGAGCACTGATTTGTTCCGTCTTTGAAAGGCTGTTTGCGACCCACCCGCCCTCCTTTTTTTTGTCGCTCCCCTTTTTACATGCGTCTGTCTCTTTCCCTTCGCTCTTGGATCTTGCCCCTACCCATTCTTTCCCGCCCCCGTCAGCCGCGGCATAGGGTCCCTCATCTTTGTAAGAGAAACATGAGAGGTAATGAACCATGTGCGGGGACCGCGCGATCCCTTAATGCCTCGACTTTCCTCCGAGGTCTCTTAATCCCTGGTCTCCCTCTCTCTCTCTCTCTCTCTCTCCTTCCCAGCGCCCAGTGAATGGGTCATGTATGTGTCTCTTTAGTTCCCCATATCTGGATTTTTCTCCGCGAACTTATTCGTTTTTTTCAGCTATCTTACACTGCTAAGTAGCAGTGTATCAAGCTCCTCATAATTTCGGATGTCTACATTCATATGGAGAGTTTGGATGCCTATAGAACAAAACGACAACTTTTCGCCACCCGTATAGTAAAAATACATTCTCTTTTGAGGAAATACTAGTGAAATCTTTAATAAAGGGTGTAGTTTTGCATGGTTCGGAAAATTGGTCGTTGAGATAAGAGGATAAATGTGAATGGGAGCCTTTATAGATATTTTAATTGATATTTTAGTACCCTGCAAGCCACCGCTACGGTGTGTGGCAGGGAGTGAATACACACCAGGCTAATTTGGACCCGAATATGATCCTACCACGGTCGAATAATGTCATTCTGATCCCTTATCGTTCGTGGAAAAAATGACATCTGAAATATATCTGTTCTACACATAATCTCTCTAATTTTACTGACTTGATCTCTCCCACCGTGCTACCATGAGAGTAATGATACATTTTCAACATCGCTGCTAAAGAGATGTCCTTCCAATTTATGCTAGAGATTCAATCTTTAATTTAACCTGCGCTCCGTGAGTGGTTACCCTAGTTCCTCTAATGTTTAGGATACGCTACTAAGTAACACGTGACAACGTTTTACAAATCCAGCGGCTCTACGCTGTACGCCATCCAATTCAACAATTGGCTGTGGAGAAAATAATATGGACGGAAAGGGAAGCAAGCGATGAAGTTCTACGATTATTAGTTTTATGCTAGGTAGCCTTCAAGCATAAGTATTTAAAATTGGAAAACTGCGCATAGAAGATGGCATCGAGATCGAAGCTACTCTTGCTAGAGAGATAAAGTACGGATCATTCATCCTCGGAAGGTAAAGATTATATTTCTGTAATGATTGAAACTTTTTTTCTTTCAGTGAGAATGCTTTTCTCGTGAGTGTTAGATTTAGTCTGATGCTAGGCGTCCAAATATATATATATATATATATATATATATATATATATATATATATATATATATATATATATATATATATATATATATATATATATATATATATATATATACTCATATATACAGAAACAGATATAAGGAAAAGGGATAGGAACACATATAAAGGACGAACACAATAGAGGTGGGGAAGGCGGAATCGAACGGATCACAAGAGTAAAAATATTTCCTCAACCGGGACTCGAACACCGGATCTTATATATATATATATATATATATAAACACATGTAGATTTTTAGAATATAGAGACACAAAGAAAGGGCACTCACAATTTGTTATTTGACGTTTCGACAGCTCGGCTGTCGTCTTCAGAATCAAGACGACAGCCGAGCTGTCGAAACGTCAAATAACAAATTGTGAGTGTCCTTTCTTTGTGTCTCTATATTCTAAAAATCTACATCTGTGTTTTTATATATTTGTGCGTCGCCGAAGAGCGTTCCATTTCGAAGATAAATATATATATATATATATATATATATATATCAAGTGACAATAATTTCACAAAATAATCAATAAAACCGAAGAAAAAGTGATAAACCCTTAACGGTCAGTCGTGCCTTAGAGCCCGTTTACTCATCGTGGCATAGGAGAGGACATGCCCTTTAAGGGGCTCTCGGAGGAAATCCATTCGCCCATTTGTTTCCTGCACATTTTACGGATGTATTCCAATCCCCTGGACGTGAAGCCCCTTTATGCCCGTCTATAGATTTCTCCCTAATCCTCTTGGAGGCCAGTTTGTTTGGCCTTTTCTTTTGATGCCATTTAGTCCTGTGGGAGCGCTGCGGACCCCCGTTCTTCTCTCTCTTCATCCGGGGGGCCATTTCCATGCCCCCCTTTCTTCTCTCTCTCTCTCTCTCTATACAGACTCTCACACACACACACGGATTCTTCATCCTATTCGTCACATCCTTGAGAACACCTTTATATCTATTATGCTCTTTTCAAGCTAACGCAAGTCACTTGGCGGTCGTTTTCTTTATTCCCGTTCTTGTCTCCTGCTAAAGGTTTCGTGCCGAATGCAGTTCCTTGCAGCCTCGTGTCTCCCGACAGATTTATTTCAACGCTCCATCCAATCGGTCTGTCGCCTATCTCTCCCCTAAGAGCGGAAGAGAACCGTCTACTTCCAGTGATACGTATGCGTGGAAACGTCTTCCTCGTGGGATTTAATCCAAATCGAATAGTTTTCACGTCGAAATATATTTAGTTGCCGCATATTTATAGCTTTTTGGTAGGAATAATGGATCTGGGAGTGAGTTTTTGTGAAAGAGATTTTTTTGATCTTATGCATTCAATATCTTTCCAAGAATATGATTATAACGATTGGTTTATGTTTAATAAGAGATAATCTATTATTCATATCGCATTTCAGTTGTAACTGTGCTTAATAGAACTATAGGAGAAGGAATGTCTAATGCATTATCATCTCTGCTGAAGAACGTGACGGCTGGCAGGGAACAATATTCAAATGCATATGACTTCCATTTGGTATGGGACGATTCAGAAATGAGAAGAAACCTAACGTGATTGATTAATTTCACTTAAATTTCTTATTAAATGATCGTACATAGGTTTCGTCAGGTTGATGTATAAGGGACGGGCAAGAAAGACCAGGTGCGCTTCCTCGTTAATCATCACCTTTCCTTTCCCCGTTACTCCATTTCAAAGGATATGGTCTATATTGACGGATGAAATCATTTCCTGACTCTGCCCTCACGCCCTGGGATGGCCTCGCAGATGGTATTCCCCGATTTAACTTGCGGACAACGACCTCCGTCGCTTATCATTTGTTTTCCCGGCCCGAGTTACTGGGAGAAGGCCAAACCGGACCTTCACGCTGCTTGTTATGGCAATCGAAAAGATGTGCTTGACCCATTAAATAAGTTGCTTGAACATCGAGGTTGACTCCTTGTTAGGGGTTTTATATCAGGACACAGCTTTAATGTACTTACGGCATTTACCTTTCATTCACTCTTTATGTTAAATAGCCGCAGTCAGTAGTGGGTTCCGATCACTTATTTGCGCGACAGTAACTTTTAATGAAGTAATCCACTAATGCGCATTTATTGCTGTGGTATAATATTTTTAATCACTGCAATTAAATTAAAGGGTTAACAGAAATTTTATGTGGTTAAAATTTTGGGCCATAAGTATATCGACTTTCATATTGATACAGTCGTGACAGTATTTTACCGTCTTATAAAACTATAAGGGGATTGCTAAGGTTTCTACATCTACATAATACCCCGCAAGCCGCCGCAAGGGTGTGTGGCGGGGGGTGTTAGGTCACCAACCGTAAAAAGGAACAATACCACATGCAAAACAAAAACATGGAAAATTGCACCCATAGCAGCGCACACACGCATGCAAAAATCTCTTCTTCCAACACTCCATTAAATTTCACGGTTTACGTACAGCTAAGTCTTTAGAAGGTTTAAATACCGGTTCTGGTGTATTTCGGCTCTTTCAGTCATCTTTATGGTAAAAATTATCCGCAGTATATCATATCTTAAACGACGATCTTTCGATTAAATGCGGACGAACACTCAGGAGTAGCTATTATGTTTAGCAGCTTATGTTATGCATGAATTTCGTTCATAACTCCCGTTCACGCTGGTAAATTCAGGTCATTCTATTCTTTGTTGAATCTTTGCCCCAATGTTAATACTTCTACGTTAGGAAACCCAGAATTCAGAGTACCTGGTGATATTTTAAATTCGAACCGTGACACAGGCCCAGCGTAGTACTCGTTGATGGGCATCGATTTGAAGCGAAAGGAAAGCACACGAACTGATCTCTCATCTACATACATATCATCCTGATATTCGCCTCGGTCATTTGGTTGGAAGTGCTTCAGTGGCATTCTCTGTTCAGGAAACTTTTAATGTTATCGAAAAATCAGAGCACTGGTTGCATTTTATTCATTGATTGTCTTCATAAGTTGTGCTTGGCATAATGGATACGTTAGCTGTGTTTGTCGTTGCATGAAACTTACTTTCCCTTGTTTTCTCATTGCGTCTTATCAGCTTTGGTGCCTGGATAATTCTGCCAAAAGAACTACTGAAGTGGTTATTCATGATGATTTCCTGCGAATCAATCTCATAAACAATTGAGTTTTCCGTTGTTTATTGAAGTCTTCTACCATTCCGAGTCATTAATATGTTGGTATGAGCCTCGGAGAGTAGGAAAATCATTTTAGTTTGGGCTTTTTGGATGTATCTTGGAAAGTTAATTCACTGAAATTGGTTTAGTATCCTGTCATCCAAAGAGGAGATGCTACGCAGTGCCTTTCTATTTTAAAGTTAAATTTTTCTGGCTCGATAAAATTTGGTGAAATTTGTCAATATTATTGAGAATCAGCGTTATTTGCTTTGGTAGATGGTATTGTATGCGCTGAATTATTATAAATTTTCTGCCTAAGTATTTTCATGAGTTGAACTTCCTGTGTATCGACAGAGAACCTTTCACGGAGCGGTTGTTGCCGTACTGGGTTAATTATTTCATCTTAGTAATTGACTGTAATTATGTGTTGAGCTTAGTTCGCCAATGAAGTGTTTCACACACCGTTTTAAAATAATTCAAATTGTCTTAATTATTTGTAATTTCGAATTTTTAATAGATGCTTTATGTGTTTAGCATTTATGCAATGTATCATAATGTTATTCTTTGTGGATGTCCTCCTTAGCTTTACAGTAGCAATTCCCAAAAGTACTGTGGCAATGTATTTCACGTAATTCAGTCCCAATTCATCCAAAAACTTAGATCGGCAGCGCGTCGCCTCATTATATGCAATCAATACGTCTGCGTGACGAAATTTTTTATTGTCCACGCCAAAATTCAGTTTCTGCTTTAGCCCTTGTAAGTTCCCTTCGATTACATATTACGGATGATGGCCCATTTTGACATTGATTGTCCATTGGCTGTGAAGTTATTTTCGTTCAAGTGAGGGAGCGTTTTATTGAAATATCCCTTCCTAGGATAATCGCCCCTGTCCTTTTACCAAGCGAGCGTCCCTCTCTGTTGCTTCCCATTCCGCATTCCGCCCACTTGAGGAGGGAACGGAAAGAGAAGAAAGGGTTGTGGTATTTATTGTGTGGATTATATCCGCTTTCTCTCCCTTGTATCCCCGAGATCACGCCCGCATTTCTTATGCCGCTCGTAGTCTTTTCGTCACGCCCCTTTGCCTCATCACGTTCGTCTCGTAGTGAATCCGATCGTTTCACGTCCTCTGGAATTACCAGGAACTTCTGACCTCATCCGAAGGTTCCTGCGCGACATATCTTCGCATTTATGTAATTGTGGATGTTGTAATCTCGTTGGCAATGTAAGGAAGTATTTTTGCGCACATTAATAATTACCAGTGGAAATGTGCACTGTTTGCAATCACCATTTTAGATTTAGAGTCACGCGTGGAATTTCATTATATTAATCTACCGATTAGCAGTCATAGCAGACCTGAAGTTCATTTGAAGGTTGAAACATTTTTATTACACTTTTATTTATTTGTGTGGTAATTAATTGATAGTAAATAAATGAATTTAATTTAAACTGATGAATTTAGTAATTGAATATATAATTAAATGGGTGTTTTTCTTATCAGAAAGCGTTTTACTCTTATTGGCATAAGAGTTTGGGAAGTAATATTACCAGCTACCAGTTATTGACAGCTGTAATAATGAGTTTTTTTATTTATTTTCAGGGACTCTCAATGGGATACGGGAGGCTCAGCTCAAGGCATTTACTTCGACTGCAGAAAGGATGTACCTCATCCAGCTGATGGTGAGGAGTTGCTTTCTTTTTGAGTTGGAATCAGAACGACGGCCACCTCCTCTTTTGGATGGAATTTGGCGACAGTATTACGATTGATTTTATATTTCTCGTCCCACCTCTCTTATCTTTATAATCCGGGCTGCCTTATCAGTCATTGCCCCAGACTTTAGATTGCCATTTGCTTTTATTGAGTTTCATAGGCACTGCGACGCAAAAAAGTGACTCTGAAGGACGCCTGATAATCTGTCATTTGCGAAAAATTCTCATCTTAAAGGGTCTCGCATTTGGTGGACGTAAATGTTTGGAAAAGTTTGACGGTTTATATGAGCGTAGTTGCAATGTAGTGCTGTATGTTATTGCTTTTTTGATTGTCCTCTCCCTGCGAAATGGACGACAGGAAATGATTACCGGAAAGAAACCCTGAGGAAATTTCCTTTTCGTGTCACTCTTACCTAATTGAGTTAGCGTTTGATTTCACTTTAAGATGCGATCCGCCAGACAAGAAATTGAGTTAAACATATAAACTATCATTTGTTTTGTTTATAAGCTGAGAAGGTGAATGTGTCATTCTCCAATACCATCTAATTTTAAGCGCATGCATGTAACATCTGCTTATTCTTATCGATATGTGGCAGACGTAAAATTTTGTGTTTTTCAATTTCAACCTTACAATTCAGCCGAGGTATCTGTAGTGAAAAGTTTCATTTACTTCTTATCTGAATGATTTTTTATGAACATCTTTTTGCTGAGGAAACTGTTTGCAATAAGTATTGATTTTACCTCTGCCACTCGTGATGTATTAATTTTTATAAATTTGAAAATTTTATTTTGAATTTTGGGAAACTCGTCGGAAAATTCAGGATCAATATTTGACTGCAATATTGTTTACCGCCAGTGCCAAATACAGATGCCATTTTACCTGGGTATATTGTTAACATTATTTTTAATGTCTCTCGTTTTGATAGATATTATAGTTTAATGTCTATCGTGTAGATAGTATAGATTTTAAAAATTGGAAAAATTTGTTTTCTATGCATTATTTTAGGGACCAATCCAAATTATGTGAAATTTAAGTTATTTAAAATGTTAAACAAGATAATAGGCTAACTTGTCTGAATGATATTGTAAAAAATATTGTTTCTGAGATAACTAAATGATGTAATAAATATAAAATTTCATATGTGTAAATATTTACGCTAATGTATTTTCAATGTCAAGATTTGTTATTTGCATTTGCTGATCTGTGATAAAAGGACGGAGTTTTAAACTGTATGTGTAATTCGATGTGCTACATTTGGCCCGTTTTTCAGAATGCGCTGAGCTTTATAGCATTTTATCGTTGTGCACTATTTGTGAACCAGAACTGTTGCATTTTTTACGACTGTTCTAATGGAAAGTAGTTGGCACGTTTCTTCAGTAACATCTTTGATAAAACAATATCGCGTATGATGAACAATGGGCCAAAGTGTGTCAATATAATGTAACATTAGTACTCGGGCCTTTGAGAGGCGCGTGGTAAAGGTCCGGACCGAGTGGCTGCAGTCGCCCGACGGCCTGAACCCGTAGATCCGAACTTGTGTCCAAATGCTGACGCTAATCCACAAGCTCGATTCTATGGGTCTGGGTAGCCGGGGCGGTGACGTCGAGGGATTTGTCGGCGGGGAAGAGGAGACCACCGTGACCTGCGATCAAACCATCACCCCTCCCTGCCTTCCATTCATGGGAGTCGTTTGGAGATGGCAAGCCAGGCTTCGGGTACAATTATTATCCCCTTGCACTGGCTTGCGGGAGTACGACTCGGCGGCGTTGCGGCGGAAAAGAAGAAAGTCGTGTATTCGGCGTGAGGTAGTAGGTTGTATAGTTGCGAACTACATCATAACGGGAGAACTGTACAACTTGCTAACTTTCCCCGAATCACGCTAGAACTGCGCTGCGGGCGTTCACCGGACGGAACATCCAGACATGCCGGAAGGAAGTGCTCGGCGCTGTGCATGGGAAGGAAGGGAAGCTGTTGGTGTGTGGGAGTGGGGGTGCGGGAGGAGGCGGGGGGCGGAGGGGCTTCGGCGGCGGTGAGCGAAGAAGGGTGCGGTGGGGTCGATAGAGTGTATCCCCACCTTCAACGCGCCGCCACTTGGGTAATGCTCCGTCTCAGCTCCTCCCCACCCCCTTCGACCTTCCCCCACCCCATTTCCGCGTGGCCCTTTGTCTTCTGCCGTCGTGACTTGCCTCGTAATTTCCGCTTTTTGTTCGCCCTCTTTATGATATTGTCTTCGAAATCTCCCTTTTTCCCCTTTCCCTTCCTTCCTCTCTTCCCCCTCACCCCCCTCCTTTTCCCAAGGGCGGAGACGGTTATTTTGAAGTCGGTGGCCCGTGACATAATGAATCCACTTCAGTCCGTGAGGGTTCGCGGCGTTCCTCTCAGCACGCTCCTCTGCCGTCAAGGTGGACTCTCCACCTTTGGGCGAAGGCGGGGAATACCCGAGGGCTCTGTCGGCAAACGCTATTCTTCGGGGAATCGAATCTCGAAGTGAAGTTGGGGGGGAGGAGATAATTGTATCGGATCAGTTTGGGGGAATACCCGGTTAAATAAATGATACTATGCATTGAAACCAAGGTTGAAAAATTAAGTGGAGTTAACTTAGCTGTTTTTTACTTTCCGTAACGTTTACGAGGATAGTTTAATCCAATGTTTTTAGAACAAATACTATTTTACGACTTTTGACGTAACGAGAACAGGGAAGCCCTTTCAAATGTTCTCGCGGGCTGCCTTCAATCGACCGGACATACCTATTCAAGACATTTAGGCACTCAGTTTGGATAAGTTAGAACATATATATCAAACCCTTATTTACACTCTTCCAGCTTCCAGTAATGCGTCTCAGCACATTTTCGCAAGCTAAAATGTTATGCAATTATCATTGCCCCTATCCCCGATGTTAAACATCTTATTGCTACTCTGAAAACCAAATTAAACTTATTTTACAAGGTGTCATCTACCACGGCACCCCTAGTCTAATTATTAATTAAAATTACGAGATGATTTAGCCAACAACTATGCTGACGTATAGAAAACATCATTTATGTGATGTTCGGTTGTTTTTTACCGTAATTTTCTCCCTTCCGTATTTGTTTTTTCTTCCCAGATATAATCGTCTTAATAGTCTGTCCCAGGTAATATCCTTACTATCCGGTAGGGACTTTTCATTTACCTGCCTCCCTCACAGTCCAAGGCGGATCGGATCTAATCTCCGATTAGATCCAAATCCACCGGGGAATCATTATGAAGTTGCTTGTATAATATCGTAATCGTATTGCCTCAAATTAATTTGTTACAAATTTTGCTTTCATCTTATGCATTGGCGCGCGGACAAACGGATTCATTAATTCTAATAGGTATTGTTGGTGCGAAATGAGAGTCTGCCCAGTAGTGCGTTTTACGAATCCTTTGTTTTGATGTGAAATCCTTGAAATTATACTCAGGATGGATTGATCAAGCCAAATTGTTTTCTTTACGCATAATTACAAATCACATATGAGAATTTTCCCTGCAAATAATCACTGAAGCTACGTAAAATCAAAAATTATAAGTAAATATGTAACGAATACTTAGCGCTATCGCTTTAATGCCCGAATTATATGCAGTTATATATATCCCGACATATGTTGACGTATTTATGATTATAAATCTCTTTCAATCAAATTTCCACTTACGAGTTAAGCGAGCATGGGTTCATCTGAACCTTTTTGAGAGAATTTTTATTTTTCGTCTAATATGACCTTTCGATCTATTTTAACTCTAAGTTATGCTTTTTTTTTAGAGTTTGTGTGTTAAGCTCTCAATATACAGGCATATATCGGTAATTAGCTTGCTGTAATTCATGTGAAATTAAAAATTTATCATTTTTGTAGAGTGAAATATTTCATACAATGTATAGAACACAATTTTCACTTGTTTCTATGTTTAAAAGTACACATTGTCTTTATATGGGTCTTGAATTGAGCACTGAAAGTTAGCGATAATTATTTTAAAAATTACTTTTTTGGTAAAATGTATTGTTTGGTGTGACATTTAGCTTTAAAAACATTTTATGCGAATTTTTTAAATTAAAAAATGTTCTATTTGTATGATTTATGTTTTTTATGTTCACTTAATATTAAAATTAATTATTGATTGAAATTAATGATTGGTCATGTAATTTCAAGGGTAGGAACTGTCAGATTGCATTTAACAATTATTTATTTATGTCTTCATTCCATTTTATTGGGAACTCCGGTTGCCATCAATGTATGTTATTCTTTTTTTACTTTCTCTCCATGAAAGGAAGATAATCGTTTTAACTAACGAGCATACCCAACCTATTTGTATCCCCAGGAACATTTGCCTTGTTGATTTGATTTGCTGATCTAATTCTAGTATTGAATTGTCTCTGTCGACTGGCGGTCTGTATAATGTATGCTAATTTTTCGCTGCATGTGTTCCGAAATAAGAAGCCCGAAAGGAAAATTTACTTTTTTTAAGGAAGGGGACTACAATGGCCTTCTATAATTGCGTGCTACAGAATCAATTTGCTAGTTCTAAGAAAGATGTTAATTGTCGTAATACTGAGGATACGTGGAATTACTTCCTTGAGATAACGCCCTCAGCAATCAACAAGTTCATTCCCAGTAAATTTATAAAAGATAATACGGAACACAGATGGTACAACGCGGATGTTAGAAGGGCATTACGACGTCAAAGGCTATGTCACGTCAAGATGAAAAATATTAGGGATGATATCTCTAGCGACAAAAAGAATTAGATCACTTATGATTATAAAATATCTAGGGCGAATAACAATAATGAATTTCGGAGAGCATTGATTGAATCCAAAATGTTAACGGAAAATTTGAAAGAGAATCCAAAAGCATTTTGGACATACGTCAGAGAAGTTCAGGTAAATAAGTCAACTGTTAATTCACTCAAAAATGATAAAGGCGAAAGAGTAACCAGCAGTTTGGAAAAGGCTAACTTATTAAATTCCTTCTTTCCAAGCGTCTTCACTAATATCTCACAGAATAATACTCCCGATAGCTTAACATATCGTGCCCGTCAACCAATGTCCAGAATTGAAATCTCGTTTGATAGAATAGAACGTTTGCTGAAAAATATTAAGCCTAATAAATCCTTCAAGTCCGATGAAATACCCCGCTCGTGTATTTAAGGATCTAGCTTAGGATATTGCACCGTATCTGGACATACTGTTTAAGACGTCCCTGGTAGATGACAAGGCTCCCAGAGATTGCAAAGTGGATATCGTAACACTAATATTTAAAAACGGAGAAAAGGAGGCCATTTCGTGCAAGGCTGTGGAACATATAGTTGCTGGTTCGATTGTCAGACACCTCGATAATGAGAATTAATTAATGAAAAATCAGCACAGTTTCCGAAAAGGTAGATCCTGCGAGACACAACTTGCGCTTTTTGCTCATGATATTCTTATTTCGGGAGACAGCAATGTTCCAGTGGACGCAATTTTTCTAGATGTTAAGAAAGCCTTCGACAAAGTACCTCATAGTAAACTACTCTCAAAGCTAGAAGCATATGGCTCAGATAAAAATATCCGGGGTTGATTAAAGACTTTTTGAATGGTCGGGTTCAAAGTGTATTGATAGATGGAGTTAGCTCAAATGCAGTAGAAGTTACTTCAGGTGTTCCCCATGGGAGTGTTATTGGACCACTTTTATTCCTACTTAACGTTAACGATATTGACTCCGTAGTCACCAGTAAGAAACGTATATTTGCCGTCGATGTAGTAGTTCATTGTGATACCCGTGATCCGGAGGACAGAGCAGCTTTATCAGATGCCCTTAATGCTGTGCGACACCAGGCAATTAGAATTAAACTTAAAAAAGTGCCTATTGATAATTTTTTGTAAATTCCCTCCCGAACGCCTACTGCATTGGGATCACCGAAATGGAGCGTGTTGACTCAATTAAGTACCTAGGCGTTACCCTCACCCAAGTTCTGTCCTGGGTAAAACACATACGGGGAATATGTGGACAAGCTAACAAAAAATTAGGATTTATTAGAAGAGTACTAGGTAAACATGATGAAAAAGTCAAAGAGAAATGTTATATGTCGTTGGTTAAGTCTCATTTAGAATATGCTGCAAGAAAATGGGATCCTAATGAAGTTCGATCAATTGCCGAAGTGGATCGCGTGCAGCGTGGAGAAGCTAGATTTGTAAAGCGTTGTTTTGATAAACTTAGTAGAGTTTCCAAAATACAAGGGGAATCACCCGCGGAACGAGGAGAAGGACGTTCCTTTAGCAGTGATGTTGAAAATGTTTTATCAACCCCATCGTACTACGGCAGGAGATATCATACTAGTAAAATTGGAGAGATTAGTTGTAGAGTAGATAGATTTAAGATGTCATTTTTTCCACGAACGATAGCGATCTTAGTAACATTGTTCGACCGTGGTAGGCTCATGTTCGAGTAGAATTATTCTGGTGTGTGTTCACCCCCTGCCACACACCCTGAAGGTGACTTGCTGGGTATACATAAATAAAATATATTTCAATTAATATTTTATGCCATTTTTAATTCTTATAAGCGCATTCTGGAGAGTTTTATTTAACTTTAATCACTGCGTTAAAGAGATTATTTGCAATTAATATTCAGGAATATTACCTAGAATCGACTTTAGCTGACGTTGCTGAAGTGGTTATTTATTTACTATGCTATTTAGAATGCATGTCCGCAGTCCTTGCTCAAACTGCCTGCTTTTTTTCCTTCTATAACGAAGGAGTGATTATAATCTGATAAGAAAGCCTTTTAAAATTCTTTCAACCACGGTAAAATAACTATAGCAAAATGTTAATAATTAAGACTAAGACATTAATAAGCTCTAATTGATGTAATTACTTTTATCAAGTACCCCTCTCCTTGAAAAATCTTAGTTTTTGTTATTAAATATTACAGTTTAACTTCGCATGCTATCATCTTTTGATTTTTTGCATAAAAATCTATTTTACCCTCTGTGAATTAAAAACAGCGTATTGATTTTGTGAATCATTATATTTTTGTTCAGAATTTTGCAATGTAATCTTCTGTGAAATAAATTTGACATTAATGATAATTTCTATGCGTCATATCAATCTTATAAAAATATTCCCACACAAATGAACTTAAAAATCAGAACAAGTAATGGGACGATGTGCATTTAACGATCCAGCTAAACAAATGTTTGTTCAGATTTCATTGTCATGATTGGTAATGATTAAAATGCAACACAAAATTTAATTTTACTCTGAGATAAATTATTGATGAGTATTAAGAGAATGAGTCAGCATAGTATATATGAGGAAAAATCTGGTGAGCATTGTTATCGACATTTTAAACGCAAGAAAATTTTCTTAAGTGCACCTGTTAAATCTTTCTGTCTCTCAATGATAACAGTTTCAAATTAAGTGAAATATTAAACTCTGCTGTCAACCAGTAGGCAACCTTTTTATTGTTGGCTGTAACATGCAATTGTTCTGCCTTAGGTAACAGGTATTATTATAATTGATGATTAATAAAACATTTAAAATATTTTATTAGGCTCTTGTTACTATCGAATGAATAGAAGGGAAATCTCATTAACTGTGAGCTTAACCCAAGAGCACAATGCATCTTAAACATATTATTGCCGAAAGTTTGAGTGAAAATGGCCATTTGATCTCTTCTTTGCATAGTTTTAATGAGGGTTTTGGTAGTATATATTAAAATTGACTTCTTGTGTTTGGCATACTATATGTTCTTACTCTGGGTAAAAATGAGACAGTTTTCATAGGTTTTGCTTCATGGCATAGGCAGACTTGTCTAAACATATAATATTGACTTTTTACTGTGAGATGCATTGATTTGACGTTCTTCAAATGTAGTTCCCGCGCTTAAAGGCTGATCTCCAAAAATCTCTTCGCTGCCTCATTATAAATTAGCTCCTTTATCCGGTTTTGCTTACAGTTTTGCACAACGGAGAATCCACATAGCTAATTTTACGTCATTATTCTACCAATGTTGTATGCACCTGCCGTGGTTTTCCCATGAATTGTTATAAATGCCTACCGCGATTTGGGTCTCCTTTTCTTTTCTACTGTGTAGAGTTATTCGCGAACTTCATAAACTCTTCTATCGACAGGTAAGCCTGAAATCTCACCGAACTAGTAACTCCCCCTACCGTGGTGTATTCAAATAATGATAACTTGCCATCAACTAGTCGTATTCTGAGATTAGCAGTTGGTTGTTTAAAATCATATCTCATGTTCTGCAACATAGACAGTTAACCATTTCCGCATAAATGTCGGGAATCCAATAGTGAACAGGGATCATTCCCAGGCTTTGCGTGTATCCTGCGTTGGGATATTGTTTTTTGTTCCTTTTAAGCATGGGTAATAGTACGGTATGCTTGTAGAGCCACTAATTGTACCAATCGATATTAATAACAAATCACTTAAGTTGATCAAATACACGATCAACTTATTGTCACTCTCACCATTAGTTCTGGAGTGCAGCGAGAAGGGTCGACGGATAGTGTGGCCCGCGAATTCATTGTTACGAACCATCGTGTGAGAAATGCGTAAGGCTTCAGCGTCGTAGGAACTGGCAAGCGGGTAGATTTTCGCCTCAGTTGGCTAGCGCATCAGGACTTTCATTCACGAAAGCGCCTTCATTTTTTCTGCATTTGCGATAATCGTCCTCTAAGCAGTAAATGGCTGAGATATTGATGAAAACTTGTGATGATCTGTTCGTAGGCTTGAGGAAATAAATTGAATCCGAAATTTTAGGGATGACGCACAAAATTACTCTCTCAATCCATGGTGCTCATGTTGCCCATCTCCCTCCTTGCACCCTTCTTTTCCCAGAATTCCACCACTTCCTCTCCTTGCCCGTCGTCTCACTCGGGCTGATTAATCACTTCTTGGGACACGCGGAAGGGAGAGTGGCGGAAGGGGTGGAGATGGATCGAAGGGGATGAGTAGCTTCTTTCACGTATCGCCACGGAGCGTCTCTGCGTCTCCAAAAATTTCTCGAAGGAAGTTGATGGGCACGGCGACCATCGATCTTGCGCACTGACCTGCCTTCCCCTTCCCGCTGAAGTGCACGCGCGTTCCACTGGATGGAGAAGTGTTTCTAAGTGAAAATCCACTCTTAATTTGTCAGTTATGTACGAAACCAGCTTGAGGATTTTCAACTGGTTTGGTGGCTTAGCGAGTGTTTTTGAGGCAAAAAATTTGCGTATGTATATGTTTGTATTATGTATTTATATTAACACACACACACACACACACACACACACACACACACACACATATATATATATATATATATATATATATATATATATATTCCAATACATGTACGTACTAATATTTGTGGATGGATGACAGGCTTCCCAACAATTTCCGCCACACGCTTTTTGGGGGCTCGCGGGGTATTGTATAAGATATAGATGATTCTAATGTCTGCTGTCTCCGCAAATTCTCTCCTAAGTCGCAGATTTTGTTGAAAGTAAGTAAAGTTCGTCTTAGAGTTATGACCGCTACCAAATATCTATTTTTCTCTGGAACAAGGCGAGTTATTTGAAGGGCATGGCTTAGGCCTAGTGTTAATAATCCCAGGAGGTAGTGGGATATGTCGGAATTAGGGAATACTTATAAACTGGGCCAATTGAAGCCAATCTTCATGGCGTTGCAAAAGATCCACGACGTCGTTCCATGCTTACGCAGGAGGCCTTCCCAGTGAAGTTGGTTGTGTTGTGACTCGGGATTAGCTCCCCGGCCTAATACCCCTCCCGAAGTGCTTAGTTATCAGCTTAACAGTTTTGTGCGGTTGAGCTTTCCCTGTTCAATAAGGGTCCCGTAATTATAATAGGGTTCCAAAGTCAAAACTTGCACATTTCTTTATGGTCTAGAGTGTCGGGCAGCTGCAACAACTGTGATCTTCACATTTTTTGGGTGAACGATCTTCAAAAAATTTCATACGATATATTCATTTCAAACATCTCTTCCTACATGCATGGTGTAAGGAAAAGAGTAATTTTAGCAGTTATGGGTGTGATAATTAGCGGAGAAAAGGTGTACTTAAATCTAGGTCAGATAAGAACGCATCTGTTGCTTAAGGTGACACTTCGTAAATTCTAATGATTGAAAGGTCATCGTGAAATCATTCACGCATGACTAGAATAACTGTTTAATAGTAATCATTGTAATGCACGTGACTCTAAATTTAGAAACATACGTACAATATAATGACAGTGAAAGGATAACATTTTTGGAACAAAGAGTGACCATTAAAGCAGGCACAACTTCTTGCTCTTATTCTATTATCGCGAAAACTTTCTTTCAAGTAAGCTTTTGATTTCTATGGATTTGCTGGGTATTGTATCGGAGAGACTTGAATACAATGGCAAATGGACGAAGGAAATATGTGCAGAAAGTATTAAGGGAAATAGTGTAACATTCGACATTACCAATAATGTAAACTTTATATGAGCAAATGCAATTCGTTTCATGATCTTTGGGAGAAATTGGGGCAGAGAAAACACAGTGCAGTAGGGAAAATAAGAGAGACATACGAGGGTCATCCGGAAAGTAGTACCCGTTCGTGCCGCATGAAGTGCTGACGACGCGAGTAGCCGCTGGACGAGGTCAGATAGCTTCAGTGGCTTGTCTGCCTTCTCTGAGCCAAGTTGCGTGACGCTAGCATTGCCTGTGTTGTTTCTGTGATTGTTTACAATGTTTAAAAAAATTGAGAACGCCGCCAGTTGTGAAGTGAGGGCAGTGATTAAATTCCTCAATGCAAGAAACGTTCGCCCATGTGATATTCATCGCCAATTCGTGAGGAACGATCGGCGCGTCACAATTGATGACATCTGTGAGCATTTTCCCAATGTTTCTCGAACAATTGTTCATGAAATTGTTAAACACCATCTGCATTATGCAAAAATTTGTGCAAGATGGGTCCCTCGCGTATCTCAATGAGCTGGCGGCGAAGGACTATGCAGCAGGAATACAGAAACTTGTCACACGTTATGACAAATGCCTTAATTTGCTTGGAGATTATGTTGAGAAGTAGTTTAAAGTATCCTCTTTCAAATAAAATTTTTTATGTTTGTTAATATTTACTTTTGTGTCTTTATTTCACGAACGGGTACTACTTTCCGGATGACCCTCGTATTTTGGGAAAGCAAAATTATTACTAATGTGGACTTAAGTCAGTTGATTCCATTATAAGCACTCATTATTGATATCAACATTCAGTTTATGAGAAATCGCATAATAATAAACTAGGTACTGCTTGTGATTGGTCTTCCGAATTTCAAGTGATGTATCGCACCTCGGAGTGATTGTTATATATATATATATATATATATATACATATATATATATATATATATATATATATATATATATATATTATATATATATATATATATATATATATATTATATATATATATATATATATATATATATATATATATATATATTATATATATATATATATATATATATATATATATATATATATATATATATATATATATATACACACACATTCAAACACGAAATCCCGCCAAACGGCGAATAAATACTCATATATACAGAAACAGATATAAGGAAAAGGGATAGGAACACACATAAAGGACGAACACAATAGAGGTGGGGAAGGCGGAATCGAACGGATCACAAGAGGAAAAATATTTCCTTGACCGGGATTCGAACCTCGGATCTTTCCACTTGCCGGGCGGATGCTCTTAACCACTTGAGCTATCGAGGAAACATAATTTACACTGAGATCCGTGGGTCTAATATGTCGCCAAGCGCCCCGATTCTTTAGCAAAGAGATGGCGTCAGGGGGCTGTTTCGCCCACCAAAGGAGAAATACACCACACACAAGAGGAAAAGACAGTGGGTTAGAATTCATACAACACCATACAGGAAAGGAACAGTGCGTTTCGTGGCACGCATAGCCAGAAGAAAGAGATGAGCCGCATTGGCCAAATACCAGTTAAGTTAAGCTCTTAAGGTTCCTCCCGCCCACCCTCCGCTTATTTCTCCTCTCCTCTTCCGCGCCTACGCGCCCCACCCCTACACCCCCAAAGCTCCCGAGTCTCGAAATGAAATGCCCGTTTGAATGAATGCACTCTTTTTTATTAATAAGGCCCATTGCTTGAATGAATTGAAGAGTAGGGAGGGGGTCGCATCTCGTTGTAGCGTCAAGTGAGAGGCTGCTTGCTCAAAGGGCGAAAGGCGGTTTAAGGTCCGTTTCAAGTGGGCGAGCATTGTTCGAAAAGAGTGTTTGTGGCTCGCATCGTGAGCCGCGGGGCATGTACCTTGCCTCCCACCCTGCCCCCCTTTTCACTGTCGACTGTTTCTTCCATCCTGTGCCCCTCTTCCTCTCTCCCCCTCTCTTTTTTCACACGCACCCCATCCACCCTGGCCCTTTTCGATCCCCTTTTTCGTTTCACATCCCCCCCCCCCACCCTTCCCCTCTATCCCTGTGCCCCCCTCCTCTTTCACCATTTCCGCTTCGGGTACTGCCCCGCCCAGGCCACACACACACTCCTGTCTCTCTCTCCCTCTCTTCTCTCCCCTTTTTCTCCATTTCCATCTCTCCCCACGCTCTCTTTCTCTATCCCGTTCCCTTTATCCTCACCCCACTCTTCCCGCCCACAGACAGCGAACCTTCCGTTCGTTGTTGGCCAGAACTTTTTATTCATTTTTTTACCATTCAAAACAGCGCCACGCCCGTCCGAGGCGGTCGGCTAGGGACGGGAGCTCATCCCTTCCTCCGTGTTATCTTTTCCAATGGGGGGAGGGCTACGAAAAAAAAAGAATACGGCTGGAATTGTCCATTGTCGCTGGCCAATTTTGTTCTTTTTCGTCGACGCGCCAACCAATAACGATCCCGAGTTACGGTTCCGTTCATTGCTGTCCGAAGCTTCCTCCAATACTGCATGCGAATTCGTTTTCGTTTCTTATGTGTTGTTTAAATTGAAGTTAGTCCTACTCGTGCCTTCGGTGGGGCGAGAGGGATCTCTAGTGCGCTGGGTGTTATGCCGAAGCGGAGAGGTTCTTAATTAGAGCGCATATCCGCGATCCACGCCCGATTACATCCTGGAAATCTACGCACGTGGTACTTACTTGTTCTGCCAGCCACTCCGAAAACCGTCTCTCTTATAACCAACGCGCGTGACTTCCTCATTGGGGGAGTCGAATCTACCCGTATCCGAAAGATGACTTTCGGTGCCTGATTGACGTTACGGACGCTCCGAGGACCCCTTATTTCCCGAGTGGTCACGAAGAGGAGGTAGCTTGGCACCGAGGGGAAGACGGCCATTATTCAATTATTCTAAGGGGTTAATTTTTCCACAATGCGGCAGCCTTAACAGCGGCTAGATAATTCGCCCAACCAGGGGTTGGGATATGGGCTAGCCAGCCACACATTTTTGTCTCCCTGCGGGCGAAGCCACGCGAAAGAGGCAGTATTTGAGGTACCCTTTTCCTAACAATACTATCATTAAAGAAAA
Source organism: Hetaerina americana (assembly GCF_022747635.1). Lineage (NCBI taxonomy): Eukaryota > Metazoa > Arthropoda > Insecta > Odonata > Calopterygidae > Hetaerina > Hetaerina americana. The sequence continues at coordinate 60,429,563 of NW_027286763.1, forward strand.
TCGGTCAAAATTTGCGATTGAGAATGGCCCATGTCTGAAGCAAAACACGTTTTTTTTTGGTATTACCATTTCCTTGCAGGCGGCTCATAGAAATGGCCGTATCACGTCGCGTAACATAGGATCTTTGTGCGTGTGTAATAATTTGTGCTGCGATTTGTCTTGCGAAGAACTTTGAATGCAGAGCACCTTATTATGGCGTGATGGCCATGCTAGTGAATATTTTCAGTGCTGAATGAGTCAAGGAGTTTGCCCCGCTATTTTCGGCATCCGGTGGGTAAAAGTGGTAGCAGCAGGTGATGTTGCGTGGCTTGCTTACTCGTAGGTGTGTTTCGGCTTCTGTGATCCCTTTCATTATTCCCAGGTCCCCTTATTATTCCCTCTAACAGCGATTGCGTCAGACACGGGACCTCGCTGCCCCCATTTTCATTCTTTCAGTCACCCCTTTTTCACACCCCTCGCTGTAATTCATGTTGGACAAATCCATGGGCTCCAATCTTTACCTCTTCAGTGCTTGTTTTGACCGTCCTTAAGTAGCCGCCGGAAAAGCGCTTTGAAGTAACTGGAAATAAGCATCCAAACATTTTTAATGTTCTTGATCTCATTTCATATTGACCCGACATACCCTATTGCACCCTTATTTTCACCAAAGCTAGTTCATCCACGTTTTATAAGATTCCTGTATTTAGATTAAAGATTTTGTGCCGGTGAAAAGGTTGGAGGTGGATATTTTAGGTTTTTACTTCGTGGAGACTTTCCGTAATTGAAATAATATCGTTTGTAAGTCAGAAGGTTAACTTAAACTAGGTTTATTGAAAATACAAGTCTTTTGTAAACCTTTTTTATCACTTAAGTTATACCTTAAATCAGACAAGTGTGATCACATGTAAAAATATTTGCCTCTACATTTTGGAAGGTTTTTCTCCCGCATTTACAGATATTAGGAAATTAACTAGAAGCACATCTTCTAAGACGTTACTGCTGCATTTTTATGTAACATTATGCTTGTGTCCATTGAAGAGGTTCTTGGACATCCTATTTTTATAGATTATGCGACTAATATTAACCAAACCGGTGGTAACGTTAGCACGTGTGTCTGCAGATGAAAGTGCTTTCGCTGACGTGGTATGCTCATTTTTTTCTAGAAGCTTGATTAAAATAAACAGTTTAATCCCGTGATAAGAGTGATACTTTTTATTCTCACGTGATGTGATTACAAGGAAAGGTCAGATTTTAGATCTGTTCGATACTTTATTAGCCCCAATGATACGTCGAACGGCCATAATTTTCAAGTTCCGTTCCCATCTCCTGCCATCTCTCTCCCTTCAGAATTTTGAGGCAAGCCACTAATTATAATGGGCAAGGGTATCAACATTTTCCCCCGTGCTGTGTTTCTCCACACTCTCCTCACTTTATCCCCTCCTCTCCTTCAGCTATGGGAATATACATGCGGGAGATAGTAGAGTTGAAAATGGCAGTGACCTGCCGATATTTAGATCACTAAAAAAATTGCAATTTGATAATTAAAAATGTCGCTAAATTTTAACAGCGGATTTAAAGGATTAGGCATTCATAAATGTTCACGTAATAATGGCTTGAAGAAGGTTGGCGGTAGTCCAGGTGTAGAGAGTTGACCTACTGACCGGAAGACCCAAGTTCGATTCCATGGCGTCCCTCTCTAGGCACCACCCAAGCTATGTGATTTTTCTGACACCAGATCTTCCTGGAAAACCATAACCGGTACAGGAAAAGGAACTGGCCCCCCTACCCTGATGTGCGAATTCCACATCCCGTGTAGTTCTTGGTACAGGGTGAACTCTACTATCACCTACCAAATCGATATACGGTATGATTAATGTGTTTGTGGTATTTTTTAATTGTTAGAATAACCGATTTCATACTTCCTTTCATTCCGGGGTATTAATATAAAAAATAACCAAGAGGACGTAATGATGGGATAACATAACGAATATGGAGATATTTGGAAGTTAAATTTACAGAAATCATATAACGACCGTCAGTAGATATCTTTATATCAATGGCTCCATTGAGTGCAGATAAAATTTTTGTGGTCATGTTTTTGCTCTATTGGTTTGATTCATTCCATTGAATTATATGCTCCATGAATACATACAGAATGCATACATTAAGAAACTAGTTTTCCATATTTCAGTCAAGTTGTTTTGGTATTTTATCCATCGTATGACGTCAGACTTTTCCACATACAACTTGGAATCCCATTTTGGAAATGAAGGATACACTTATGGCTTTGCAATTGTATTTCCCCTCAAGATTTTAAAAGGGAGAAGATCTTTGGTGATAAGATACCGAAGAACTTCAAAGAAATTCGCCGCAGTCAGCTTGCCTGGAAACAACTTATCGGAAAAAGTTGCACTCCTCCTTCAAAAAAATTTCAGAGCATCAGAACGATGTGAATAGGTTTCATTGAATTTGTATACTTGGAGAAAAAAATTTGGGACTTAGGTGCGAAATAATCCCCTTTCTTTTCCCCTCCGTCGAGTCCTTTTGAAGCCTCGTCGGAGGCAATGCATGCGCTCAGACGGAGCGTGTCTGGTGCCCACTAGGCTGCCGAATGAGCACCAAGGATTTTCGGGTGTGGGGGGACCAAGCTCAGGGGAGGGTTGATGGGGGCGAAGGGAAGGCCGGGGGAATGGGGCGGCGGGGAGCGAGAGGGGGGGAAAGGAGGAGGAGGAGGTGGCGGCGGCGTTGTGGCCCCTGAGCAGGCGTGACCCCGTCCTGAGGGCGGCGGCCCGTATTGATTCTGTGGCCGAAAGTCTGGGGGTCCGTCCGTTTCAAGCCGCCTCTAGGCCCTCTCTCTCTCCTCCCCCTCCACAAATTTCCCATCCGCATCCAAACCTCCTCCTTCACTATCCTCCTATTCCGTTGTCCTTCTTCCCCCTGTATTCCCCCCATGCCCCATTTGGTCGTCCACCATCTCACCAGCTCCCACCCCTCCCCAAAACTCCAGTGGTTCGAGAGAGTCTAGCGGAGGATGTCAAAAGAGCGGGGGAGGGTGGTGAAGAAGAGCGGGTTGGAGACGGTGGGAGTAAGTGGATGGGACCAAGTCCTTGTCCCTGAGGCGTTGCCCACCTCGCCCCCCTCCGTCCCTGTCCTCCTCTGCCTCCTCCTCGTGCCTCTCACCCGTCATCTTCTCGCCCCTCCACAGCATCAAAAAGAGACATTGTTTCATCAAAAGCATGTCTTCGCGAGTATCTCTCTTTCTCGCGTTCCCTCTCTCTCTCGCTCCGACCTCCCTCTCTCAACCCCCATCATTCTTCTCTCTTTCTCGCCCTCGGGGTTGATTTCTTTCGCATGGTTAGAACCTTTTGAAGTCGAGTCGAGTGAGGTAGTCCCATTCGCATTTCCCCCTTTTGGTTTTTTCCTCTCTGTTCTTTTTTTTTTTGCTTTGCGCCGATTTGAATCTGCTTTTGTCGGAGGCGAATTTTTGTGACAATAATTCTGAATAATTCTTGCAGAAATCTTTTTGGGAATCCAGCTTGGAACCATGAAAGATGTGTTTGTTTTTCTGTCCTCTATTGGGTGATGAAATTGGATGGACTCTTTCCGTACCAGCTAGATGTGAATTACTGGCTTTTAAGAGAAATTCATTACGGAAAAATGTACTGCAGAATGTTTCCAATGTTTTTCGTGGTGCAAACATAATTTTGAATGGAAAAACGAAATAGGCAAGGCCGGAAACTTGAATGGCTTGGCTATTTCGTTTTCCATTGTTTTACGGCTGTAGGCACGTTCGTTTTACGCTCACATAAGTTTGGATCCCGGCATTGAATTTCAATTCATTGGTTGATTTTTATCGATAGTAGAACTTCATTTAGAATTAAATTATGAGCATCCAATGCCTCTGTTTTTGTATAATGACTTAAAATCACCAATATATGTAGTGTGTCTGTATCTAAATTCGTTGGCTAGTATGTGCGAGTATGTGTGCAAGTAAATGGGTCACTTTGCAAATTATGCTTTAGCTCATTTCTATTTTGACTTTAGTTCCAACTCGTGGTCATTTCAGGCCATTAATTCATTATGAAAAAAGGGTATCTACAGTTTCAGTTTTACACCCTTTCAAACTGATGAGAATAAAAAGCTTCGACTCTATATAAACCACTTTTAGTTGCATAATATCTTAAGCTTAGGTGAATTTGTAATCGATCGCAAACTTTCGCTTAGCCGGCCATTTAATAAAAAATTTTCACGTGATTTTACTTAAACTATTTAAGCCGCATTGTCATTGTTTGTTGGCCCTAAGTGTGAAGAGATGTGTTCGCATGACATCCTTATTGAGCATGCATCACTGATTTAGTCTGTAATATGACTGTGTGTTTAGGGTTGCTAGCGATTCCTTCAAAATTCTATTTCCTAGTAGAACTTTAGTGGTACAGATTGATTGTTGGCAAACATCCTTAAAGCTGCTTCATTATATAAATGGGGGTATTATAATATTTACGTACTATAGTTGGCAAAATGTGGACGTTTTCAACCGATTCCAGGACTGCGCTGTACTCAAATGTTTGGGAGAATAGCTTTAACTGATCACAACATCGGTCGGTATAACTCAAACCTCTCGACGTTACAACTTATCTGTACAATATATGTTGTATAATTGAGGTTACTACTCCCAGAGTATGACCATATAGTTACGTGATCGATTTAAAAAATATATGTTTTTAAACAATTATTTTTGTTCAGCCAGGGGAATTCGGTCTCTTCAAACTTTCTTGCGTCGGCATAAGAGAGGGGTTAATGAAAAATGTTATTTCTTTAACTTTAAGTGGGAGTTACTGGTTGTCATCCATTTTAAGTCTGCTGCGTTTTGCGCTATAATATCAGAAACGACAAATCAGTAGCTATAAAAAAAATTTTTGGGCGCTTTTATTTAATCGAGCAAAATAATGACGTGATCAAGTTTTTCTTGGTTGCTTTTTTATTACTTGTTTCGATTACTTCGGACAAGCTTCTGAGTTTCAGTAGCCGAAACCGACCTTTTGGTGTATAGGGTTCTGTGACAGATGAGAAACAATTATATTCCATCAGACTAATTTTTTTTTCTTACCGGTATGAATGTATGCTTCCCTTAGGAATTGTAAATGATACGAAATCATTATGACTCGTAAAATCGTATTTATCTGTTGTGATTAGGTAACTTTGTCAACTGATTATCCCATGAAGTGGCTACTGAGACTACCTCTTCCAGTATTTTTTCTAGTCTTGGGGCAAGTCTTTTTTCCACCCATTAAATTGTTCCCCAACCTATATTTCGGTCTTTCTCTGAATAATTACTAGTTAAATGGTGCATGATATATTGGCAAAATTGAGGAATCATTCCGAGACATAATCATTCTAAACACTATACTATCAGAGGTTAAAAAAATTATGTGATAATAAGAGCCTTAGGAAAGATCTTGAGTCTAAAATCCGAGTAAAACCGAAACGATATTATTTTGCTTTTTATTATTTATAACCGGGCGTGCACTGTTACCAAAGTACTCAAGTGTGCATCCATTTAGTCCACCATTCGTTATTCTTTTAACCGTGGACCAATCTAAGTAAATGATCTAAAACTAAAAGCATGCGCGCTGCAATGATGCTAAATTAGTGACAAAGTATTAGCTAATCTTGAAATTTCATCTCCCTCTTTCATTAATTGCATCAATAACCTCAAACGCAAACTTTGAATGCATTCAGGCTAGAAACTACATTTAGTCAACCGATTAATGTATAGAAGATTATAATTGTCATCACTCTTAAAACGAGGCTTCTTTCTTGCATTGAGTGGCGTGGCAAGGCAACGATGAATATCTGTGATACTTCCCTGCCCAAGTCGTTCAATATTTCCATGTGTTACGCTTACACCTATAAATCCCATTCTTTGTGACTGAAACCATGCTCACCTATGATTTCCTTTAGAAAAATTCATATTAAACGGTAGTTGATGGTCATGCACTTTTAATTTTGAAACTAAACTCATGACCGGTAATCTATTAATTCGCACTAATTAACTCTGAGGCAAACTCGAATTTCTTTGCCTGATTTGTCATGGGATAGACCGGTCGTACGTTATTTGGTTAATTCCGTAGACACTCCAAAAAGAATTTTATCTTGAGCAGAAAGTTCCTCTCGGGTGAATAAAATGAAGATTCTTGAGGAGGGATACTTATGATACCGAATTGAATGAGCTTTTAGTTACCAGAGGGAGAAATATTTAATTCTACGCCTGAAATCTTTTCGTACTTGCGTTACGACATCATGCTTCATCGTTGAATTCTTAGCTCGTTGGCGAAAGCGGAAGGGAAACGAAAAATCCATACTCCTAATGACAGTGTGTCCATCGAGAACTGCCTTGTTTACTTTAATAACAGAGTGGGCCATTATGCAATTTAAGACTAATGATAGGGCCTTAACTTTTTGTTGTGAATGATCTCACCGTTTGTATAATGCCTTTTCTTATAATTTCCTATATTATTCCTGTTCTAAGTAAGAAATAAACGATTCAACTGTGGTTGATGTTGGTTCATTTAACTTGTTTCGTTGAACACGTTTCATGAGTTTATATGTGCTCGACATACTCGTTCACGATATCCTCCATGTATGGCTGCTATTCCTTAATTTTTACGCGTGTTTTATGCCCCCTCTCCTTTTTGTCCCTCCGTTATATTACACCCAGTCACAATCTTTCAAAGTGTGATGAGCTTTGGACATGCATTCGTGTTCAATATAATGATTCTCTAATTTATTATAACTATTTGCATTTCAGGACATCTTTTTCAGTGAGATCACTTAACTATTTGAAATTCACTTAATGCCCTGCCATGTGGGCAATTCGACCCCGTGGGCTATTTTGATTGATGGAACAGTTAAAAGAAATACTGCTGGTCGTGATAGCTAACGCTCGCTTGCCGCACACGAACCCTTCAAAATCCCTGCAGCTCGTTTTTCATTTAGCCCCATGGTGTAAGTAATGAGGAGGGTCTGTCTGTAGATTGGGCTGGCTCGTCGGATCACGCGGAGTGGATTTGTGGTATAATTGACGCAATTGGTAGTTCCATGTCCCCTAACCCATTCCATCCGGCACACGAAAACCCTCCTCAGCCCACCCCCTCTCATCTTTTCTTTCCTTCCCCCCCCTTTCCCCGCTACACAAACAAGTCCTTTACCTCCGTCGCCCCAATCCACTTAAAACGCTCCTCTCCGTTTGTCGGCATCCCTCACTTTCCCCCGCCGCGTATTTCGGCTCACCGCCACCCACCATCCCGTCCTCTCCCCTCACTCGCCTCGAAAGGCGCCCCCCTTTCCCTCCTCTCCCCCATTAGGCTTCTCATCCCATATCACCTCTTCAAACACGGCGTCCCCTGCAAACCCTCCCTCTGTCTCTCCCGCACCCCCCAATCCTCTCCCGTCACCCCCAGAAACCCTGTGCCACTTCCACCCTCTCCCCGTCGCAGTGATCCATCCCATGGAGTATAATATTTCCTCCCCCTCTTTCCGTTCGGTTCAATTTCTCCTCGGTGGGCCACGCCTCCGGTGCGGTGCCCAATTTCATACGCCGGGGAAGAGTGGGGAATAGAGGGGTGTTGCTGCTCCGCGCTTCGGATCCCGGTGCGTTAATCGCACTCATAACACCCACACTTTTTTTCTACTTTTTACACTCAGCTATCATTACAGTTCGGGATTATTTTTCACCCTAGGACGAAAAGGACTTCAATGCTGACTCATAGGTTGATTAAGCTGGAGTAAGAAAAAACGTGCAAAACGAATTGGTAAACCCTGATGCGGGTCCTCTGCGGATATGTTACGCGATTGTATGAGAATGGGTCTTCATGGTGATACATTCATCGCCTCTGGGTGATCCCATTTATCTAGGAGGGGCATTGTTTCCGCCTACAATTGATTCTCGATTTTAATCGTGAAACAAGTGTTTTTCTTGTTATCCCGCTGATGTTTCGACTCGATTGAGAAATATGATGTTTCCTCTATCCTTGGCAACTTTTCAAGAGACCGTCTCAAAGCTTGACTCTCTGTATTTCCCCTTCAATGCATTAGCAATATTGTTGCTGCGTGATTAGTGTTCGAAAAAGTTGCTTTACTATTTAGTTTTTCATAAATTTTCAATGATTATTTTGCTTCGGGGGTCATTTAATTGGCTGTTGATTATATTCATAGCGTGAAGGTTCTTCCCGAGGTGGCGCTTCTATGTTGACCATTTGACGCGTATGGTTATCCAACCCTATAACTGAAAAAGGCTTCGAGTTATGTTTTTGGCCCGTTGGATAACCAACACACTTTGTATTATAAGTCTCTGAGTCTAGAAACAGCATATCGTTGGTCCCATGAATTTTAAGTGGACCAACTTGGATTTGAAGGATTAGTTTTAAATAAAGAGCATGGGGAAACAAAAGTTCTATCTTCATTGGGAGATGGGGAACGCCGACGGATTAAATGCAGAGGCACAAAAAAGGGATCGTGAGATTTTGAGAGGTAGGTTGGCGTTTGAGTGGGTTGTTGAAGGATGGTTGAGATAATGTTTAGAAGAGAGGCAATGTAGAGAAGAGAATGGGGGTATGTATATATTAGGCCAACAAAGTCAAAAAATATAGGGAGATAAAGCTTTATATGAGAGGAAGATAGTCTGAGAATGGTTAGAATAGATTTGCTTGATTTAAAATACATCATTTACACAATAAATTCAGGTGCTGTAGTAATTGCTAGTTAACCCATTTAAAAATGCCAGGAGTACCTAAAAAAACTATTACAGTTGCCTTAGACGTGGTATACTGTGATGTGTTTGGTTCGATTAGTAAGCAGTATTTAATAAATATTTTGTCCATAGATATCTTTTTAGTGAACAATTTCTACACCACCCTAAGTACAAGTAGGCACGGGACATACTAACGTTGCTTATGACTAGACTCGCTTGAGAGGACGGTGTTGAGTTTTATAGGCATGCATATAATTTCGACAGTTTGCTTAATATATACCAGATTGCAATTATTTTTTAAATGCCTCCTCATAACCATAACCACTCAATGTCAAATGTGCAAGTTAACAAAGGTGGTAGCAGACAGTTTATGAATTGTTAATTCTTATGTGGTCATGGCTTCATTACTCATTCCTCATGAATAGAACTTTCTCTAGAACTTTTAGTATCCTGGACTGTACAAGAGTTAATGAATTTCAAAATGTATGCAGATGGTAGTAGGCATTTCATTTCCAGGATATCGATTCAGGATAAAAGCATGGTATCCCAGCAAATAGCTCATCACCAGGGATGATTTGAGGCCGTATCCATCTTGTTAGTTCTCATTCAGGATGTTGTGTTACCCCAACATATTCAAAAATAGTATCCAAAGGGTATTGACTCTAAATTTTACGTATTGGAACCCACGCCGTTTCCAAGTTCAATACCGCATCCATGTAACTTGCATATGCGAGCCGAAATGATTTCCTCAAATGGGATTCACCACACTCTCTCTCTCTCTGGGGCTGTTTCGTGAGGTTGCTTCCCTTGGCATATTCCATGAAATCCACAAAGATGCCTTCACGCCCATTTTTCTGTTGTGCCCATCTGGAATGGTCTCTCTCCTGGGTTAATCTATTTATTTATTAACTGCCGCCGATGGAGAGTCCACATTCATCCTCCTATTGTAAATTATCTATTCTTTACTTGCTGACCTTTGCGTTTTTCCTCCCTCTCCCATTAATGCTAATGTTAATAATCTCTTGTAATGGCAGTGTGATAGACGACGATTTTGATCGACGGTTCATGTACGTATTTCAATTTACAGGTGTGGTGATCCAAAAATAAAATAAGTGGAATGGTAAATAGGAATCTTATTTTTCCTTTTTAAATACCTTCTAATTATTTGAGCGATTTTAAAGCCTTTAGTAAATCATGTTAGAATACCTAGGTTATTGTTTGCGAACACCCGTAATTCCTGATTGAAGCCCCGCCAGAGAAAGTATTTGATGTTGATTGTTGTCCCGTAGTAGCTTAGGTAATAATCGCCGTGATGTACTTAGGATTTGGTGTAATTTTGGTGCTGTTATTCTAGTGAAATACTGAACTGCGGTTTTTATTTCTGTCGGTTTCTCGTGGAAATATTCGATTTAATCTATCCACACAATTGCATATGGTGTAAGTACAATGGAAGTTGTTTGACTTGATTATACGAACGTGTGGATGTCACTTTGATATGAGTATTTTGAATGAGATCAGTTAAGCACATTTCCCCTCTCAGTTCTCAGAAGTAATTATGTATATTTTGTGCTCTACTTGATTTAAAAAAAAATTAGCTTGTTTTTGTTTAGCCGCCGCAATCGTTTGCATCTCTGCTTCGATGTGGCAAGTCATAATCAATCTCTCATGTGCTCTTAATTATATACGTGCTCGACTGGTCCATATGTGAGTGAACGACGTGTCTAGTTTTTAATTTCTTCTATTCCCCTCCAGTATCGTGGCGCCGTTTGGGATGGGTAACACCAGCTGGTTAAGAATATCTGCCTAACTGGACGGTTGCTTCAAATAGACAGCCATTGCTGGAAAAGAATACAGCAGTCGCTGCAACACCCGTGTCATGTAGCAGTATTTTCTGGCAGTTCATCGAATGTGGTGTATGCCTCGGACCAAGTGACTATCATCTCTTTCCTTCGCCGATACAAGCTTTTGAGTGCAAAGTTGGCAAAAGGGCTGTGAAATGAAACTTAGTGAACAGTTCGGGTTAAATGTAAAAAGATTATCCCGAGGCATAGGAATTGTGTGAATCGGGAACTACGTAATACATCCAATGGTGGATTAGCTGTAAATTCATGATGTTCAGATGATGTTTATTTTTAAAATAAATTCACATCCTGGAAACATGCCTTGTAAACTTCCTTTTGGTATGTCCCTCGTGTATGACTCTTCCTGCCACTATTGTATTATTTATAAATTATGGCTGATTAGCTGACTGGTTGTGTCCGTTACAAAAGTTCGATTTCCTTTTCCATTTTGGAATGTTTCAGAGTTATAAATAAAATAAATTAAAAGAGCTGGAATCGTAGAGCGATATTTTGACTTTTTTTTTACAAACATCATATTGATGGGAAAAGTTCCGCTTTCATTCCTTTAATCACACAGAATGAATTAATGTCGACTAGTAAGTGAGTGAACCTGTAATTTAAAATCATGCTCGAGATCATCACTCACTGTTACTCTTAGAGAGGGAATTTTCCCTTGGACATTGTCCCTTCGGAAGATATTAATATACTTTCATATGTACTTTTGACTAGGAGAAGGATCTATTGAGTATATATGTGATGTGGCAAATAATTAGTTATGAATTTTATCATTAGCATAATATACGGTAGTTTTAACTTGTACGTGATGCATCTATTGATAATGGGTCACCGTTAGGCGCCCTTTGGTTTTCAGATTGATGTAAAATGCCGAGTTTCATTATTAGTGTGTTATTTTACATTAGTCATTTACATCCTGAATGCAAAATTAAATACGTAACCAAGAGTCGCTGTGCTCGGAATCTCATAGTACCACAGTTAGTGAGTAGATACCAGGGCAATTACGATTGAGTCTACAAGATTTAATGGTTCTAATTCGATTATATCAACTAAAAGGAAATCATCAGGTATTCGATTCGTGAGAATAAAGTCTGCTTCGCGCTTTTCCAATATCGACTTTGACCACGACCAACGTTGACACAGTTGCGGATATACGATCTGAAAACTAAACTTTGGGTTGTTTTCATTGATGAATGATGTTTAATCCTTTGACTGCTTTCTTATTTACCCTGCATTAATACTATCCTCTTGATTGTAGTGTTGCGATTGTCATCGGTAAAAGTAAGTTGATCAAAACGATGCATATAATGTATTTAAATAACTAAATTTAATTCTACAATTGCAATCAGTTGGCACCTTTACCTTTTTATAAATTGAAATCAACATAAGAGCGCCGGAAAAGATAATTATCGAAGGATGTATCATTATATTTATTTACATACTGATTCAGAATTCTGCCTTCAGTCCATTCCATTTTTTTAAAAGGAAAAAATATAAATTCTATGATAAAGGAAAGGAAATGATTCAGGATTCGATAAAAAAAATGTTAACTCCAGTTCAAGATTTCGGGGCTGGAGATTCGATTAAAAAGTGAATCAGAATACGGTTATCATTAGCACTCGGATGAACTGTTGGATTCGGCCCTTTCTATTTCTAAGGTGGTAATACATAATTGCTGAAGATTTGAAGTACAGATTGGCCAAAATATGTGCATCCCACCGAAATATTTCTTTTGTTTTAGATCATATAACGTTTTTTTTATTCCTAACTGGCTGTATAATAGAAAGTATTTGCTAAGTTTTTAAGGATGCCTCATTCACGTAAAAGTCTCTAAAGGTAGGTATGTTGTTTACGAGTTAGTTGATGCCTAAATATTTGGAAGATAATTACGTGGAACTTGGGGCTCTTACGTCGACCATCCTCATTATCGCTTTCCTTTTGAAACAAAATTTCTCTTAGCCTTTAAACCCCTGAATAAGTGTTATTTCCATGTATATGAATATGTTATGCTATCCTATTTCTTCGGAAAGAATATCTTTATTATAAAAAAAATTTTTCGCCAATTTTCATGCCTAGTACTTCATCTATTTTTGCTCAAGACGTCATAATTGTTGTCCACTTCTCTGTATCAAGCTCTGGAGATTTTTCTAAAAAGGGAATCGAATTTATCAGAAAATCATGAAATGTAAGCTATTTAATTTCCGAGTCTTAATATAGCTACTATAATTAATGCAATTACTACGAAGCTTCTTTACAAATGAAAAGGCCCAGACTCGAGGAAGAATGGGGTACATTTAATAATATTTAACATCAGCCGAGACCGACCTCTTTTAAGATTCTTCAACATGTAATACACCCGCTAATTGAGTGGATGTTACTGGGATGTGGATGGATGGGATAACAATATCTTCTGTCGATTATTATCAAAGCCCTTTGAATTTTTGTCGAGATATGGATGGCTTCTTAGGGGTGGATTTAATATGTGATGGATTTTTAAACGTATTTTCTAATGACTCAATTTGCAAAAACTATTAAGCTATGCAAACATTTTAATATTTTATTTAATGTCGTCATATAATTCAGTCCAGGCTTTGTCTGACACCTTAGAATTTTTATGGCGATGTTTAAACTACGTATAGGAAATTTCAATGTATGAAAGTTACATGCTGAAAATATTCAAAAACAGGATTTCTCAAAGCAAAACCGATCGAATCACCAGGAAATGGAATTAATATTATCAGCAATAGCCTACTTGATTAAGGTAGGTATTTACAGTAGTTCGCAGTGCCAAGTTCTATATTGAAATGTGCTTTATATCGCAAGAATGGTTGTTCTTGGACCTGGTTGGTATTTATATTTCTAAATTGTCGTGTACAAATATTGTGGAAACTTAAGAGCCATATCTTTTTACAATTTCCGAGTGGAATAATTCTGAAACCTTTAAAATAAACATAGGAATGTTTTGTTTTGGCAGTTATAACCATCATTCTCGAGGTCGCACTTATAAGAATGACCTCTAAAACACAAGCACGTCATTGGAAGACTTCCATATCCAGTTTTGCTGTGGTGTCATTGATCCAGCTGGCAATTTATTCAGGTTTATAGTCATATACCTCCTCTTTATAGTAAGTATCTGAATACATTTTCTTTTTTCTTAACTCATACATTGCCATATTTGTTGATAAGGAAACTTTGCAGCCGTAGGCATAGTCGAACAATTGTAAAAGATAGAAAACCTCTACTTAAAGACATACATTTATATATCTTGATACTCCCTGTTTGATGATGTAATGAGAGTTCACCATACCGCCTCTATGTCGGCATTTTGCAAGTGTTCAATTGCACTAATTCGATGCGTTTTGTTACGGAGGAGAGACAATCATGTATTGAACAGATTCTAACAATTATCAGACTAAGTAAACTCATCTCTACCGCCCTCATTTGGAACTACCATAGCAAAAGGGTTGATGTTAAGATAACATTTTGTTAGCACGAATATGATATAGAAGGATAAATGAGTGTGCATTAATGCGACCAAATCTGCGTCGTCGTGGTACGGATTTGAGATGATTTGGTACGCGCAGTGTTTCAAAATAAATATGTGAAGGGCCGTAAAGGGCATTTCATTTGTGTTCCAGGTACGTTGGTGGAAATTTTAGTAAAGTAAAAATTTCAAAAATGTAATTGAGATATTTGAATTCTTTGAGAGATCAATTGTGACTTGTTGAAGGGTGCTTATGAATTCTGTTTAATTGATGTCTCTTTTCCTCTTTTCTTCATTAAACGATAAGCCAAATGAAGATGGGTGTGGAAAATTAATACAGTGTATAAAATATAACTCACTCCAAAATTTGTCCCGAACACTTGCGAGATGGATAAACTGCTCCAATATGGATTAATGAAATATATTATTTACTCTATGGTTTGACAGTAGATGCTCATTAATGATAGCTACATAAAAAGAACTATTACTACTTCATACGTATCATAAAATGTTCTATTTTTGCTACAAAAGAAACGAGTACTCGTCAGATCTTAGTGCTCTTCTTGTTCTGTTGTAACATAAAGCTGTAACGATATACAGTGACATGAACTTTATTCTCTCCAGTTAAATATGAGTCCATGTCATCATTCATCTAGATATTCTGACGAATTTCTCTGAGAATAGAGAAGACATATTGTTATGAAAATGATACTTTTTGATATAAATTGCTTACTCAAAAAGATAATACGAAATAGGATGGCAAATACATCAGTAGGAATTTATGTATGAGTCAAATTGTAGTGTATGTGTTCTCTGATTTAGGAGAAACGGTTTCAGCATATCAAAATATGGGTACAGTTTCTCAGTTCCTTGTAAATTCTTCAAAATATTCCTTACTGTATCGTAAGCTCTACCATGCAACCCGTCATGAGTGCGTGTCACAGAGGTGTTAAAACACCATCCAGTATTCAAAAAGCAGGTAAATGTTAGCAATGATTGTATCATTAATTAAATTTCCTACAGAATAAATAGTTTTTAAAGTTTTGTACTATCCAACTTAAAGATACATCGGTATTCATTATGCAATACAAACGCTTCAAAATAATTTTCGTCCCAAAATCTATATTCACGAGTTCAAACTATGTTAATCGTTCCACATTGTTCTGCGGTAAGTCGAGTACATTCCCTTCTTTAAGCGTGGGGATATAGTTATGCGCATGTCTCAATTGAAGCTGTGACAATGAGGCTCATCTAAATATCGCGTCCCATATTTAATCGTTCTTTATTGGTGTTTTTTTTCAATTAGCTTTTCCCTAATACCATTTCATTTGAGGAATCGCACTTTCACTTGCCATTAACGATGAATATAAGGCGTGACAGTGGAAAAGAGATGACTTTCCGGAGAAATTCGAGGGTAATAAGTGGATGAGGAATAAAAAAAATTGGTATTTCGGATGGAATTAAGTAAGGTGAAAAGAATGCAGGGCTAGTGAATGTGTTGTTGTCATTTGTGGTATGTGGTTTATGGATATTTAGTGTCGTGTTCGTTATTATGAGCACGGTAGTGTATAGCCTCAGCATCCATTATAAATCCTACGTTAACGTGGTAGAGTACTGTCAACATTGTCGCTAGTTATTCCCCGATTTTGAGATCTCTGGCGAGTTTCTTTTGCTACTAACTGCCTTTATCCTTTTACTTCGCAATTGACGAGAAGGATTTTACTTGATTGGCAGCTATGTACTAGATGAGTTTTATTCTTAACCAACTATTCGTTAATGACGGAAACAATGCCTCTTCGTCGATAAGCATAACTAAACGTAAAGTTTTTCAGTTCGCTTATTTATGGGCGACGATGAAATAGTTTTCTATTTACCGAAAGAGAATGTTTTAGATTTTTTTGATGAAACGGGTGTAAATTATTTGTAGTATCATTTTTGTTGCAGTTTTGATGGTGTTTTTTCATGCTTCTGTTAAATGCTTACAGATTTCAGAGTTTAAGTTATCCAAGATGTCACGGTCATTCTATTCGACACACATTTCAAAACAAAACTCAGTATTCCTAAGAATTCATTTTAATAATTGATGATTTACGTGGACTCCTAAAAATAACCTCTGCAACAGATGAACTGTGAGTGTGGCCAACCAAGTAAAATTGGAGACAAAGTAAAATAAATTATTTTAAATCATCGATATTTACATGCAAAATGCCCGCTAACCGGTAATTTCAGCTCGTAAAGTGTGTTTTCCGTCCATAAATCTGGGTTAAATAAACCTGTTAATATTTTTCATATTACATTTGTAATATGTAAATAAAAATTGATTCAGGATCCGTGTTGCTTTCCTTGTTGGTCTAATGAAAATCACACACCTTTGCCCAATAAGATACTAGTTTACACGGGGTTCAGATAAAGTGACGAGTGAGATATAGGTATTGTCAAGCGTGTAGCAGCGAAGTGAGGGTTAATTCATGGGAAACGTGTGCATCTTTCTGTTTTTTATCGAAATAATAAGTATTCTGCGTGAGTTCCGGTCTCCGATTTATTCAGCTCCAGTGCGCCGGCATAAAAAACCTTCCCCGTCCTCCCGAGCGTCCACCCTACTCGAAATTCGCGTCCTTCACGATCTTGAAAGGTCGTTGGACTGCGGGGCAGCGAACGGCGTGTCCGGGATCGTCTGGACCAGTGGTTCGCCCGAAGGCTCAGCAGACCCTCCTGTCTGGGTTCTCTCGCTACCTCGAACCCTCAAGAACGAGAGAAAAGGAGGCGTATGAACTGTCGGTTCACGACCTCCCAGTTATTCCAGCATTCGCGCTCGTAGCATGAAAAGCATTCTTCTGCTCTTAATGACTTATCTGTTCCTGGAAACATGATTGTCCCATTAGAAAAATTAATTTTTTTTCGTTTTTTGTGCTCATTAAATGTTTGCCTTACTCTTATTCCCTAAAATGATTTTGGCAATCGATGAGATTCTTTTTCGTGTGAATTTCTCCAAAGTGTCTTTTGCTCAGTTTTTAGTAATAATAGGTATTATTATCTGTCCCATTTATCGAATCCAAGAAAACGGAATACAATTATCGTACCATGCTTTCTGAGTCTGCATGTAGACTGAGCATTTGGTGGCTGGACTCGAATATTTTCTTAAAATTAATTTTTTTTTGTTTTGACCAATCAAGATTACTCTTGCAATCCATCTTCAGGATAATGAAAAATAAAATCACATGAAAAAATCGATATTTTATGAATTCACGGGAGAACATAACAATGGCATGCGTACACACAGGTGTAGATTTTGTTTTTGAATGTTTTGTTAATTCATTTCAACTTTGTATCACAATAAGAAATGCGACAAAATGTTACATTTTACGCTATTATCTTCGCTGATTTCTGCCATAATGTCTTCCTTTTTCTGGAGTCTTTATCTAATGAAATATGCTGTTAAGATTTTCATTTCTCTTGAATCATTAGCCGAGCCATTTCAGGTCATTATAAATGCTTTGTTAATCATTATGACATGTTTATATTAGTGATGTTACTTATTTTAATTTTTTTATCCTGCGCCATACAATTATTGAAAATGGCGTTCAATGTAGTTGTGCTTGTAGCAAAAGTCGTTTGAATTTTTTCTTAAAGTTTCTGACAAGCTGTTTTACCGTAACGTGTCTTAGCAAGGCTAAATCGACGTGACCGCTTAGACGTCGCACTTAGAGAAAATATATAATGCATAAGGAATTCATAATGCAAGTATATTGGGAACGGATGTGACAAAGTCGAAGACTTAAGTACATGGTAATATTTATGAAATGAAGATCAACATTATTACGTAAAAGGGTGTATGATTTTTGTCATTTTGAGGTCACAGAAAACAATATTTTTTACGTGTGTTCGAACAATAGAATTCTAAATTTTACTAATTCAAATGATTTTAGATGCTAATGTTTGAATCGTCACTCAAGTTTGGTATTTTTCGGCTTCCATTGGTGGCCCATATCACAGTTGAGGTATCTATTAGCCTTTATTTGCTTTCTTTTATAACTTTCCCATCTCCAGGACCCCACAGTCACCAATTGGTTGACCAGAGGGCGGACTGCCCAGCAGGAAGGCAATCATTCCGGTTGACTAACCGACTGAACATAGGCATCACTATTATATCTACATGTTAGAATGCGTATTTTAATATAAAAAAAACATGAATTTTCCTATTTTATGCATGCATTCGCTGTTACCGAAAAAATCACGAAAAATAATGAAGAACAAAACAGAAAAGTATCTACTCGCCCAAGTTGAGTAAGGATAAGGGACTAACGATTAAAAATCGTCAAAACTAAACTTCTAAATCTTTAATCTCCCTCGTCCTTTCATATGGTCCAAGGGTAACATGTTTGTGAATACACTCGTATGCTCTGTATAACGTAATATTAAAATTCGGAAGGGATGTATGCTGCATTATTTACAGTGTATTGCCGAGTGTGATTAATAAAGAATAATTATCATTAAACTATCGTAGTTTTTCCGTATTTGCCGTTGTTTATTAGAATTAGCGCACGATATTTTCTTAGTTCTTTCGCCCGTTATTTACATCCATTCTTTAATTCAATTGATAAGATAACTTTTCCTTTATTTTATTGTTATAGTTATGTCTTATTATGTCACGAGCCGAAGATCTTAAGAGTTCGGATAGTGCTATGGTTAGTAGGTATTGCTCGTCCGACCGCGGTAGGGTCATGTTCATAATACTGGTGTGTATTCACTCCCTGCCACACACCCTAGCGGTGGCTCGCAAGTTACATAAATAAATATAAACATCCTGTGGAATAATGAGTAAGGCATCAGGTGAGATCAGACATGGTAAGATCACCTTGACAAAAATGAAAAGGTGTAATTCAGATTTTTATCGTCTGTGACCTTATTACGATCTCATGTTAATAAAATGTGAATGAGTGGAATTTTAATTTTTTGGTTTAGATATTATATTAAAACAGTTTTCAGGGTATTTGCTTTATCAGCTGGAACGGTTTTGAAATCAATCTCAATCGCGTAATCTTTGAAAGAAATATGAAGAGACCCTAAGCATCTCAAACTCCGAATTGTGCTATTAATCGGACGCTAGTATTAACCCTTAGTGTGGATATAAAGTCAAATGATTTTTATTTATTGTAATGTTTCCTTTATCTTGATATATATTCGTCATGACTTTGAAGTAAGGAATTAAATTATAATGAAGAATCTTGGAAATAATTCATTTTGATTCTCGTTTGTGTCCGTGTTGAGGTGGAGGAGATAAACCTCTTCCATCTCGTGTTAACCCTCTCCAAATTAAGTCTTCTCGGTTCCTGGAGACCTCAATCCCATCCGTGGCGGGCATGCACGCACTGCACGTCTTCATAATTCGGTGTGCAGTCTGGGACTGAGGAAAGTGTTTATCCGTGCCTGAGAATCGGGGTGGTGGCCGGAGATGGGTGGGGTGGCTGACGTGAATGAGATCCTGGGGCGGGCTGAGGGGAGCCTGGCGAGGAGAGGTAAGAGAGGGTGGGGGCCGGACGGAGAGGGGAATTGCACCGACCGAAGGGGCGACGTGGTCGGAGGGGGGGGAAGGAATCGGTTCAATTCTCGGCGCCGCCGTCGCTGTCGTCGACGACGTCGTCGGGCGCAGGTTACTGACCTTTGACCTGGGCACGTCTGGCGGGAGTGGTCCGGGTACTTGTTTTTGTCGTGGGGTGTGGGTGCCATCCGTGAAAAGCCCGGGGATTCGCGTTTGAATTGAACTTCGGTGCTCGCTGAGTAATGATTCACGGCGAGAGAGTGTGGGAGCGAACGCTCGCTCGTTCCCCACCTCCCCCGTCTGCCTGTGTTTCCTTTTTTTTGCGACTTGTCTCGGTCTAGACGGAGTTTGAGGGGGGGAGGAAAGATCGGGTGGTGGGGATCGAGAGAGAGAGAGAGAGACCGAATGTCCTCTCTCTCTCGACTTCCACGTGATGGCCCCACGCTTTACGGTTGATTGGGGGGAGCGATCCTTGGGAGGGAGACCGTCGTCATCCACTCTCCTGCTATTTGTTTCTTCAGCCGGGATAAAAGTTGACTCTTCATTTTTAATGGGTTGCTGAGTGATTCCGTAATCTATTTCGTGTTGGAAATCTCTCTCGATCACTTCCAGTTACCGTGAAAACACTTGTAATTGGGCTAAATGAAAAAGGTCAATTTGTTTCCACGGATCATCACGTAATGAAGAAATGAAGACCTTAGAGCCTCGACAAAAACTAACTTCGGTTACATTGATTGGGTTTATTGAGAGTATTGAAACGCACATACGAGCTCGTATAATCATAGTCGATATGGTCACATGTATTGGATTAGAAACCAGTGATCTAGTGAGGAATTGTGACTATTTGGATATCAAAGGGAATCAAAGAAACGAATTCAAAGTAATGGTGGGTTTTGTGAGATTTAAAGTTTTGCGACAACATTCAGAGCAATCATGGAAACCGAACCCATGAATTCGGGTTAGAACCTTGAGTGAACTACGTACGTTACGTGTGATCCGAATAAGTGAATTTCCCACTTGCCGGCTTCTGTGTTTCATTCTTCATTGATATCTTGTTTGCCCGTAAAAATTTCTTTCTCTGCGAGTGTTTATTATGGTGTCGGATATGTCAGTTAAAGCCTTCACAGCTGAACTCTATTAAGAGTGCTGTGGAGATGAGGAACCTTGCAACAGCGCTTCGGTACATTAAGTTGATTGAACTGGATGGAAAAATCGAACGGTAAGGGCTCTACAGAATGTCTCGTTATCTAGTAAGGTCCTGAAATGTGTATTATTAAGTGTATTAAATGTGTGCGATTAAGTGTACAACAGATAGATTTGAGATGTCCATTTTCTCCACGAGCGTTAGGGATCATAATTACAGTGTCCCAACACGGTAGTGTCATGTTCGGGTAAAAATTAGTTGGGTGTGTATTCACCCCCTGCCACAAACCCTTGCGGTGGCTTGCAGGGTACATAAATAAATAAATAGAAACATCTGTAGATAAAATTTTAACAATTCTGAACTTCTCATACTTAAAGACTAGATAATATGAGAAACAGTCTTACGCCGTGAAGGGCTAATTAGTATTAGAGCTCTATCCTCACCTAACAAACCAACTTTCAGGTGAATATTATGGTTAATTTTAACTTTTCAAGATATGCGCCTGTTAGATCATGACCGATCGACGTCCGATGCGTATTGTGTGGACTAACATTAAGGTTAATCATCCTCAGAATTGTTAAGGACAATACTACCGGCATCGCATCTGCCACTCTCACTCTAATATTACCGTAATTCCCGCTTTCCTTTATATACTTAGACGAGCACATCTAATTATGCCTCTCCCATTCCTAACATTCTCCCTTCCAATTATTTCTTCAACATATTTTTTAAATGTTCCCGATACCCACCTGCTATGCGATATCATTATTTCACTTGCCAGCCTACCTTCTTCCCCTCCCCAAATCGATATTTCTTCACTTGGTCTTCTTCCTACGCTTTTCAAATACCCTGAACTACATTAAACTCATATTAGATTTGATAGTTCATTCTAACTGATTTCTTACTTATTGTGCACGTATTTGTTGAAGCTGTGCAGGTGTCACTCCCTCCAAAGGTTGTCCCTAACGTAATTATTTGCCCCCATGAAACAACTCCACCGTGAAGTCTCTTTATCTAGTAAGGCCCTACTAGATTCAGCTCTCTTCGAAGACACTTCATTTGCAGTTAACTTCTGAGCATTGTTGGTATTTACAGTTGTTATGATTCCCTAAATTACAGCAGAATTTCAGTGACACTTGCACAAAACAGAAAGTTTATTCACCGGAACTTCAGTTATTCGAATCACCGTGCACCTAATCTTTATATATTGTTCACAATACTGTCGGTATCTTAAACGTATAGCAGTTGAATTAGTTGTTTTAGTACCCTGCAAGCCACCGCTAGGTTGTTTCGCAGGGGGTTAACACACACCAGACCAACCTTGACTTCTAACATGACCCTACCGCGGTCGGACAAGGTTATTCTGATCCCTTATTATCTTTCGTGGAAAAATTGTCTTCTTAAATATATCTCTTCTACACTTAATCTCTCTAATTTTATTGAAATGTCTTCAGAAAGATTTTGAAAATCTTATTATATTGCGATACCCTCAGATTTCGTTCTTATTAGAACAGCATTGTTAAAATTCAAAATAATCCTGGTATCGTTGTCCGCAAGGTTTCAATTACTGAATGCATGACGCCGTTTAAGAATGGTCTCCCCCAGCGTGTGACTACGTATTGAAATAAAATATCATGATGCTTACTCATGTAACGATAGAACAGCGAACTTAGCATAGTGAAATTTCCGGTTTAATGAATCTAGCTGCTCTGTTCTTTATTGTACACTCTCCATCCGATGAATTAGCGCCATGGTAATTTATTGCAACTGCCCCGGGATGATTAATGAGGACCCGGGAGGGGAAAGAGTGGCAAGCTCCCTCCATCCACGCAGTGGTTCCACCCCCCGCTCAAGTCTCCCGCGCTCTGCCGCCACGCCTAAAATTATTATTTTTATCAAGTCATCTTGGCTACGCATTTTGTCGGCCTAATTGGGAGCTATATTGTGGTCATGGTGGTCAAATGTTTTGTAACAGGCGGTGTCAGGAGGTCCAGGTGTTGGCACCATTATCGCGCTAGGGACCCAGAAGGTCAGCAGGTGCAGCCTTTTACGCTGGCTGCTCTCACCCTCCTCCCTTCTCCTTATTTTCCCTCTCTGTTCCGGGTGTCCATTTACCTCCCCTCCACCCAACTAAGGTCCCCCACACCACTATCCGAGACGGCTGCATTCCTCTATGTGCTTCCACCGCGCGCCTGGCCGGCCGTCCAGGCGCGCGCGGCTTGTGTATCGAGCGGCTTATCTAGTGGGCGCGCCCCTGGCCCTACCGCCCCTGACCTGTCTGATGGGCCGCTCCCTTGCGTCTAAAACCTCTTGTGCCCTTATGAACCCCCCCCCCCTTTGCTCTCGCCGCGCCGCCCCTTCCGCGGGTCCCGAAAGGGGTGGGGTGCGGCGGTTGGGAGAAGCGGAGGAGAGAGGGAGTGAGTGAGGGGTGGATTTTGGAGGGAGGCAGTGTGACGTGCCGCTAAATGAAGTCACCGGCCCAGTTCTATTTTTACTCTCCGCCTCCACACACCCGTTCGCGTTCGTTCGTTCCCCTCTCGACTCCGCGTAATACTATCCCCCCCCTTTATCCGCCCACTCTCCCCCTCCCCCAACTTCTCCCACGCAACACCCCCTCCCCCCAAGATCCTTCAACTGCCGCCGCCGCCCGCCATGTCTGCCACCCTGCGTCGCGCATGAATGTCGCGGATGCGACGGCGGAGGCGTGGGGCCTTGTTTCCACCCCTCTATCTCACCTTCGCCCTCCTCCCCAAAGATGTGCGACCTCGCGGCGGCATTGAAAAATTGTCGTAACCCGTTTTTAGGAGTTAGGGGAGAGATGTGTCGGAGCTGGTTGGTGGAGTGGTCTTGAGGAAATTAGGAGGGAACTGTTTTTGGCAGTAGGATGTTGAATACTGTGATAGAAGAGGGTCGAAAAAATATACAATTTGGACGACACAGGGGGGATGAAAAGTATGAAACGAAAAAATTTGAGGGAGAAAGGGATTTACCTAAGTTATGTGGAAGTGATTCATATGGCCTTCCAGGAACGGTCCAAAAGTTAATTATAATTACATGAATAATAAATAACTACAGTGCCCTTAGTCAAGCGCAAATACTATATATGTACTCTTCGAGAGATCGGTCATTTCCCGATGCTACAGTGCTCTTGCCAGGGCCAGCTTGGCCCCTACTCGCACACTCTCCGTTTGCCCCAAATCTCTGTCTTTGCCTCACACATGTTGGTTGTCATCGATCCCTTCCTCGCCTCTGGTCTTGCGGAGAGGGAGTGCGGGAAGAGGGGAGAGCGAGAGAGAGAGGAGAGGTGTGGCGGGAAATCGTGAATCGACCGATTGAGATTTTGGCCGTCGAGGTATATTTCAATTTACGTCGCCAGGATCTTACTGATTGGTGAACGGCAAAGATAGACTTCGCGGGTGACGTTTTTATTCGTTGATCGGAAAACACTCCACTGACGAAGTGAAGGAGAGGGTCGAGATGCACCCCGTGGGAGTGAATCATGAGTTTCTTGTAGCCTAATCCCAACTAATAGTTAAACATGGCGAGTTAAAATGTATGAAGTTAGAGAAGATAAGTACAAATTTTACTAAGCTCAAGGGTGTGTTAAGTATGTAAGATAAGTTAATTTCTCCGTGTCTCTTGATGTTTCCCACCAAGTTCAGGAACCCATAAAATCTAGCCATTTGACTATGTTCGGCTTTCAGGAAAATCAATTGGCTACGCGACAAGTACGTTCTCACGCGCAGCGCTCAGATAATTGCTAGGGGTTAATAATCTTATCGACTGAAATAGGCCCCAATCAGCCTCAGTATTTTCTAACGTTTTCTAGCCAGAATATATTTTGTTAAAAAAAATTATACGACGATATGATGAGTAAAAATATTTAAAAAATAGTTTACACGTTTATATTGTCTCTTTATATTCTTGGAGTTTTTTTCAGGGTGTAGCAAAATAACTACCTTTTTGAAAAGTGTTCTGCGTTTGAAAAAAGGAAGTTATGTTGCCGCACCCTGTATTATCTATTGATGGGTTGTAGTTTTTTAGGGGAGGCGACCGACAGCTAAGGCCATTTGCGCCATTAGGGATGGATGGGAAAGGAAGGGGGCACTCGCTCAAAGTGCTCTCCATTTTACACCTAAAGTAGGGACCGGGATACCACTGATAAATGTTTGTTGTATCTAGGATTCGAACCCGGGGCCTCTCGGTGGAAAGCCTGTACGTTAGCCACCGCACCGCAAATATTGTTAAATATTGAGTCACTCGCTTGCAAGTCTAATTTCGCCGATTTTGACGTGTGATCTTGAACCGAACGAAGAAAACAACTACCAATATATATATCAAGTTCGTCTGTAATTATTTTTTTATCTTTTTCTCCCGGTTATTCTCTCACTCCAATTACGGTTTCCGAAATGTCAGAGTTACTTTCTATATACACGTATAATTCATGGTTACATAAATTTTGTAAAAAATATTCGACATGCATATTTTCTTTTAAATAATCATTGGCACAACGGGATCTTTCTAATGCTGCAGTTGACCCTTTTTACTAAGAGTCATTAAACGATTATATCGCGAACGTTAATTAGTTTGTTATGATGAAAACAGTTGCGATTGCGTTATAATTTTTCTATTTCTAATTTTTCACGGTCATATGGGTACAACGTACCGAATTTGATTCGAACCATAAACCCTTAATTTTATTTTTACGGAATGAAAAAGTTTGAAATGTGCTAAATTTACAGTTAAGATATTCTTTATTTGTTTTATATCGTAGCTTGAATTATACCGTCGAGTTTTGTTTTCAAAATATCTGTGATCTCGTGGAATGCCTGAAGTTTCTCGAATCGTTATCTCCCGTCATTTTTTCTACTGTACATTTTTCGATCGTTTTCTCAGCAGCAGATGAGAATTAGATTTTTAAGACCTTTAGCGAGTAGTTGGAGTGTAAGGAGTAAATTCTTTAATGCTGAGAACGGGCTTTGTGTCCCTACTCCATTAATCGCTTTCCTGCCTATGTTACGTCCTTATGTTAAACTTCAGGTGACATTTGAAATTAAAAATAGTTGCCAAATTTGATACCATTTAGTTAAGCAGGCCATTTTTATAATATCAAGATCACTGGGTAGGTTATTTCCTCACCCAATTAAAATGGGCCTCTATATTGTTTCAAGCATATATTAGCCATTACTTAGCAACATTATTTTTCTTAAAACAATAGTAATGCGAGCAATTGAAGAAAACAAATGCTATTGAACGGGTAGGGACGTTTTTGGGTCGAAAAAGCATACAGATTATGGGCCCAGAATTCCGGCACAACCCAGAATTAGTATCTCCCTCAATTTATATTACTTTTGATAAAATTGTTTTATTATAAGCGTTGTACGTTTGAGTTCAAAATACACGTGAAGGAGTTTTTAAAATTATTCCCACGAAGCTGAGGGATCTCCGAATTTACAGTCGTTCCGTGACTGATGTCTAAGTGAATCTTGTTCAAATAATTTAGTCATGGATAGCAAGCAAGTGATAAATGCCTGGCCTGCTACGTCACCATTAATGACTATTTCCAAGATCGATACTTTGTTTCCATTTTCCACGGCCTGATATAAAACCTTCGCTTATCGAAATGAAAATGTTGTTCTTAACTTTTCGTGTAAGCTAAATCCATCACCGTTGAACGTACTAAGGTAGTAGTGTATGCATTTTTCAATAGTCACTGTGTGTTTATATACAACTTAGCAGCGAGCGAGGGGTATATCAACCCGCCGGGTTGATTAATGTGTTTATGATTTTATTTATATTTATATATAACCCCAAACACAGTAATCAACCCTTCGGTTTGGTAGGTGATGCCATACCTAGTTCACCTACTACTAAGCCCAACGTGTGAAATTTACTCATCAGGGTAGGGGGTCCAGTTCCCTTCCCTATGTTATGGTTTCCCAGGAAGATCTGATACCACAAAGGTGAAGCTGAGGGTGCCCAGAGAAGATTACCCGAGAATCGAATCTGGGCCCTCCTTTCAGTAGCCCAACGTTCTACCCCTTGACTACCGCGACCCATTTTATGTGTGTATATATATATATATATACTTATATATATACATATATATATTGTATATATATATATATATACTTATATATATACATATATATATTATATATATATATATATATATATATATATATATATATACTTATATATATATATATAACACTTTTTGAAAGACTCACGGACGTGAATAATAATGTATAACACTTAGCACTAGTGGACACAGACAAAAACACAGAAACACAAAAAAAGAGACTCACTATTTTTCGAATTTTCGGTGGTCGTTGCCACCTTTATCAAGGAGGAGAGGGACAGAACTCAGTTCAGTTCCTCTCCTCCTTGATAAAGGTGGCAACGACCACCGAAAATTCGAAAAATAGTGAGTCTCTTTTTTTGTGTGTTTCTGTGTTTTTGTCTGTGTCCACTAGTGCTAAGTGTTATACATTATTATATATATATATATATATATATATATATATATATATATATATATATATATATATATATATATATATATATATATATGCCTAAATATTAGGCCATTCCTAAATATAGCCGTCAATATCAGAGTGATATCATGACCTTGGTGATAGGCAGCTTCTATCATACGCTGTTCGACCTTTATTATAGCCGGCAGCTGTAAACGTTAGGTATTCGCCATTAATGCCATGCTCAAACAAACCTCAAGGTGATATTCTTGAGAAAATTCGTGCGGAATCTTTCTAAATGTAGTCCGTCTCCCTATACTATATCCGTCCCGTACTTTGGCTCCCACGCTATCCCCCGATCCTGGAGTGGGGAAATTCCCATAATTCCACCGGCTGCGATTTTGGAGCGGTGGGAATTGGTTTCAGATGGATTATGTTCCGCATCACTCACTAAGGATGAAGTTTCCGCGACGCTGAGCGACTGCTATCCTCCCCGGCGAAAGGAGAGGAGGAATGCCTAACCTCCTCTTTTTCACCCTTCCTGTCCGTCTACTTCCCTCCCACCCACCCCTCTCTCTCTCTCCGAATCTCAGCCTGCCTCCCTCCGTCTTTCCGCCAAATCCATTCCTGCGTCTTCTCGCCACCGAAAAATTTCGCACCTTGCGTCTATCACTCTTTTGCATACCCTGCCCTTTTCTCCCTTCTCTCCCTTCCCCTCTCCTCCACTCTTTCCCGGCACCTCCGTATAGTCTCCCTCGCGTTATTTTCCAACGCGCGAGAATTTTCTTTTTTAATTCTCATCCCCCTTCCCGCCTGGTGACGTCACGAGGAAGTGTATGAAGAGGAGGAGACGACGGGCGGGCGTAATTTCGCGGGCACGGACCTTGGTGTGTGGGGGAAGTGGGAGCGGAGGGAGGGCGGGAAGAGAGATGGGGAAGGAGCACTTATGGGGTACGAGTGGGAGGGAGAGCCCTTGACCTTGTGCATGTGCGTGCGTGTGTCTGTTAGTGTGTGCAATGCGTGCTTCTCTTAGCCTTGCACATTCCTCCCCGCCTTCCGCCGCGCCGCTCTTCCCCGCCCCGCCTCGCGCCCCCTCCCCCGCCACGCCTCGCGCCCCCTCCCGTCTGTCTGTCCCCTCCCTCCAATTCCATCCCTCCAGCTCTGGGTCTTTGCGTGCCGTCGTCGTGCGTTTCAGAGGGCGCGTGTACGCATGCATGTGAGCGAGGAGGGATCCATTCCCCTCCGCTCTCCTTAACCCACGGGGGGGAGGGTCGCCCGCTTATTAAAGCGGCGCTTGACAACCTTTCTCATCCTCCAACCCCCCCCCCCCACACAGATGCCCCTCCCCCTCACGTGGAATGAGTCCCCTCTCTCTCGCAGATCAGTCCCTTCCGTGTGTGCCCGGGCGGTGTTGTGTATGCACCCGACCCTGCCAGCGCGCGACGCGGTGGGCGGATTCCGCGGTCAGTGCATTGCTGGCCGGGATGCCTCCAAGCCCCGGCGCGGTGAGGTCGGTAGGAGACGGTCGCCTTCTCCTCCGCTCTGCGTATTACTTCGTCATGCCTAAGAGGGGGGCTTCCAAGGGTGGTGAGACGGTATTAGGGCACCATCACCGAGTAATGATATGACGGAGGTTTTGAAGTGTCACATTATCTCGCTAGCACCCCTGAAATTATCATTTATAGGCCCTCCAAATTAATACGAGAAGATACAGCGTTTCGGTTTTAAAATTATCATGGTATTTTTTTAAGTGTTCATACCAGTAATCATTAACCTGCGTGTTCAATTCTCTGAAAACCCGGAAAGGTTTCATTTTAAGGAACGGATATTTATTTTTAAATGTATTTAGTTGAACAAGTTGGAGTTTTAATTTCTTTCGTAGGACACATTTCTTCTGAATTCCATTGGGGTCTCTCTTCATCTTTAAAAAAAAAATATTTTTTATAGCAAGGAGCTCGTCCCGGTCCAGGCATGGACATTTATCGGTTTTTGAAAATTTAAGTTATGGTGATTTAATTTTTGGTTATGGAACAAAGGACGTACTTTATAGTAATGATTTGGTAGAAATTGAACAGCTCAATTATGAAGTATTTCTTTCTCGCTGATGGTTTATCTCTTAAAATAATATTTTTAAACAAAAATCAGGTCATGTACCCTCTTGTACCATTTGTATCTGCATTGCCTCCGCATGATTTGAATTGGGACTCAAGTCCAAAAGACTGGCATTATTAGTTAATCCGGCCAAAGGCTTAGAATTTGTTATTCTTTTTCTCTTTACCATTCTGAAATGAGTGGAGTATTCTGATCTAACTACTTCTGAAGCAATAAGCTTGGGTGATCTTAGTCATGTTTCCGTTTTAGAGTGTTAATAATTGTTAAAAAAAGGGGAAGCACGGAATTATTAAAGACTTTTTGAATGGTCGTGTACAAAGAGTGGTGATAGATGGAGTTAGCTCAAATGCAGTAGAAGTTACTTCAGGTGTTCTCCATGGGAGTGTTAATTGGACGTCTTTTATTCCTACTTAACGTTAACGATATTGACTCCGTAGTCACTAGTAAGATACGTTTATTTGTCGATGCTGTAGTGGTTTACCGTCATACTCGTGATCCGGAGGGCCGAGCAGCTCTATCAGATGCCCTTAATGCTATAAACGCTGGTGCGACATTTAGCATTTAAAATTAAACTTAAAAAAGTGCGTAGTTATAAATTTTTGTTAGAAGAGCAATTCCCACCCGAACCCCAACTGCATTGGGAACACCGAAATGGAATATGTAGATTCAATTAAATATCTAGGCGTTACCCTCACTCACGATCACTCCTGGGTGAAAAACATACGGGGAATATGTGAACAAGCTCACAAAAATTAGGATTTATTAGAGGAGTACTTGGTAAATGTGATGAAAAAGTCAAAGAGAAATATTAAATGTCGCTGGTTAGGCCTTATTTCGAATATGCTGCAAGTATAAGGTATCCTCGCGAAGTTGGATTAATTGCCGAATTGGATCTCGTGCAGTGTAGGGAAGCCAGATTTGTTAAACGTTGTAATGATAAACTTAGTAGCATATCCAAAGAATTAGAGCAGCTAGGCTGGGAATCACTCACGGAGCGAAGGTTAAATTACCGTCTGAAGCTATGGCATAAATTTGAAGGACGTCTCTGTAGCAGTGATATTGAAAAATATTTTTGCCCTCATCGTACTACGGTAGGAGTGATCATGCTAATAAAATTAGATAGATTAAATATAGAACAGATAGATTGAAGATGACATTTTTTCCACGAACGATTGGGGATCACAAGAACGTTGTCCGACCGCGGTAGGGTCATGTTCGGGTAAAAATTATTCTGGTGTGTATTCACCCCCTGCCACACACCCTAGCGGTGGCTGTGCAGGGTTCCAAAATAAATTAAAAAATAGCTACTTGGCATTAATAGTTGTATCTTAATTTGCATATTCTAAATTTCATGGGTGATGAAATGGAATTTGCAAACCCTGTATGGAAAGTGTCAGTTATATATTTTATATATTTTGAAAGTAACTGACGAAAGAAATTCTATTCCAGTAATAAAATAGATATTTGGTAAAGAAGTGAATTAATACCGAGGAAAGTTAATTGCAGGTTATCCACCTCATTCATCATAAGTTCAGATATTTGGTTGCAAAGAAATTGGCTTGGTTTCGACATGTGATGCTTACTTTGTGCAATCTGCAATCTCATTTTGCTGCAAAAACTGGTCCAAAACACAAGTCTGTCTGTCTATCTATCTATCATCCTCAATTCTGTTCAACATGCCTGTTCTTTTCTTCCCCACACCTCGCCTACCCAACATCCTAAATCTATCATAGTCATCAGCATTCCACCGTAAATGAAAATACGATGCATCCACCATTCCTGTCTCTTTTATATGTCATCCAACAACCATCCCTCCTTCCCCACCTTGCTTAACGACTCTTGATTAACACGCGCTGGTTTTCCTTCACGTCTTTCTCTGCACCCACACTTCAAAAGCCAATCTACACCTTTCATTTTGCTTCAACAACCATGTTGCCGCAACGTGCAAAATCACCTTTCATATTAAAGATTTCACTAGTCTTTTGTTAAAAATCCTTACTCAACGCCCTTGCCACCAAATACCTCCGCTTTGCGAAAGCTTCATTGTTTTACGCAATTCTTCTTCTGATGTCCATACTATTTTGACCCTCTTGGTCCAAAACGCTTCCGCATTAGATAAACTGTTCCACCTGCCCTAATTTTATGCAAATAATATTTAAAATTGAATTGAAATGAAACACGGAACTCTAAAAATGAAGGAAGAATAATTTCGAGAACCAAAATACAATCTTTCGAGTCGAAGATTTTCTTTGCTGCCAAAGCTGTAAAATTAACATTTTGTTTTTAAATTATATGTTGAAGAGTGGTAAAAGTCTATATTATTCAATTGCAATATATTATTTAATAATTATTAAATAAAAAGGAGTATAAACAGGGGAACCTACTCTAATAATTCTATTTCTTATTCGGCATCGAAGCTAACTGTTCCGTCTGGTAATCAGAGAACACTTTTAAGTGATTAAGTCATACGAATGGAAAGTCTAAGAATACCTAAAACCATGCCTTTGGGGTCCTAAATAATCTTGACTTTCATCATTACTTTAAAATTCTCTTAATTTGTTTCCCCCCCCCGATCAGGCTGCATTTAGAGATGAAATTAACATTTTTGAAAATGAATCTTATTCCGAGGAATAATTTGTATTTGGTATTAATAGTAAATAATATACTTCATACGCAGCGTGTGTCACAGATTCGAGAAGTTAGGCAGGGAAAATCAAGATCTGCCGTCAATTGGATAGCTTTTCAGGAGGAGGAAAAGGCGTTTCCTCAAACAGAGAACGGATTGGGCTAACGTTTTTGTATGAAAATATAACTTTTATCTAAATTTCTGCCCTTAATCAATCGTACAGTTCTGCGCTAGGTCGTGCGACTCCTTCGTTTTTCCAAGGTCACAAGTTAACGTGTATTTCTAAAAGTTTTTTTTTATTTCGGCCCCTTTTGTTTATTCTTTCAACTTCCTCAATAATTTTAATGAAGGGAGTCTACTATACGTTACTAATAATGACTATATGTTGTGAATAAAGTCTAATTAATATGAAGAAACAATTCTCATTTACTTTTTCATCCGCAAAATTCCTTATCATTTTCCTCGTCTAGAAAAACCAATGTCATTTAAGAGGATAGATACACGTTTTCCGCGTTACGTAATCTCATCTTTATCGTGTGTGTCGTACAATTATATGCAATTTTTTATTCCTAAAGTTTGTTAATGTTCATATATTGAAAATAAAAGTGAATCTTGAATCCCATTCCTTACAGCAGGGCAAACTATTGTCTGAATCATGTTCATCGGGATCTGTTGGACTCGACTGGAGGTAATTAGCATCTTTATTACGATACAACTAATCTCTGAATCTAATGTTTCTTTTGTCATGGGAGCATACATGCATGTTGTTATGATTTTTATATATTGTATTCGATATATTTAAGAAAATTATTTTTTCCTGGAAATAATTTTGAACATTTAAGGATTAAACAAACTTTGTGATGAATTCGGGCAAAAATATCTGATAAAAATTTTTCAAATTTATTTTGTATGTACGGTTAAGAGTTTTAATTGGATTTGTGGAATCTGTGGGCATTGGGATGATATTTGCATGCACAGGAGCTAATTTTGAGAATGAAATGATTTGTTACTCCAATTTCAGAACGCACACAGCTGCCAGGAAGTGCACTATATCCGCAGTGATATTTTGACCAATTGTGAGCGTAAACGAGTTGCAAAACGGCATGTATGGTTTTTCCCCAATGTGAGTGGCTTCGAGGAGATAAATAAATGCCGTATACCCTTAAGGTTGAAGAACGAATACAATGTGTAGAAAAATACCAAAATGAATTACTGAGGAAGTCTTTTAGCCTCTGGGAAAAATCTAATGCAGTTTCTTTCTATACTAGGGTGAACACTCAATAGTAACGAGTAATTGAAAGCGATTCCTCAAAAAAGCCTGCCGAAAATGTATCTGAAGGACGAGGTTTCATGTGCTTCCAGGTGGTCAGCGACGAAGCTACCCGGATGATCTCGTTTGACAATAGGTGTATATTTAACAACGATTGGTCCAATAAAGGAACTTTCTTCTGATATCTACGGAATACATCTGTAAATTCATTTTTTAAATGTAAAATTATCAGAACTAAAAGATCAAACACATTTTAATGTGTTTGTTCTTCTGTTTCTGTACATTGAAATTAGGCGACCACTTGGTCAACCAATTTTCATTTTTCTGATTCGGGCTATTTCAGACTGGGTGCAAAAGTCGAACTCTCGTGATCAATGGTCCGAGTTTTCAAATCGGCTACGTTGTCAAAAATTATGAACTCTTCAACAATAACGATTAAAGAAAGTTGTTCATCAGATAAATATGAAAAAATATAATATTATTATCGCTTAATTATGTTGCAATCTTTTGATTAACGAGAACACGGCGAAGTAATCATAGCTTCCTTTGCATAGTAGTCTTGGTCAACCACCAGTGTGCCAATTTTTTGTAGACATGAACAGTTAAAATTATGCTGTAATGAATGGTGACAAGTGAGTAGACATTTTAAGAACCTTTTTCTTCATAATTTAGTAAATCATCGATTTCTATTTAGTGTACATAATGTTCTCTAGAACATTTAATGACACACAATGCTAGAAGTTGATACTACCCAATCTTGGTAATATCCACTGCTAACATTCTGTATCATTGATTTTTTTAAAAGGGAATTAAGTAATTTATGCTACCATAGTAATCAAATTAGTTTATGTAACACAACAATTGTATTTAAAATACCAATTAAATAATTCAATGAATGTCATAAAAATAATTTGGATTTCTAATGCGAAACATATAGGTAGCCCTTGAAAACGGTTCAAAGTTTTATTTTCCTTTCTAACCAAAGTCTTTACAGGACTTTCACAGTCAGAGAATCTTCAAACAATGTTTCCTTAGGGTTAGCTGCAAAGTCCATTCATTAAGACACAATTCATTCCTCTTTTCTGTTCCGTCCACGTGGCTATCTCGCCTCACCATCTTTTCCGCTCTCATGAGGCATGCCGATCACACCAGCCAGTTGGAATTTAGTAAAAAGGGCAAACATTTTCGCACCAATCTACAACAAACATTAAGCTGAAGGTTGATTGGTTATGTATTAATATTACCCATCTTGTGGATAATAGTAATAACATTCTCTTCGCTATTATACCTTACGATCATATAAACATTACTGGGATAAACATTTAACAAACGTTCTGCCAATTTTGGATTATAAATTTGAATTTTAAATCAAAGTAAAGGCGTGATTCCACATCCCGAGGACGAAGCTTTCGGCTCTCAGTTGAATCCGATCAGTGAAAGCACTACAATTATCATGTCGCTATTTTATGACCAAATATTTTTCCCTGTTAAGCTTAAAATTTTATGGAGAAAAGTAGCTTCTGGATAAAGGTCTTTCACAACAGCGCACTATGAGTAGAGGAATTATAATCTCAGATCCTGTACATCTTTCGGAGTATTTCGTTGGATAGGTTTGATGATCTCTATATATTTCCGGGTTTTAATCAAGTTCTTTCGCATGGGTATGATAGAATGAAGGTAAAAAACCAAGTAAATTGCAGAGAGTATCAATAAGTACCTTTACCTATGGCCTTAAAGTGATTAAAAGATATTTCAAAAAGAAATTTCGCTTTGATAAATAAATTAAATATTAAAATATGAGTTGTTCCAAATTGAATTTAATTTTAACCAATAAATCGCATTAGTAACATTTTATGTATTGATACACGAATTTCGCGGAGATATAAGCCGTATTACTTGTTTTCTCGGTGTCGATCGTCATTATTTTTTTATTTTTTAACTTGTCATTTTTTTCTTTCCGTTTAATATGCCTCATTCGCCTGTTCATTATAAAATGCTTGTCATGTGTCTACATTGATAAAAGTAGTTATACTTTCTTTTTCCAACGTATGAAGCCATATTATTATGCCTATTTAGTATGCCAGTGATGGCTTTTTTGAGTGAAAGCATTTAGAACGCAACCATCATGAATCGCCATGGTTAAATGAATTCACCATGTGTCCCAGATAACTTGTGACAACCCAATGAATATTATACTTTGCTCAGAAATAATGCAATGCCTGCCTGAACGTAATGAGAATAAATAGTTGAGCTGACCCAGAAAAAATGCAAAATCGGTCATTATTCAGTGAAAGGAGAGAGGTCTGCTTGGAAACATTACACGGCAGAGAACTTCCCGAGTTGAATTGTATTACTTTAGCCAAAGGAGGTGGTGTTCCTTCGTGATGAGACTGACATTATTAATCCATAGCTTAAAGTAGAACATTTTTTTAAATTATCCATACCCAAAATTTCCATGAAATCACGCCGGATGCAATTGAGTTTATCTCTTAAATGACTCAATAAAAATCTACACGTCTCTTAAAAATTCAGAGATCAATCTTAGTGTCAGCTTAATAGTTGGCAACGGATATCGATAACAATTTTTATTCATCCTTTTTATGATGACGTTTTCTTGAGGAAAGCTCAAGTAAATATCTTTTGCTGTATTTGCATGAATTAAGATGCTCAATGTTGCCTCAAATAAATCGTGCCTATGGAAATCATTTATCCGTGTATTTTTCTACTCAGAGTAACCATTGTTATTAAGTATTTACTATTATGTATATTAGCAGTACTGTTTAAATTCATGCGTTTCGCATATTCTGAGTTTTCCTTTGATTCTAATGTCGAAAAATGATTGAAAAGTAACTTGTTTGTCATTTATTACTGTTATTAATAATGTTTAGGTGGGCTAATGAAAAAATATATGGTTTAGAACGAAATGCTTATTCTTGCCCTAGGAAATTTAGTATTCTGTATTAAAAGAATAGGTAATGAGAAAGTTGATCATGAGAGTATTGACCATGTCAAACAGCGTACTTACATGTTACGATTAGAAAGTATGACATTCTCCCAACTGACTAAACTTGATTACACTAAGGTTACTTTCACCAATTTTACTCTCCACGTTTACTTGTAAAACTCTTGAAAACATAGTTTGTTAGTTTAAATTTATATTTTAATCGATCGGAAATCTCAGCTCCCAGCCCTCTTTTGAAGATGTTATTCGTTATATACCGAAATTATTTACTGTATTAGTCTTAAAAGAGCTTGAATATCATTCACCCGATGATGAAAAAGTATCAAGGATTGCTTTTATTATGAAAATATTGTATTGAATCATCAGTAAATAACCTGCTTAATGTAAATTTAATTTAATATAATGAATGGAAATAAATTTCAGCATAAAAACTCCCAGAGTAACTGGTATGGAGTTCAGTTATTTTTGATGCATTTGAACTTGTCGCAAAGAAATGAGTTGATCTTGGAAATTCATTAAGGATGGAGGGAAAGCATATGTTGTATTTGAGAATTATCGTTGTGCACATAATGTTTGTCCTCGGGGATAATTTATTTTAGAAGACCGGCTCATTTTATTTGAAGTACATGCAAAAGGGCTGCAGTCAGCAGTCATATGCTTGCTCAATCTAAATTACATCATCTGTTTCAAACTGTGGATTTTCTAGATATCTTAAATATGTAGGAATTGGAAATAGCAAGGTTGCCCATGTGGTAAGAAAATTGCGTGTCGATAACCAGGACTGGGATGTTTTCAGATGCCTTCAATAAATTGAAGTGACTAAATAAAATGTTGGTTGTGATAACTTCCGAGAAATGGAAAATTTCATGTAATTCATTAGTCTGTAGTATGGTTGTTTGATAACTTTTCTGACAATTGTACCTCACACTGGTAGGTGGGTCGAATTGGCCTCCGTGATAATGTCTTTATCATCTCTATTTTTGTCACATATTTCCAGCGAAAATGGACCAACTATATTATGCAATGACTATAGACTTTCAATAAACCATCGACGATTAAGGTGGAATTTAAATTTTCATAAAAGACATTTTGAATGAGCAGACAGCACGCACTGAGGGACAGCATGGAGCACAAATTAATGAAGGTCGTATTTTAATTACATACTTTGGTCCCATCAATACGTCGAGGGCATTAAAATTAGTTTTTTGCAATATTACTTATTTTTTCCCACAGTTGGTCCCTATAATTTTGATCAGTCTCATTGATAGCACTACTATTTTTTTGTAAATGAACTCCGATACGTTGTTATTCATTTTCCGTACCGTTTGTTAGCTTGTGCCATCCAAAACCTACTTCGGCAGGTAAATTAACGATAGTAATAATAATTGAAGCTTAAATTCAAATAACCCATTCAAATTCTGTAAATGTTTTTACGAGGGTCATCCGGAAAGTAGTACCCGTTCGTGAACTAAAGACACAAAAGTAAATATTAACAAACATAAAAAATTTTATTTGAAAGAGGATACTTTAAACTACTTCTCAACATAATCTCCAAGCAAATTAAGGCATTTGTCATAACGTGTGACAAGTTTCTGTATTCCTGCTGCATAGTCCTTCGCCGCCAGCTCATTGAGATACGCGAGGGACCCATCTTGCACAAATTTTTGCATAATGCAGATGGTGTTTAACAATTTCATGAACAATTGTTCGAGAAACATTGGGAAAATGCTCACAGATATCATCAATTGTGACGCGCCGATCGTTCCTCACGAATTGGCGATGAATATCACATGGGCGAACGTTTCTTGCATTGAGGAATTTAATCACTGCCCTCACTTCACAACTGGCGGCGTTCTCAATTTTTTTAAACATTGTAAACAATCACAGAAACAACACAGGCAATGCTAGCGTCACGCAACTTGGCTCAGAGAAGGCAGACAAGCCACTGAAGCTATCTGACCTCGTCCAGCGGCTACTCGCGTCGTCAGCACTTCATGCGGCACGAACGGGTACTACTTTCCGGATGACCCTCGTAAATTACTCTGCATTGTCGGGTTTCACCGCGTCGTTGTTTGATTCAGAGAACAGTTTCGCCGAAGTTGCATTCGGCGAATTTTGCCACCCTTATATAGGTGGTCCCGTCTAGTGGCTGCTCCCTGATTGGTCCGTTCCCGGAGAACTCTCTTCCACGCGTTGTGGAGATGGTAGCCTTCATCCCTGTTGATGTTCTCCGGGTTTTTTGTGATCTCAATTGCTTCCCTAATTAAACGCGGGTAGTATCTACTCTCCTTGGCTATGATGTTTGCTTTTTGGAATGAAATCTCGTGACCGGGTTCACTCCATTGGTTTTCTGAAATGGCCGACAGGTGAAACTGCTTTTTTGTGGTTGCCCGGAGGTGTTCCTTTATCCGAACTTTCAATAAGCGGCATGTTTCCCCGATGTAGGCTTTCCCACATGAACAGGGTACTTGGTAGACCCCTTCATATAAGTCTTTCGGAATTTGGTCCTTCGGTCCAGGGAGAGCGTCGGCTATTTTCTTGGTGCAGTTAAATCTTGTCACCACGTCATGTTTTTTTAGGACTCTGGCTATCTTCTCGGATGTTCCGGAGAAACTGTTGTCTGAATCAAACAACGACGCGGTGAAACCCGACAATGCAGAGTACTTCAAACCACCGCCGCGAAAACCTACGCAGCCATATAATGTTTTTAGATATTTATTTGTTGCTTGTGCTAAACTATCCTGTATCAGCTTAATGCTTTCATCAAGTTTTTAAAATAAAGTTGACATTGTTCAGGTATATAGTAGCTGTATTTCAAAATGCTAATTGCAACATAGATGTACTTCGCAGTTACCACTAGGTATGTTTCCTGGTTTCATCATACATTTGATGATGCCTGATGACTGAAACCTGTCATATTGACGAAATTATCAGTTGTTCTTAAACGATTTTAAACCTAAACATTTTCTCTAGTTCAGAAAAGTGTAGCATGATTGGATTGGCATTCATCGTTGCGGAAAGGAATTTTAGTGACGGTGTAACCAATGAAGATATGGCCTTCATCTATATTTTACGAAATATCCAAGGATGATTCAAACAAAATTTCTCATTTCAGAGGTCCTTCCCACCGGTTATTTCATAATCCTTCATTCTTTCTTTCTCTAGATAAATAGTAAGATCATTAGGAGAATTGAAGATTCCTGAGGTACCATTATGCTCAATACGTATTAAGTAGAGATAAATCTATAAATTGTGATTTGGGTTGTAATATTTGATGTGCAAATTCATGGTCTTATAATTTTGATAAATTTGTGCATTAACATTAATTCAAAACGTTTTAAATTATCTTAGATGATTTACTTCCCTGCCTTCGTGCTTTAATATACTTATAAGAAGTATTCTCGACCATTATGAAACCATAATGGAGTTAATGGATTAAATATGTCAATATAGTAAATCAAGAGAGCTAAATGCGGGTTGAAACTACTGATTTGTTCATAGCTGAGATAGATATACAAAATTTCATTGATATGGATCACAACCGTTATGTGCCAATATGTTTGAGATAAATTTTGCAATAGGTACTATATTTCCACTTTAGCTTGAATTTTTGGGAAACTTCCTGAACTCTTTGCAAACTAACTTCTTTGCTAACTTCTTTAGCGACGGTCAATGGTCTATGGAACGAGAAGGCAAAAAGTATATTGTAATGAGTACTGTTCTAATTTAAATTTATTTAAAATACTTAATATGTTTTTACCTTTTAATAAAATTATTGAGGGTTAACGGCTTTCTTTGGAAAATAACTTACCCATAGTTTGGCCTGAATATATTTTCACTTCCTAACACCCCTATTTGAAGTCGAATGAAAAATATATCGTCTGATACACAGGTGGTTTAGCAGACTATAACTTACTTGAATAATGTTGGAGGTGCATTTCGCGAAGGGTTTGCAAACCTTAACCTTGAAAAATTAAATTAGTACGAAGGAAATGACGTTGATGTTTTCAAATTACGTTAACCATTAAGATCATTTTATTTTTTGATTGGAAATTGAATAGTTAATGACTCCCTGAAAACTCAATATAAATGATTGAAGTACGAGGGTCATCCGGAAAGTAGTACCCGTTCGTGCCGCATGAAGTGCTGACGACGCGAGTAGCCGCTGGACGAGGTCAGATAGCTTCAGTGGCTTGTCTGCCTTCTCTGAGCCAAGTTGCGTGACGCTAGCATTGCCTGTGTTGTTTCTGTGATTGTTTACAATGTTTAAAAAAATTGAGAACGCCGCCAGTTGTGAAGTGAGGGCAGTGATTAAATTCCTCAATGCAAGAAACGTTCGCCCATGTGATATTCATCGCCAATTAAAGGAGGTGTATGGAGACAATGTAATGGACGAGTCGTCTGTTCGGCGGTGGTGTCGCAACTTCAACATGGGGAGGGGGAACACACACGACGATGAGCGTTCGGGGAGACCGTCTGTCATTACAGACCAACTGGTGAGCTCAGTTGACGAATTCGTGAGGAACGATCGGCGCGTCACAATTGATGACATCTGTGAGCATTTTCCCAATGTTTCTCGAACAATTGTTCATGAAATTGTTAAACACCATCTGCATTATGCAAAAATTTGTGCAAGATGGGTCCCTCGCGTATCTCAATGAGCTGGCGGCGAAGGACTATGCAGCAGGAATACAGAAACTTGTCACACGTTATGACAAATGCCTTAATTTGCTTGGAGATTATGTTGAGAAGTAGTTTAAAGTATCCTCTTTCAAATAAAATTTTTTATGTTTGTTAATATTTACTTTTGTGTCTTTATTTCACGAACGGGTACTACTTTCCGGATGACCCTCGTATAATACATTCCACTCCTTTAGGTACCTGTTTATTTCTGTGCCACGGTGTCGAAACCTCTGCTCCCCTGCTCAATAGCCCATTTTATCCGAGAATTGTGTTGAAATAGCAATAGTCATTGTGATAGTAGCACCGATGTGGCCATTATCCTGTGTCTGTATAAGATTCCAGCTTTACGCTACGAAACATTTTTCTCCCCATCCTCGAAAATCATCTCGAGGGAAGAGAACTTTAATCCCTGCTATCCGCCGGAGAAATAGTCTTCGTGTCGGCACGAACGCGCCTAGTGACCAAAAAAATTGGCATTAATTTGGGAAAAAAAGGGCCCACGGATTACAAGGCGATTGGGACCACCGCAATTTTTGAAGGACAGTTGGGCTGGCCGTTGAATGAAGATGTCTGGTTGGCAGGGGCAAGGGAGCTAGCTTCCTCTCGATTCCCAGACGTCTCCTCCAGTCCCCCCTCCCTCAATCCTCCTCCCAAATGCCCCCCTTCGCAACACACACACACACGCACTCTACCGCCACCTCTTCCTCCTTCTCTATCGCCACCTCCCTCCTTCCTCCGTCCCGGGCCCGCTCGCGACTGGTCCCGCATGGCAACAGCGTGCCCCGCGTCTTCGTCGCTACGAGAGAAAGAGGAGGTGGAGGGGTGAGGGACCCCCTGCGAAATGGGGGGAAGGAGGAGGAGAATGGGTGGGGGGAGTGAAAGAGGGAGAGGGGATGAGTGAGTTTCATATCGCATTCCGCTCTGTCTGCGTTCGAGCGATGCCGCGCGCCGCGTTGACCGATTCAGTGAATGCGAGCGAAAGAACGCGCGACGGCGCACGGCTTATCTCTCTTGTTTGTTCTCACGCCACGCGGGAGATCCCACGTTCGGGTGTTCCCCCGCGTCATATTGATTCATCAATTTGTTTCTGACCATTGGGGGATTGATATTTTCCGGGAGCCAGAGGATCATTTCCCCCGATCTACGGCATCGAAGCCTTTTTCTCCTCATCTACGCCAAACTCGCTCTGCAGACTGGAGTAAATGCCCCCTGGAATCCATCTAATCACACCTTCATGGTGCATCTCCAGTGCCAGTCAACTTACTTCCCTCTGCCTTCGTTCCTCAGGGAGTAAATGTTGCTGCGTTGCCTCGACCATCTGCGACAGTTTCTTTTTCCCTCCGACGCAATAAAAGGTGTCGCCAGCCAATCCGTTCATCAACCCCGGCACACCTTTTTAGCGAGGGCGTCCCTCGAATCGCGTTTTTTTGTGTGTAAAAAGAAAAAAAATATTTTAGAAAGTGTCAGTGTAATTGAATGTCATGCCACTGGAAGTTCTTTCTTGGTGTACAGCTAGGCGTAAGAAGAACGTTACTCATTATGAAGTTTTGGATATTCTGCGTGTATGAATCTTCTAGGGACGCCACTTTTATCTGATATATTTTCAAGTTAACTTCGAATCGATTTACCTCTCTGGTTTCCTCGATTCCTGGATTTAATTCGATCCAACCTCTTCATTTCTCCGGAAAACGTAGAAATATTTAATGTCAAATTGCTTACAAACTTTGATGCCATATAGAGTTTGTGAGTAATTTTGAATATGCCGGAAGTTTCATGAAGGCTTTGACTTTCGTATGGTGTGTTAAGTCTTAATGGAAGCATCTATTGAGTTGGCTTCCACCGTTTCAATGGCAGAGCCAGACATTGAAACGTCCGCAGTGGAACGCCTGAATTGGCTGGAATAGTGGAACACTCAACAAGAGGCACTACTGCGTGAATTTATAATCTTGATGACTTTGAGAGAAGAAATTAGAAGACTCGAAGAGCTCATGCCATTGGAGAATTGAATGGAGATCTGGGTTAAACTAGGCGTGATATGATGAACTCGACTAATATTGATTTCTTCCGAAGACATTGTCTCTAGTCATCCTAATTGAAGCCTATAATATCGATTTATATAATAATCGATATAATTTGAATTTTACTTAATTATTTTAGCTGTAAATGCATTTTTACGAAGGTGGACTCTGCTACATTATCGACTTCTTTGAGTCTAATGAATTTTGTCTTAAATTATCTGTATTTTTCTGTTTCGTTTGCTTTCCAATTTACAAAATAACTTTTTATTTTTATATTTCGACTCATTTATGAAAAATCTTTATTATTTAGTCTTAGGAAATGTGTCTTAAATGCAAATTATACCTTAATATATCACACCTGGTGAGATGTAGGCCAGGATATAGATGTGTTGGACAAATGGAAATATGGTCTTTTGGACCAGTATCTATGGAGGTGTATTATGTTTATCGTAGGTAGAAGGTTCCTGAGCAAACCTCGAGTGAATCTGAATTGGCCGTTGCCATCTAATGATACTCATGAGCAGGCGCAGAACGACTTGGAATTGATCGGTCTCTAGCAAACATTCCATATGAAATGAAAGCTGTATTCTTTAACTTCAATTCATGAAAATTACCTTACAACCATGGTTCATAGGACATTACAAACGCACTCAAACATATTCGTATGCCTTCATTTGGATCTGTCAAGCTACATGAATCAATGTATTTTTCGAGTGCTACACTTGAACGTCGATTTTAAGTCTGGTTTTTCAGGCCATCCAGCTGCCAGTCGTACTATTAGCTCGACTTGTCCGCTATTTATGCTCGTGATTCTCTCTCAGCTGGACACAATCTCGCTGGGGAGGGAACCTATGTTCGGGCGGAAGCCTCGCAAATTCCCGCTCTGCTTCATTCTCGCGCTCGGTGCCCGCGCGCCCCGCATAAGAATGAGTCCGTTTGTCTGACATGAGGAGGAGGAGGAGAAGTTGACTTGCTTGCGGTTGGCCGGATGACGCGTGGATCTCGGAAGTGCCAACCGAGCCGGAGGAGAAGGGAGGCTCACCCCGGGATGGGTGGTGCACAGTAGAGGTGACAGCAGGGGATGAAATTCTTTTTCTCCTCGTGGATTCTGTCTCTGTAGGATCACGGCTTTGTGCGCATCTGAATGGAGGATTAGCTTTCATTCTGTACATCCGATACAAGATACTGACTAGTTCTTTGCTGATAATGACGACCATGGGATGGACTGAAAATGATTAGCTCGCTTGAATAATACAAATGGAATGGATTACAATTTGGAATCCGGTAGGAAAGCTCGGCTATGCCGAATAAATTTTCACACTGGAGGTCCTGCTATTTTAACGAAATGTTTCAAGAATTCACCTCACTCTGAAGGTGATTCGAGATTCGAAATGGAAAACAGATTGCATAGTCCCACTCCACCAACCTACGGTAATTAACCCCGAAGTTGGTACGATAGGTGAAGGAAGAGATCACCTCGAACCTGACGATGTGTAGAATTTTCATATTAAATAGGACCTAGGGAGAATGGCATGTCCTTTCCACTTCGCGAAATGTGGTTACCCCGGGAGACGTGATACGTAAAAAAATCTGACTGAGTGGAACTGGGGTTGGGGAGTGTCCTAAAGCACCGGCAGTTTGACGCAGGCTCAACGTCCAGTAGCTGGACTATCTTGCTCCTAATAGAGCCTCTATGCCATGTCTCTCTAGGTGGGGAAGCCTTTCAATTATGTGAAAAGGTTACAAGACAGGTCACACCGGTTCCAGATGATTGCTATTCCTTTACTACTCCTTTAAGTTGCCTCCACCGAAATTTTACATTCGGATTTGGATGTTTAGGAACTAGGTGCTCGCGCGCATTAGTTACATTTATCATAAAAATTTTGCTCTTAGTGCATTTATCGTCATTTGTAAAATTTATTTTGCTCAAGTATAGGGGTGAATGAGGGTCGCAGAAAAATTCACA
The DNA here is from genome assembly GCF_022747635.1 of Hetaerina americana. Taxonomy (NCBI): domain Eukaryota; kingdom Metazoa; phylum Arthropoda; class Insecta; order Odonata; family Calopterygidae; genus Hetaerina; species Hetaerina americana. The sequence goes on from NW_027286763.1 coordinate 60,474,427, forward strand.
GCCGGGAATAGGAGGAGACTCAAGAAAGTCTCATTAGTTGCCTTGGAATTATGTGCACCTAGCATTACGCTGGATTTCCATTCATTCTTGATGTCGAATTCATTTTTCAGAAGCAATAACTAATCATGAACCGCACGCGTACTTCAGACTGGCTAGTTTTTTTTTAAAGTTCACTACATTGGTATTTGTTCATTAGATCGAATTGGTCCTATGCCTAGCCTTAGCCATGCGCTCCATCAGATGAATTTTAATATTTTCACCGAGTATAAGTATCGTTTTTAGGATATTATTCACCGATGAAAAATTTTATGATTATATTGTAGGCCCATGATGCGTTTTGGAAGTTGATTCACGGGATTAACGTTCGATTTCCTTATCAAAAACGATTAAGCAGTTTCCCAGTCAACTTATAATTTACGACTTGGTTTCCAAATAGATACAGCTTTCCAAAGAGAGGCAGCATAATTTATGGCTTAAAAAATTATTCAGAATGAAATTCTGCTTTTTCCCCGGGAAAATTTTCATCACATTCGGAGGATTCATTGCTTCTATTTAAATATTTATGTTGTAGAATCCGTACTATCGAATTGATGACTAAGAATAGTTTTTTTTTGTTTTCATGTTTAGAATATTGAGTCGTGTTATAATATATTACTCGTTTTTTCATTGTAAACAAGCAAAACTGTGGCATATATTGCGTATATGCAGGCATATTCCGAGTACAGAAGCAAAGGTCTTATCATACCTCATTGCGAATTCATTGCATTCTCTCCAGCGGTCATTATTTGCCCAAGTGAAATGCGTTATTTCTCGCTTTTACTTTCAATTGCATTGGAACAATTGAAAAAAATCCACTCTTCATGAAAGAGGAGCCTGTACGGCCTTCTTAGTGGAAGCATTGGATAAGCATGTAGGACATTAAATTGTTTCATTTGTGCACGAAGTGACGACTGAATTTTTCATGTAAATATTGCTGAACTACTAAATTAATGGAAAAATTAAATATTGAGAGTAAATAATTTCCGCAAATCAATAATTCTCAAAAAGTAAAGGATTCCAACAAGTAATAGTCTGTGACTGTTAATTTGGCATCAGATTGGTTACCATGCATAAGTGAAATATTGTCTCTGATGCAGAAAGTATTGTATCGTTTCTGATACAGAAAACGTAAGTCATGTTCCATTCTGAAACTCGGGGTCTTTCTTTCTCAAAATTCTTGCGTGTTTTTCAGCTATCTTTTCAAAAGCCAGATCATAAATATAAACTTTTCAGAAACTCTCTCTTTATTTTCATACCTTGGAGATGGATGTAATAGTAGGGAGGTCTTCTGGTCAATAGTTCTTCGAAGTTTAAATTACACTGGCTTATGAAACTATCGATGAGCTGGAGCCAAGTTAACTAATTTATTTCAGGGATCTGTTTCTCTGACGTATGGAGAAACTTTCTTTCTTCCTGATGATCATTTTACAGGTATGAGGTCATCCGAGCCTTCAGCATGCATGCAACGCGCGCGCTGGAGTAGAAATTCAAACTAACGGCCTTTAGATTACCGGGTGAGACTTCTGTCGACCGTATTCCATACGCCAGAAATTTATAAGCCAGCGTCGAATATTCTCACTGTCGTCGGCGAAGAAAACCATGCTGTGAGAGAGGAAAACTCTTACGAACATTGAAGATATTGATTTATTGCTTGGCAAAAGTCCCATTATCTTGGAGAGCATCGCAAAAGAGTGACGTCTATGCGACTAGAGACCTAAAGGAATTGACCGAAATAGCATCCGCGTTCTACGCTTATCTACAGGGTCTCAGTTCACATCCGTATCTCTGCCCGAAAACCTCATCTAATATCCTGTTTCGCATATATCTGGCGAGGGCGAATGAATTATTTCCAAGTTCCATAAAATTTGTACCACCAAATTTGTACCAAATTCAGATTTTGGAATATGAATATAACCCATAAAATCAATTATTTAGTCATATCCGATTCGGTTGTGGTCATGTTATAATTGAATGCTTGCATTAATCTAAAAATATGAAATTTTGCACAATTTACATGCTACTCAGACCTTTCCGCGTATTTTTCCACTATCCGCGCTTACGTAACTTTATTCACAAATTATATCTAGCGGTAAGTCTCATTTATGCAGCACGTAGTCTTGTAGTCGTAGTGTGCAAAAAGTCGTAGTAGTGTGAAGAAAGAGAACATTTGATTTACCGTAAGTAAAAAACCGTCTATACTGTGACGAATATTTGGAAAAAAATGACCCATTAAACTTATTGGACAAGGGGAGTCATTCGATCTTAAACTGGGACATCCGACTTCCGGGATGTAGTGAACTGAGCAAAACTTCCTCCTTCCACCGAGTAGGTATTGATCAAACGCCGCCACGTACTACCTACCTAGTGGCTCTGGGTAAGTAATCATTTTTCTTGTGCCTGTGACGTGGGCCGGGGTCTGGGATCCTTTTTCGGGCCCTTTGGTTCCGAGTTCGATATGGAGTTTTGGAGAGGGAAGAGCAGGGGTGGGGAAGATGGATTTTTCGATGGAGAGCAAACACTCAGGTGGAAGACTGGGCGGGGAGTGGTGGGAGGAATGGTGCTGGGGTGAGGTGGGGGTCGATGGGAGCGTGGGGAGACCAATAGGTAGGAGAGTAAGAGAGAGGGATGTGTTTCTTACGGGGAAAGGTTTCTTCGGAGGCGTCGGAAGGGAAGGTCTTAGGAATTGAGGATATGAGGGGCGGAGTGGAGTGTAGGGGAACGTGGGATGGGGAGGCGGAAGGATTGAAGTGGATTGGTGCGGGGGAGGAGAGAGAAGTAGGAGAGACCTGTGGTGGTGAAGGAGGAGAGTAGGAGAAGAAAGAGGACGGTTGGAACGGAGTAGGAGAGGAGAGGGGGGCTTTGGTAGGTTGGGAGGGCGAGGCTCCTGCCCCGTAGCCCCGGGCACGGAGGTGGAAACCGTCTTCGAGTTCTTGACATTCTTATCGGGAAATTTGGCGAAATCTACAAACATGTATACCCATATTTCTGCACCACTACCCCGGATGCCGTCAAGACGAGGTGATGTTTGTGCGGAGTACTGGCTCGGGGGCAACGGGATATGAATGCGCAGAGAAGTTTGTTCGCGATTGAGAGAGAGGAAATATGAGATGACAATTTGGGACATATGCTCTATCGTTTACAAGTCGTTCAGGGATTATCGTGCGTTTCAACAATATATGCGTACCGAGATCTGCGTGCGAGCATGACCCTCTTCCTTTCGTGAATGGTATTAACGGGGCGGATACGCCCAGGATGGAAATCATTGCAGCACGGAAAAGGGGAGGATTTTGCGCTGATGATGCTTGTTTTCTGAGTGTCGAAAAATTCCTGTGGTCAAATGGTGTATTTCGTGGTATGCTTATCTTAAGTTGTGGCCACACTTAAATTTATTCCAAAATGTCTCCGTCTAATAATTGTGGATTCCTCTAAGGTTGGAAACGTGAAAAGCTTGTTAGACATGTTGTTCTTGAGCATTATATATATATATATATATATATATATATATATATATATATATATATATATATATCAATAATATAATTTGATATTAGCTCCCTGAAATCGATTGAGAACGATCGGGAAATAAGTTCTCGGCCTTTCAATTCCACGCAATGTAATATTTCTTTCCGAAAATGCCGGAAATTCCCCGGAAGGTTGCATGAAGGGAACGGGAACGTGAGAAAGTTTTGGTAAATCATGGCGAAATATATTCATACACCCCCTCGGTAGGCTCCTTTCTCACCCACGGACGACAAACAGTTTTCTGCCATCCCCTGCGGACCCATGCGAGTGAGGAATGGGGATGGTAATGTTAAGGAAGATGCGAAGAGCGTGCGTGTGGGAGGAGGGAGTGAAAGAGAGAGAGTTAAGAGGACGAAGAGGAAGGACGAGGGAAGGCGGTGGAAGAAAGACAACCGCGGGTGGCGGCGAATGGATAAAGAGCCCTCGGGTGCCCTTGCATGTGTGAATCGGAGGAAGGAGAGTTTCGTGGATGGAGCGAGAGCGACTGAGCGCCGTGCCAGTCGTGAGTGGATTGATTGGGAAAGAGGTAAACGAGGGAGTTTGCGGAGTAATCGCAAGGGTGCGGTGCGTGTGCGGGTGATTCTGGCGGTGGTTGTGTATAATAGAGACACGGGAGAGATGGGCTATATGGGGGTAGTGGAGGGGGAGGGAGGGGTTAGCGGTTAGGCATGGGCGGAGGGGTGTGTGTGTGTGTGCGTGGGTGGGGAAGGGGGGCGCAGAGGAGGGCGGTTTGGCGGAATGGGAGGGAGGAAGGGAGGTAGAGGAGGGTATATATCCCCCTAGCACCCGTTCCCGACTATCGATCTGAAGGCTTGGTGCCGTGGAATGGGACGAGAGGATGGGCGGGAGGGAAGAGTGAGTGAGTGAGTGGGTGGGTGGGTGTGTGAGGCGGGGAACTTGCCGTTTTCGGCGAGAGCGAGGGAGTTTGGGGATGTGTGCGTGTATGTCTGGCGTAAAGGGTATAAGGGACGAACGAGTGTGTGTGTGTGGGTTGGGGGTGGCGATGGTGCTGCAGGGCTTTTAAGGGAACGGGAGTGAGCGGAGGGAAGCGAGTTTCAGAGGGAGGGGGCGACGAGCGGGGGAGAGGAGACGGGGGCCTTACATGCAGGGAATTTCGTTCGTTGGGGTATATACGCGCGAGCGCGGGTGTGTGTGTGTCTGTAGATTTTCTCCACATTTCCGCCTGCCCCCGCCCCCCTCCCACGCCATACCTCCCTCGCGCCCCCTTTCTCTCCGCCATATGCTTCCAGGGTGTGGGAGAGTAGAGTGGGAAGAGTTAGCGGGGAAGGGAGTGGGGAGGGGTAGAGGCCGGTGCGGGCGGAGGATTCCGAAATATGGAAATACCTACCACTCGGAGAAGGGAGGGAAAGGTGGAGTCGGGGAGATGGGATCGGAGGAATTCGTAAAGAGAGCAAAAGAAGGCGGTCGGAGGTGAGAAGAGGAAAAGGTGTAAGGGCGGTTATGTGTGCGCGAGGCGGGAGGGGGTGGAGAGTGGTGCGGGGGTTGAATCGGAAGACTGTGCGGTGGAATCCGGAGGTGTGGCGCGCGACTCCCACCCGCCACCAATCTCTCCCTCCTTCCATGCGTCGTCCCCTCCCTCCCCCTCCCACGACTTTATCCCCTCATCTCTTCCCTCTTCCTCACACCACTTTTCTCGAAGTTTGCGGTTCCTAAGGGTTTTTGGGACGCCCGGGTGGGGTTATATGCGAGGCGGATGAAGTATGGTATTAATAAAGACTAGGCGAGAGGCAGGGGGATGGGGGTGGAGAGATGCGAAGGTGGGGGGGAGCGAAGGGAAGGCGAGGGGCCGTCGGGTTATGAGGAAAGGGACGGTCGGGGGAACTGGGCTACGACGTTGTAGCTACGTGCTGCTGTGTAGAATAGCTGGGAAGGAAGGAAGCTAAATCTTAGGATGATTCAGACATTTGAGTCTTGATTCATGCTCTTCCCGCGTCTTTTTTTCCCTTCTGATGCTTCTAATGCTCGAGTGTAGTTCGGGGACATGAGTTCCATGAGAGTGGAATTGTCATTTATTTCGGGGCGCTTCTTAATCGGGCCGGTTTCGTGTCCCTGAGTCCCGGACACCTTCGAACGCGCGAGAGAACGCCCAGCTACCGGTCCCCCTACCTCTCTCACCCTACTGCCTGGCCCTTGATGGCCCTGGGGATGAAAAGGACATAAAATATAAGTACCGGGATGGTAGGGGCGCCGGTAGGGACGCGACCTTTTCCCGCCGTTGTATCCGCGCGCGATCCCTGGGTGTTGCCATGGTACTGCTCCTTAGGGAAGGGCTGCTCCCTTCTTGCCAGAGGCGCTGGAGGAGAGGCATTGTGCAGCCGGTGCCAAAGCCCGTTTGCGAGACGGAATGTGGTTGATTTTATCACCATGAAGAAGTTTTTGGGGGCGTATTTTTAGTAGCGACGCATTGCGTTATGATATCCCACGTTTATTATGATGTTTTTAGGCTCCCCGAAAAGTTATCTAATTCGAGAAGAGCACGATGAAACGGGCGTTTCAAAAAAAAATTATACATACGATTGCGACAGCCGATGCAGCCGGAAGGTGCGTTACCACCCACCCGACCAGAGTGCCTTTGGACCGTATGTATATGTAGTATATGAGTCTTCCCCGGCACAGGCCTGCATGTCTGGCAAATCAACCTTGCATGCGACTTTTGAGGTTGGTAATTGAAAATTAGGACTTGAATGTATAAGAAATTTAAATACCGTAAACAGCAAAGGCATATCATATTTTGAAGCCCAGAAATCAATCCATTGAAAAGTTAGGAAAATGATGATCTGTGGTCAATGAAAAATGAAATAACTTCCGTTTTTCCTGCACCTGCATATTTGTTCTCAGATTTCCCTCTGTAGCTGAGTGGTGAATTACCAATGGCCTTTCCGTAACGATTTTTCTAGTTTTCAAATGTTGACGTTTGTGGACATGTTTTCCCGATACGTTCCAATGATATCATTCCTTGGAAAATATATTACCGGAATACCCATATTTCGTTTCATTTTTTGTCTATAAATACCCTTCAGGTTCGCCCTATGAGAATAATTTATTCTTTTTATTTTGTATCTTTCTCTCTCCTAGTGCATGACGTTCATGACGCTCGCATTACAAAGCGCTTATCTTATAAAGTTTTTTCCATAGTTAGCCATAAGGCTATTATAAGGTTATACCTTCACTCGTGTGAACATAGAACCTTCCTATATTAAATGTAGAAATTTCTCTTTCAAATCTACTTGTACTCCTTGAATTTGTTAGATTGATTTATTTATGCCGCGATATTTAATTGCTATTTTGGACAAGTTTCCTCATTGCCTTGGGAAACTCACCAACAGCTACATTAAGTGTGGAGAAAGGAATTCAGAAACCGGAAACGTAAGAGGCGGAGGATAAGCGTACTTCGATCGTAATTGAAATTGTGATAAAAGTAATTTTGAGAAATTAGTTCAATAAAAGTGTTGCAATTATAAAAGTTCCTGACGATCGTCTCTCAAATCCAATATACATATAGTGTTACTAGTTAATATCCATATGAGGGTATACCTCATGGAATAAATTACTGCAGCATGCAACTGAGAATAGATGTTGCAGAAGCTTTAACTAGGAAATAATTAATTTGCCGTATTACATTTTTGTGCCGTGGTTATGAGTTGAGATAAAACCTATAGTTTTTCATGAAATCAAGAAAATGTGTATGCATTCCTATTTTCCATCCTTCTTTTACTTTGATTTGCATATTTAGTATTTTACTTATAAACTTGGATCAACGTCGTAAGCCATGATTTACTTCAATGTTTTTTATCAGGCGAGAAAGAGTTTTTTGACGTACCTGCTAAGTAAAGGGTCTTTTAAGAAACCATACTTGGAATACATACCCTGTATGTTCTCTTTGCCTTTAGTGGAAAAAAACTTAGAACCTTTCAGGGTGAACCCATGTGACTTTATGATCTTAGAAGGCTCGTTTTTGGTTCATTTTCGTGTGCTCTTGGAAATGACCCAGCCTAGAAATTATACTCCAGCCACATCAAAAACTTCTTCCCGTCACGGAATTCCGACTATTAAATGCTTTTACCACACCTTATCTTTTGGCATTATTAATGGAAAATGCTCAGCGAAGTCACAAAGGAAATCATATCTTTTGCTCTATAAAAAAAGGGATTCTTTTGCAAAAGAAATCGTCCCAGTCCGAAGGTGCATTAAAACGGGAGAAAAATTGAGTGGAAGTTGTGCGGTGGGGCACAATACCTACTCGGCCGCCCATTATGGCATGAGGGCGCTTTGTGGAGGCCGACCGATATGAATATTAGGTCGGTTTGGGTCTCCGGGAGCCATTCAGGTCAAAAAACCCACAAGAAGTGGGATATGAGTTAAAACACGGCAAAACGAATCGCCAAGTCGCAGTCACGCACCTGGCCGGAACTCGAGGATTTCTCCGTGCCCCACGGAAGTAGCCTCGATGAGATTTTTACATGGGTTTCCTCGATAAAAGGAATTTAAACGGGTGACGCGAAGGGTGGGACCTGCATAATAGCGCATGCATCTGCCATTGACGTCGATGGAGGGTGAGAGGTCCCAGACAATGAACAGTTTTTACTCGTCGCCATCTATCGTGGTTGAGTCATTCCCTGGGAAAGGTCAGGGGAGTCTAAGGTTGTGGGAGGGGTGAAGGAAATGCTCGTGATACAGTGCAGTTACGGGGCTTCGAGGATGTCACCTTGACGGTGGCCCCTCCGCTTCTTTATCGGCCAATGCATCTCTCACAATTCAAATGAGCAGTGGCACCCCCGGCTTCCCAGAATGGATTCCACCGCTTACTTGTCTGCGTGCGAGTTTTGTTAACCTTCAGAGAGAGTGGGTATGTCCGGGGCAAACAACTCCCATGCACATCTGAACGATGTCTGTGGTTCTTACCCAATTTGCCATTTCGGATGTAGCGAAATAAGTCCGTGTAATCCTTAAGAATTCAATTTGTGTTTCTGACATATTACTTTTCCGAATGCTTTTCGAAATCATTATATTTATTTAATATTGCATTCGACAATGAGAATTTCCTAAATAAGAATATGTAGAATCATAATGAAATACCTTTAGTAAATATACCTATTGTGAGATGAAAATATTACTTTAATTTTATAATTATGAGTAAATAACTATGCCCCGTTATTTAATAGAACTTTGGTATTTTTTGTGGTTTACGTTAATGTTTTCAGGATTTATTTATAATGTTTGACTGAAACGAGGATGGATTTGTGTTTTTCCGTCATTAATTAACTATCATTATAATATGTTTTTCTGTATACGGAAATATTACTCCGTAATAACGATGAGCTTCTCTTGTTTAAAAGAAAAGTTTTTAAATGAATAATTATTAAATTACACATCGACGCGGATTCATGTGAGTCTATCTCTCTTTTTGTTGCCCTGCGTCATTACATAGAGAAGATAAAATATTACTTTTTACTTTTATTTAAAACATGAAAAATAGCATCTAACAATACTTCTTCATTTGTTTTTAGGAGCAGTTTTCGCGGCCGAGTAGCATGCAGACCTAAGGTAGGCGTCAATAGATTTTTTTAGTTGCGGAACTTTCAACTCTCCTACTGCTCTTCAATATTAGAAATCGCTTGTCGTGAACGAGCTATAGATTACTGAAATAATTTGTAAGCGTTTATTTATTATAGTGATAATATAAATGCGATATCCATTTGTAATTTTTTTAAGTTTGCGCTTTATCTAAAAAAATAATCACTATTGAATTATGTCTTTATTCTCTCAATTCTTCTGCATGCATAATCAGTTATATTATGCCCAACGTTTCTCAACTAAATTTCATCCACGTTGAATATACTCTTGAAGTTATGTTTAGTGAAGTGTTTCACGGTTTCATGAAATTTCTCCCTAATGTGTTTGGGGTTATGTACCTACAGGAATGATTTCAAGAGTACTACATTAAAAAGGTTAATGAATACTTTTTAAAGTCTCATACTGATTTTGAACACACAAATATGCCATCGCCTTGCTTCCGGTAGTATAATTACTATTCCTCCTAGAGGAGTATCCTCTCCAAGGAGTTCTTACCGACCTGTGATTAGTTTGTAGATGTAATTATTACCTTTCTTTCTGCATGAATAAAATAGAATTCCATGTTTATCGTGTTTATCCTTTGTATGAAAAACAAGTGATAAGGTTTGGCGAGGAACTTTAGTACGTTTAAACTTCTGCTCGTTTAATTTTTTTTCCATTTTATGGATTGTAACCTTTGTAGAAACCCCCACGTGAATCTAAATTGTGCTGAATATTAAGATTTTCACGTTTTAAAACCCCTAAATGTTATTTCAGCATGCTCTCCCTTGTGTATGATGTATTGATAACAATCTTGCCGTGCATTAAAAATGAATATTGGGTTCATTCCCGAAAATATGTACACTTAACAATCAGACTACACTTTATTTCTTTGTAGGTGTGTACAAAATTTTTATCTTTAGATTTTTATTTTTTTCGTATTTCAGGACAGCCTGATGAATATAGCCGTTCTAACTTTTACTGGCGTAAAATATTTTGGTTACCATATCGCAGGCAAGTGAGTTAGTTGTTTTCAAAAGAGAATTCCTTACAATTAAATTATCAATTCCTTAATTTTTCTTCTGTTGTGAGTCGTATGGATATTCAATGCTTAATTTTTCGACTGTGAGCAAGTATGGTGTGATGATTGGAAAGTTGAATGCAAGTCATGTAAAAAAGTTATATCACCATATAAAAAATATTCGTAATGATTTGATGTATCCAGGAATGAGCCAAAGAATCCCTAAATTTGCAATTTTTCTTTGGTGTCTTGAAATGATTCCCTTTATTGTTATTTTTTTTATTCTCTGATTTTACCTTGTTAAATTATGCTAGCTCTTGTGTGCCTACATCTCATCTGATGTTGAGATGGGTCATGAATGTATGGTAAAGTAATACTTATGTGCAGATTAATTTTTAATGTTGCAGTAGATTAATTGCATTTTGCTACTGCCTAGGCATTTCACTTAACTGCTGCTAAAGGCAAGTTCATATTGATTGAGTATGAAGATAGTATGACATTCTAGCTGGTGGTTCATTGAGACTGCCCTAGTAATGAATCCTGTGCGGCATACTCGTCGGAGGTAGGTTTACGGAAGTTACTGACCCCTTGCACTAAAATACTGGAATCGGTTTAATCTATAGGCAATCGAGGAGGCTATGTATAATGAACTGCGCTCCTGACGTGGATGTTGTTTTCATTTGGAAGCAGAAAAAAATAGTTTAAATAAATCTGCCGTATCATACATAAATGATTTTATTGGAAAACATGGGAAAGGATATTTAAAAATTTGCAATAAAAACATTTCTTCTTGGCTGTATTGATTCAGTGGTAAAAAAATCCCTTTAGATAAGTATTTTTCTTCCATTAAATTTCGGCCACTATCAGGAAGTTACTTTTATTCTTAAATGTCGTCATATTCTAATTTTTTTATAATGTTCGCGTTAAAACAAAGGGTCTTAGACGATATACCCGAGTTGATATGCCGAATATTAAATTTGGTGTTAGAAATAAGTAAGCTTTAAAGCTCAATATTTCGGTATAAAATCAAATTCAACGATAAATTAAACGGGATCAGGCGTGGACTCATGGCAATGTTTCATATTTTCAAATAAATTAACTTATTGATTATCCAGAGTTAATTTTTATGGTATATGTTCATGAGTGGGGAAAGTGTCGTTTCCTTGTCCGATTTAACTATGGGACATATCTTGGTTTATTTTCACCGTGGAAATAAAATAGCGGAATATGTCTCTAGAGTGCCATGTTGTTTGGCACAAAAGAAAAGTCACCCAAGATAAAGCCATTAAAAAAAACAAGGATAAATCTTAAAATCACCCATCATGAAGATCTCTGTTTTTCTAGATCCAATTTCACTGATAATCAGGTCAGATGTTCAATCAAATTCTCCACCTTAGTGATTTATTATTTTCAGATAAAATAATCTGCACTGTACTCGAACAATAGCCAATATATTGTCTCGCACGTGTATTTTTCCTTGCTATAGATGAAAGCATTTGATTTTTCTTGAAGATGGGGTAAAATCAAGAATTTATTCCTTTTATACCTTCTGCCTCTCGTTTATTGCAAAATTAGGCGTTACAAAATAGCAGCCGATTTTCATTATGTCGGCTTGAATTAATTTGTGACGCTTCTAGTTTCCTAGGCCTTCATATTTTCGGCAACCAATATTAGGGAGCATAGCGACATGAAAATGCTCTAATGCTTGATATGTGATTTTCGTATTTGATAATGAGCATCGAAGCATTCAGGTTGAAGTAGATTTATTTGGTAGCTTCAGAATAGTTATGATTTTCAAGTATGAACTAATTTATTGTATTTTATCAAATCCCTTTTTATTCGTTCTATAATTATTGAAATACCAAGAAAATGTTCGGAATTAGCCTCATTCCCAGTTCCCAGTGGAGAGAAACATTGAACTACATGAGTTTCAGTTGTTTATCGGAATCTTGCGGCTGAACAGAATCGATTCTGTACCAAGACTCTTTGAGACTAGGCTGCTAAAAAAAATTGCTCTAGGAGAAGGAAATTAATGGGCTAATTATTCTTTCCAACTATCAATTTCGCATTTATATTGGACATGATATCTCACAGACTGCCTCAGTTGTAGGTATTATGGAATTTGCCAGGCATCCCATGGGGTTCTATAGCCAGGTCAGTCCCTTGTCTAGTAACGTACTTCCATCAAACTTTCAGCATTTAGATAATGTGTACCACTTATAGTCAGATACAGGATTAGACTTATACAGATAAAGGGGTAGAGATGTATCGAAATATTGTAATCAAATTGTACAGTTTCTTATGAAAGCATTCCGAAATTTCAGAATGGTGACGTTGTTATATGGATATTTTACACGGATTGTCTTCCATGCGTAGTAGAGTTTGGAGGAGCATCGTTCCCTTTTTCATAAATAACACCTATATTTCTCTAGGCCCTCATGATTTCTACGCTCTTCGAGTCACTCAAAATGCTCTTCCTCTCCAGCCTTTGAAGTATCCCCTCTACCCTATTTTTACGTGAACGTCCCGCTGCCTGTCATTGCACTTCACTCCATTTGTATGATCTAATTGGAATCTTTTTCCCCCCATCTCCCTCTTCTTTCCCCATGCCGTATGGCATTTCTTGGTGAGTCCTCCTCTCCTATTTTCCTATTTACCATCTTTCATGATGATCACGTCTTTAATGCCCAGCCGATATTTTAGTTAAAATTTGAAAGAAACGTACCGCTGCATTATCTTTTGTGATCAATGAGGAGAGGCTCTGGAATAAAGGGAAGGGCTCTAAAATTTTATTTTTTAAATAAGAGAATTGTAGGCTAGATTTCTTTGTAATTTATGTATTTGTTGCCTGCATTTGCGATATAAGAAACTTTTGCTTAGACGAGAAAGTCGACGACAGGGATCATAAGTATAGATGTGAAGAAAATAGCAATGACAGTTTTAATATGGAGCGTAGTGTTGTTCGGAACGAAAACCTGGTCGTACAGCAAGGGGATAAGGGTCGACTGAGGCCTTCGAGGTTTGGATGTGGAGGAGGATGGAAAAAGTGAAATCAGTGGCAATGGTACAAATGAAGAATAATAGGAAATGGTAGCGAAGGAGAAAGGCTTGCTGAGAGTCCGTCAAGGAGGTAAAATGGTAATTTCAGATCACTTTTATTGGCAATAGAATGTTGAAGACTGTGATAGAAGGTTGAGTAAACGGAGTCGAGAGAATAGGCTCATTGGAATGAATGAAGAAATGCAGGAACTATGTGGCTGGAATTTCATGTAACATCTTTATTAAGTCAGAAATTATTTTTAAATGCTCCATTTTATCTCATGAGCATATGACGAAAGACAAAATATTTCTGAACTTAGTCGCTTCAATCGATATGTATCGCGAAAAAGATAAATTGGAGTTTAACCGATAAAAAAAAGGACTTAGCATGGATTTTCATTAAGACTTGTGCAAATGTTTTCCTAATCAACTTTGGAATTTTTACAATACTTTTATTAAGATTATGTATTGATCAATTCATATGGGCAAAGTAAAATTAATATCCTTCGATGGGATGAGCAAGAAATGTATGGACCTGAATTGAGACTCATATTTTGCTTCGTATTACCTTTTTTACCTCCCATGAAAACAAATCGCCTGCAAAAATTGCAAAATGGGAATACCTTTGCGTAGGGAATTTAGTAATTATTTGAAAGTTTACTAATGCCAATTCTCATGAAAGATTGCAATAGTTATTCATTTTCTGTGCGCTGATCAGTGACACACTTATGTATCCTTATCGCACTCCTGATTATGGATCTCACCTGTGTAATTTTTACAATTTCTATTACCAGTAAATTTGTCATGTTTTCAACTGTTCTAATTCTTCCGGTTTTCAAATGATTTCAATAGTTTGTCTTGGAAATTTTTAATAAATAATGCAATAATAAATGGGCGTACCAGGGTAAATTGTCATGTAATAATGTAATTGATAATACTAACGCAAAAAAGTTATTTTTTATATCATTTAACTGAATAATTATGGCAGAAAAATTCTTGTCCTAATCTTATAGTACTGTAGATGACGGATTAAATTTATCTACGTCTCATCGTGGAAAATATAGAATTTCTCCAGCGGCATTTTTGATAATCTGGGGACGTGCTTTGTGATAAACCAAAAGGAAGTGTAACGCCAGGGGCATTATTCTTTTCGCTGCACCCACAATCGATCATCTCTCGACAGAAATACAAGTCATTCACCGCTTCTCATATGCCACCATCGAAAATGACACACGAGAGAAGGATGGTGTCAGGCTGTGGAATTGAACGCCATTACTTCAAATTTTCGACCCCCGCTACATGAATGTTGAAGGCCATGTATCCCAAAGAATACACTACTCAAGATCTAATTTCTGATGAGATCCGCGGCAGCATGCAACAACTTTTTTACCATAATCTGTTGGAGAGGTGTCCGTCGGACTTGGAACGATTTCCAAATCTCGGGAACACTCATAGGCACCAAGCTCTTTATCGCTTCACCTCCTATCCATTGCAATTCATGTCCGCATATCTTTTGTCTTTTCTTCCGCGCAACATCACGTGACGCGTATTATTTTAGCCATCCTTTTGCTGACGTATCTACCCTCGTGTGTTATTTCCCTAGAGGAATCGATTCGGAGGTGACAGGTAACTCCCGAGGAGCAGAAACGGGACATTGACAACCATTGTGAGCCTGCTTCACATGCCTCTCTTTCCACCTCCCGACCACCCCATCTCCGCGCGTCACCCATCAATCCTATCCACCCTCCCCCTGCCTCTTTCCTCCTCCCATTTCTGCACGCACCCCACTCCATACCGGTCGAACTCCACACGATAGGGTTCCTCGCCACATCCCGAAGCCTTACTTGGGGGCCATTGGCGGATTCAAGGGTGAGTGAATGGGGCAATTATTAACCTTCCCCCCCCCCCTAGACTTTCCGGAACTCAAAAATATTACCCATTCGAATCACTTTCCTCATTGTTGAGTGGTTGGTCCCATTATATATGAAACGCTAATTTTAATCTAGGAAGATAGGAGTCATCCAGGTTGAAAGACGGAAACCTAGCTTCTGCTTGTGACGGCCACCATCTCTCGAACCGAAAACCGAAAGTTATTGAGACGCGTCTTGTACTACGCATGCTTTGTTTTATTAACATGTTTAGTTCCGTTTTCGTTTTAAAATATGAACCAAACTAAAATTTGATAATTGATTTTGCACTGATAAATTACCATTTCCTGTTGTATAACGCCTGGTTCAACCCATTCCTCCCTTCTCCTGCTCCTGCTGTACATCCATGGTTCCTTACCTATCCCTTTCCTCCTCTTTGTTCTCCTGCCTTGCTTCTCTTGTTTTCTGCTCCGCATCCAGTCCTCCCCTCTGTCTCCCCGCCGAATGAAATCCCGACCACCAATGGAAACCCCCCATCCCTCTGCCCCTTTAACCCACTCACCACAGTTCATCCGCAGGTTTTGAGGATGGAGAGTTCCAATGCGGCGGGACGTTTTCGTTGGGGCTTGACGTCCCCCCCCCAACCCGGATTTCGTATCCTTCGCACGTTGTCCTGCTCCCCGTTCCCTGAGACCCTAACTTGTGACGCGATCACCTCACAGGTTAGAATCTCAGGTATGGGTGGTGGGTGGATAAGCGTCGGTTTATTGGATAACGCACCAACCGCCTGGAATAAACCCAACTAATATTATGGCCAACATCAGGTGAGTTGTTCCTTTCATACCTCCCCTCCTGACCCCGAAATCGGAAGAGGAGGAGCGATTAGGGTGAGGGAGGGGGGAAGATTGTTTTTTTGCCGGGAGGGGCTGAGGGGAGAGGAGGGAGAGGAAGTGGTGCGCGTGTGTACGCGCGCGCTTGGGTGCATGCGTGTGGGCTCTTGTGTTTTTGTGCGTGTGGAGGGGCATTCGTGAAACGAGGGTGGGATGGTTTAGCATGACGAGGAGGTTTGGAGTAGAAGGAGGTGAAGGGAGAAGAGGGCCAGAGGGAGAGAGAGAGAGTTGATTATGTATGCCGAAAAGCCTGAAGCCCGGAAGGGTTTTCTGTGAGTTTGTGTGTGTGTGTGTATAGCTTGCGCGTGTGCGTGATTGTGCGTATGCATGTGAATGCTCGCGGAGGGGGTGGGTGGGGCGTGGGGATGACGTGGGCGGCCGGGGAATGGCAGGGAGGGAGGGGGAGCGGCGTGACGGACCCTGCGTCCACAATTGCGGGCTCCTTTCGGTTATGTACCGTGTCCAGAAAACGCGAACACCTCGTCCGGTCGATGTTTAGGCTGTTCTATTGTCAGTGATAAGGGAGACGGGGTCCCCGTGGTGCTTCTTCCCTCCTCGTCGTCCGCCTGGCCATCTCTTCCCTCTTCCTCCTCCTTCCTCCACATCTCTCTCCTGCTCTTTTTCTCTTTCCGACCCCAGCTCCACAAACCCCTCTCTCGTTTCATTCCTTTCTTCCCTCCATCTCTCTCTCTCTCTCTCTCTCTCTTCCTCGCTTCACTCAATCCGCTGCCGCCTTCCCATGGTCTCATTTTACTTTTCCCCTCTTCCCTTTTTCCACTTACAGCCTCTCCGCATTCCTGGTCCATCTCTTGCCGCCGGTCGAAAAGTTTCCTCTCCCGTGGAATGATTCCACCGAGTGAATTTTTTCTTGTGGATATACAACGCCCTCTTCCTGATGACTTAAAACGTCGCGGGTCATCACTGTCTTTTAAAACTCTGGAAGCTCTTCGGCTGATAAAATAAGAAGAGTGAAGGATTTTTTCGTCACGGAAAAGGTGTTCACGCTCATCACTTGCGTCGTCTTTGATCTCCGCCACGGATATAGATTGAATATTTTTGTACCTTAATCCAATAGACTCTATGATTGGAGCGTCGTGAATATAAAATTTCCAAAGGGTTTTTTTCTAGCTTAAAATGTATTTTCTCCGAGATGTAACATAGATAGCAGGATATTGAGGACATTTTTTGCAATGAGATCCTTTTAAAGTTTTTGCCAATTTAAACGCACTGGATTTTTTTCATTGAAATGTGTGGTGAGTTTACAGTGTCATGGAAAAGTCGTAAGATGAATAATAATAACTCATTCAATTGCAGTGAATATTTCACCATTCCAATTATCTTGACCAGAACCAAACTACAAAATATATGGAAGTGGATTAGATATTTAAATTAAATTATCTATTGACTTTGGCTTAAAGGACCCTCGAGTGAAGGATACGACAAAATTCAAATTCTTTAGGTATTGGTTTGCCAGTTCATCCTGAAAACAACTGGTGGCTGTAAATGTTAACTATGTTTGTGTCTGTATATATATATATGTATATATATGTGTGTGTATATATATATGTATATATATGTGTGTGTATATATATATATGTATATATATATTTATATATATGTATATATATATTTATTTATTTATGTACATCTATTTGTGTGTCTATATATATCAAAGGAAAAGTTTATGAGTTACATGTGATTATGCTTCGGAGGAAGTCAGCTATGTATATCATTGCCGCTCTATCGTCATTCCTTCGACGAACTCACTGCCTACGTTAGAGTGCATCCAGGACAAATTTATTATTCCTTGGAAATAAAGTCTTGCAAATCCATCTTCATTCCATTCCATCATTAAATTTTGGGGGCCATGCCAATAGATAATAGATTTTGTTCTCCGTAAGGTACATATTCATGAAACAGTTACTGGTACGTTCTCTAATCCATTAACTTCATTTTTTTATTCTCTTTCCCTTGCCATTTTCATCTTATATGCATTTAGTTATGCTCACGATTTATCACGGGCTATTTTTGCTGAAGTTTGTCGATTATATCTCTCTTAAAATTTGCCACTTTATATCCGTCAGGGCAAGGGACACTCAGGAAAAATCAAGCAAAAAATTTGCTTTGGAAGGGGCTAAAGTAAAAAAATTCGAGGTATCCACCGATCTCTCCGGTTGTGTCAGAGATTGATTCCTAGTGTGACGTTATGTAAGATAATGGATATGCATATTAATTTAGACCAAAATGTCCTGTGATAGGGGAACATTGAGGAATAAAGAGTGCCGTGATATTTATGTTACATAGCTGTGAGATATAATTTTAGAAATATCATTTATTATGTAAGTTGCCATCGGGAAGTTTGAATGATTGGAAATGAGGCCAGGAGCGTAGTCAGGTCGAGAGCGAAAGTAGCAATCGACCCTCCCCCCTCGAGTCCATGTCTTTCTCCCAATTTTTATGAGAATTTTAATTCCATAGGTAGTTTAAAAAAATAGTCATTCTCAAAACAGTTTAAAGGGGTAGAAGTCGGCCTAATTTATTACTAAGTAATTTGTTACAGGTTTAATTATGGCAAATTTCGAAGGGAGATTCGCGATATCATTACCCTCCTTGAACTATAACTAGCCGCCCGAAATTCACTCCCTCACTTGGACTGATGCCCTTGCAAGGCACGTGGCCTACTCTCTCTCTCTCGTTGGCCCTACCTCCTCGTGAAACATTTCTTCTGTGTCTTCGACCACGCCTTCATCCTAGCTGCTGCCTACACCCTCTCCGCCGCTCCTCCGCCTTTCCCATCCCTCTCGCCCGCCCGCTATCTTTGCACGGCCCTTCCCCACCCTCCAACTCAATCTCCACCTCACTCTACCATTTGTCTCCCCCGTCCCTCTCCCACACCGTCATCCTCCTCTCCTCTCATCTGGCTGTCTGGCTGAGGGAATCGGCCCTTGTTGCTAAGCAGTGGCGCGTCTGTGCGGGGCTATACGTTGCTGCCGAGTTTAATACTGCCTGAGAATGTTTTATATCCAGCCAATGCCCTTTGAACCCCACAACCGATTCTGTTCCTTGCCCAACCCTGTACCCGGTCGTATTCTCTTCTGCCTTTCACATTCAGCCTATTTCCTCAATTTGTTGCCATCCCTCGTTCCCAACGACGTTTGCCGAATGAGAGTACTAATCGCGGTAATAGAATTACAGTGTGAGGTGAGAGAAACATTTTTCTGTTGAAAAATGTGAGACTTCGTCGCTGCGTCCAATATATTCAAAAATAACTAAAGGAATGACCACGTTTGGAGAGATAGATAAAAGTTCTCCTGAATAAGAGGAGGAAGGAAAGGAGTCCGGTGACAACTATATATCATCTCGATATCCAAAAGGATTTTAGGTTAAATGTTAAGCAAGAATTGAGCAATTGTTGCATAGTGAATTAAATTTTGTGACCCTGGAAATATTTTGCAAACTAAGCAATAGTCAGTAAACCTTTTACATCCCTGAAATACTTTTTTCTTCAGTGAACGTCGGACCTTAGTATTGAAGCAGAAGCAACCGAGCAAGTTGTTTTCTTTCAGTATTTAAGGTTTCTCAGAAAGGCAAATGGGTGAAGCCAGACCGTTGTCTCCAACTCTGCAGCAGTAGTAATTCTTTTCCACATTCCCAGACTTTTTTCTATACCCATCATCATTAATTTATGTTGAATTTCCTTTACTTCACATGCGGTCGTGTTTAGTCTGTGATCTGATTTGTGTGATTTTGTATTAGAAAGCTCAAGCTAGCGGTGTTTATTGTCAGCTTTCTCTTTGATAACATTAGCAAAAATAACTATCTGCATGTAATATTTCTGTTGATGAAAGTATTTCTTTGTTTTTCCACGGTGATTGGATCCTTATCCACTCTTACAAGGGAGTTACATGTGGGCAACTATTTATTTGTTATAATTATTGAATGTATTAATATATACCAATGCGTAACTGCCAAAAGCAGAATTTCCATATCAAAAATTAATTATGTTTAATATTTATTGTTTTATCCCTTCAAAGTGCTTTCATAATCTGACCTCAAGGAGTTAACATATCGGAAGGTTAGTGCATATGTACGTATATACCACGGCCATCTCTGTCACCCCTTCCAGGATATCACGTACACTGCCTATTTCTCCCTCCCAGTCAATACTCTCATCTTTAGCTCCACCTTCATCCACATTCTCTGATAACTTCGTACCTTCCCATTTTGTACAGAACAAGATGCCCTCTACTCTTTCATGTCTTGCCTACTCTTAGAGACGGGGCGTGAGTATGGAAACTTGGCCTTTTGCGGTGCCAATAACCGTTCGGTCGTTGCTTTTCGCGGAAGGGCGAGGACATCTTTGTGTTTCACGCTCTCGTGGGGGTGTCGTTGGAAGTGTCAGTGGGGACGTCGCTTTCGCTTAATTCGATGGCCCCTTGAATATCCACAAGGTGGGAACGTTGAGTCTTCGATGATGAATGATGGAGAGGGAAGAGAGACCGCTTGAGTTCTTGGTTCGGTGGGAAAGGCAAAGTTTCCGCGTTTATTTTGGGCTTAAGACCTCCGGCACCACCACTCCCCCTTCCCCGTGGATATTTTCTCCGCCCTATCCCTTTTTTCCAACTTTACATGTCCCCTGTCCCTCGCACAGAAACATTGCGTTTTGTTCACGGTCTTATTTTTTTCTTTTTTCATATGAACTTTCCTGTGCGTCCACCGTCGCCCTACTCGCACCACCTCTCCCCCTCGTACTCTCCCCCTTATCCCCGCTTTACGGTCGCAGGTACACACATGTATGGATCCTCCTCCTCTTTCTATCTTACACTCTTCACCCTTTATCGTCATCCCCGCGCACCTGCCCCAACCCCCGCCCCGCCATCGTCGTTCCACTCTCCGCTCCCCGCCCTTGTCTAACCAATCTTCCCCGCGAGAGTGCTTTGGGTATCGACCCCCACCGTTCCCCCATTTCTCTGGTCCTCCCCCTCCTTGTGCTCTTCCCTCCCTCGAGCACCCCACCCCCGCCATCCCCACCCTCGTCCCCTTACCTAAACACACACCCGTACACGCACACGGCCAATTCCGCTCCCACATTCCACCCTCTGCTTCTCTCTCTGCCCGTCCCTTCAAATCCCCCCGTCATCCGCGCCCCTTACTACCCGCCACCGCTCCTCCTTTCCTTCTGTCCAACTCCATCTCCCCACTTTCATCTCCTCATTGGTCTGTCTTCCCTCCCGTCTCCTTACTCCGCTCACCGAGTTCTATGAATGTATAAAAACCGTGCTCATGCTATCAGGAACTTCTCTGTTCTTCCCCCATCCTCTCTCTATTTGTCGGTATCCTTTTCCTACCTCAATTTCCATTCCAACGCAAAGTCAGATTCGCATCCTGTATATCCTCGTCCACGCTTCCTGTTGGTTCTGTCGGTGTTGCTGTTCGTGTTCCACTGTTGCAAGACATATGCTTATTGAGATATTGTTGATTTCTGATTTCATTTAACTCGGCTCGTTCGTCATCGATCGTAAAGTGCATTTTTGTGATTTTTATATTTTTTCAGGTGTTGTACTTTTCTCATCGGGGTTTTTCCTAATGGGTTAAATAAATAAATATTTGTATTTCATTTGATGCTTTTTTTCTCCTTTTTTCTTGCGGTATGCTTCCTTACTGCTCGCTTATGCAAATTATGTGCTCTTTATTTTATGCCTGAAGAGTTGGTTGAATTTTTATTTTATTGCTAATAAAACTTTTAATAATATGCCTTTCTATTATTATTACCTGCCTTTTGTGTGCATAAAATTATAACAACCAATCACACTAATCAACCCAAAGGTTGGTTCGATAGGTGAGGATAGAGCTCACCTATTACTAAGACTAACGCCATGTGAAATGCGCACATCAGAGCAGGGAAGGCTGTATCTTTCCCTGTGCTGCCTATGATATGCCGCTAAGATATGGCGCCTGAAAACATCACACAGCTTGGGTGATGCTGATAGTGCTCATAGGCATGCCCGGGAGTCGATCCCTGTCTCTCCGGTTGGTAGCCCATAGCTATACCCTACTGGGCTAACACTTCCTCATCAAACAGTGGAGGTTAATTAAGCAAATCGGTCTCCTTAGTGATTTCTTTATTATTATTTAATATTTGAAGAGTGAAATATTTCCATGCTGTCAAATTACTTCTTCTACTAGTGCAAGCTTTAATTATGTGTGGGAACGAAAGTGAAAAATAATAGTTGGTGAAATATTCCTGAAAGGTCATAACTCTCCTACCTGAATGATTGAGATTGCCGGGATTATTTTTAATGTTCGTGCACGTTTTCCAATCATTTCATTGTTTTCAGGGTCTTCTATGGACTAAATGTTAATGTTTTGACCCGTGCACCAAAGTGCCCAGTGGAATGAATAAACTCAAAAGTATCTCATCTCTCTCTCTCCGTCTCCCGTCCTCCCTTTCATATCCTCTTCCTCTTCCGCCTTTTTTGTCCCCTTCTGGTCGTGATTCTCCCTGAAATCCCTCTCCCTTGCCCTCTTCCTATGCTCCTTCTCCACCTCGCTTTCATCTCTACCTTTACCATCCCCAAATCTCTCTCTTCCTCCTTCCTTCCGACTCCGTTCCCATTTCCATCGCCCCCCCCACTCCACCCAACCCTCAACCCATTCCCTTATTTCTGCCAATTCTCTACCACCCGCCCATCCCCATGGGGAGGGAAGGAGCTGTACCTTTGCATATTACATATGTATCTCCTTCATATTGGTCCTTCGCTCTCTCCATTTCTTTCTCTCTAGGTCCACACTCCCGTCCAACAATTTTCTTTCGTCCTTCTTTCCGTCTCTCACTCTGCTTTTCGTAATTCTTTATCTGCTCGTTTCCAGAATTTCATTTATTTCTATGAATGCTCTTACTTGAATATATCCTCGTGTACATAATAATGTGGCTTCATTTTTATATTTGTTAAGTTTTGATATATGTCGGTGGTCTTTTTCGGTTTTTTACCGGTTAATTTTTCCATTTTCCCGCTAAACAATTTTTACGTTATTCTTAGCCTTGTATCGGATATCTGATTTCCCTAATAAGCACAATAGGATATTGTCGTATTTAATGTGAAACATATTGAGACATTATTGAAGTTTGTGATTTGAAAGCAATCAATTTCTATTTCATTTCAACTTTTATAGTTTCGTATAATATTAACCGAGTTTCGCATCCATTGCAACTGATGTAACTCGAAGGGTAGAAGATGTAAAAGTACTGCCATGCTGAATCCGATTATGGTAATCATGAAAATACTATTGTTCGGTTGAGCTTTACCACTGCACACATTACAAATATAACTTTACTTAGAATATCTCGGAAGAGGATATTATCCACTATTTTGATGTAACTGGCGGTTCTTCAATTTTTAATATCCGCTGGACTCTTGAAGAGGAACTGTTTTGCAAAAGTTACTGGCAATTATTTCTTTATATCACGTAATATTGACCTCCGATGAGCTGGATACTACAGTTATTAAAGTTTCATGTTTAACTCGGCTACTCAACTCTTAATTAGAATTGTGAAATACCTTAAATCCTAGTATCAAGTTATTACAAATATTACCGTGAAACTGTTTTTATAACAACTTTTTCACTTTTTATCTCATTCGATTTTGTGTCAGTGAAAATAATTTTCTAGATTATAACGCTTTATCTTGCGAAATTCCTCCTTTGATCTTCCTGAGTCTCTCTTAATTCTTTGCTCCCTTGCTCTAATCATTCCCTCTTAATCCCCCCTTCTTTGTCTTCACCTCTGAAATCCCTCTCGCTTATTTGATCTTTTTCCATGGGTGGTAATTAGTCTTCCCCTATTCAAATGGTGATCATTATACGGTGAATATTTTACCTAGCTGTTGATTAGAATAAACACTCGCTTCTTTATAACTTTTCTCGCGAACATATTTCATCACATCATAACTGCCGGGATTCCCTGTTGAATATTAAACTGTTATATATATATATATATATATATATATATATATATATATATATATATATATATATATATATTGTAGAACAACGTTCGAAATTTTTGTAGAATTTTGGATACTTTTCCTCTAGACACTAACATCCAGAAAAATCAATTATCGTTCAAGCGTATTAAGATGAAAATTCATGTGTAATGATAAATGATACGCAATCAAACAATTGATTCATTTTTTCAAAATATTTTGCGTAAACTCAGCTCGTGATCCTACAATAGCTTCGACGTCAGATTAGTAATTTAAAATGCACTTTTTATAGTCAAAGCGCATTTCCAACGGAAGAAACATATTGAATGAATCCTGCCTTGCTTCATCAGTGCTTCTGATTTCTTTTCGTCGTAATAATTTCCCAAGACCTTTTTCTTCCTATCTTTTGTTGTTGTTTTGTCGCGAGTGAACGAACTGCAGAAGAGGTTTGCAGATTTCCCTAACACGGAGGAGATGGAAGGTAACGAACACCAGTGAATTCTAGATATCTGCATTACATAGATTCTATAATTTACAGGTTAATAGGCGTCATTTAAAATCTTTCCTCGAGTCATCGAATCCAGAATAATCAGCATGCGGCATGAATTATTTCACGATTGTAGACTAACATTTGTACTTCATCTGAATATTCATTGAAGCTATTTGGAATGTGGCATTCTATCTATCAGCATAAAATTATTGGCTTAAATCTCACTCTCCCTACTATCAAAACCCTCAAATTCCCCCATTGCATTTACTCAGTCCATCCTTTCGCGCGGTCTGCTTAGCATCCCGAAAGAGAGTGGTCGGTGGACTCCACCAACTCGCAGATATTTCGTTTATTACTCCGCTTTACTGATTGGCCGGAGAGGTAACATCCGTCCCCTCCAGTGCACAGACTTGGGAATTTTCTATAGCAGACGGCATCTGGACGGGACAGGCGATCGTCCAGTTCCCCCCCTCATGCAGATAGTTAGTCAGACTTCATTCATTCCCGTCCTATATTTCGATCGTCATCTAACTTCATTCGCATATAACCTGCCTCCGCTCTATGCTGTCGAAATTCTCACGGTGATGCACGGATTCATTCACCCACCCCTCCGTGTTTTCCTCGTATTGCTGTTTAAAATTTTCCTCCATCCTTTTCTGCTATGCTTTTGTCCTCTTTAGGTGGGGTGCGGGTGATGAATGACGTCATCGCGATTTTTGAGGATTTTTTCCCCGCCAAATTCCCCGTAAACGTCATTTGGCCGTCACCATCCGAGAGGGAGAGAGAGCCGATGGTATCACTTTTTACTTAATATCCTTTCTTTGAAAGTCATTCCTTACATCAATAAATTCCGAGTTGTATTATGTGAAAAGTAATGACCATCATTTCGACTATTTCTTGATAAAAATCTCAATTTAGGTTATTTGAAAAGTCTAGATGACCAAATATAGGTAACTTTACAAAGTAGGTGCATGTATTTATACGAAACCTGTAAAACAAAAAGTATTTCTGAAGCAGCAGAGAAATTCTCACATGCCACCTGACGTCATGGCGGCTAAATCCCTTCCTACTCAACTGGGTATCTTTATTTTTGAACCCATAATATGCCGATATTTCTTTCCTTGAATCGCATATTTTTTTCTTAAGGTCAGGTGGGCAAGTATTAATATAAGATGGCAGAACTTTACTAGAGTCGTGAAACAACTTTAAATACCCTAGATCGTTATTTTTGGCCAAAGAGGACTACGCTCTACGGGGTTTATACCAATAGTTCAATAAATATTCTTTCTTTCTCATGGTAGTAACTTATTTTCAATGATTCGTCAAATGGCTGATGAAGTGCTATCCTGTGATTTTTTTGCTCCCCGATCAAGGTTTGAATTCTACGGTAACATAAGATTAATATTTTACTTCCTGGATTTGCGGTTTCAGATCATTTATTTACGAAATATGTTTTCGATAGTGTTAATATCTACTTGTTGTTTCAGAGGAATATGGAGTGTATTGTAATTTAGTTATTCGGAGTCTCTAATACTCTCTACCAAGACTCTATCACCTTTAATATTCTCTTTTCTTCTTCCAGGCACATTTTAGTATCATATTCAGATAATTTTTCGCGTTTCCCCTCGGGGTTTTTTTGTGCACAGACCATGTTCTCCTTGAATTTATCTCAAATGTCGTTTTATCCTTTTTCTCTTCCTTACTTGCACATAATGCATATATACAAATAATGAGAGGAAGGGTTCCATAGGCTCCGGGCCGCTCAGCTACAATATTTCAATAAATGCATAGTCTTTTCGCGTCATCATAATAAATTCTCTTTGTTTCTCTATAAAATACCGTAAATTCTATCAAAATATCAATACATTCAGATTTAACCTGCGGCACAAATACATTTATTATAATTTTGAATTGAATAATATTTTATTACTTTGCTTTTGATGGATACAAAAGATCAATAATATTCCCAAGGTAATACCCGATGGAACTTTGTACGTAGCTTCGCACCCTCGTGTTAACTTACTGTGTTTGTCTGTGCAAACGGTCCACGCAAAAGGTCGTCTGCCTGTTAAGTGTTCAAAAAATATTTTTAAGTTTTTAATGATATGTCATGTCGTCAATAGCATAAATCAGGGAAAATTATCCGGTATCCAGGTCATTGTAATTGGTTTTTTCATGGTAAACTTCTGCTCATTAGATTGGCAGTCCACTAGTTTTTCTGTCTAGTTGCATTTTCATGTAAGCTACTTCAAGGAAGGTGAACTGGTCCTCCCCCACCCTTTGCTGCCCTTCCGACGAAACGAAATCATAGCTACGTGCCTGGTCGCCCGTAGAGCCGAAGTTGTTCATTTCCTTGCTTTTCTTTTGGTCCTCTCTCCCCTTCACAATTTCTCTCCTTCTCTCTTCGCTCTGTCTCTTTCTCATCATCCGCTATCCTTTTCCCCCCTTCCTCCATTCCACCACCCACCCTCCACCTCCTCTTCCCTCCCTCCCTCCTCTCCGACCTCGCTGGGTCTCCTCTATCGATTGCTACTCCAAGGAGCATGGGGTCTCCCTCCCTCCCTCTCGCCCCCGCTCCCTCCAGAGAGCCGAAAAGCATTGCCGGCGCTGTGTCTGGAGAGCCGGCGAACCCTTCCGTCCTCCTCCCTCTCTACTCCTACTTTCCGCATTCCTTCCTTTTTTCCTCCACCCTTGTGTGCATCCTTACTTCGCTACCCGACTCGACTCTCCCCGACTCTCCCCCCCTCTCTCCTGTTTTCCTCTTCTTCCTCCCTTGCCAAACATCTTCCAATCACAAAACTGCTTCTTTTTAATCTCCATTCCGCCTCCTCGCCTCTTTTCGATTCGTCTTCTTCGCCCGCACTCAAATCTCCGTCCTCCCAACATCCCCGTCTTCGGCCCGCCACTTCCCCAACCCATAGGGCCCAAACCCCTCTCCCTCTTCTCCCGGCACCAGGCTGCGAGTGGTGTGGGGAGACCCAGGGAGGAAAGACTGTCCGTTGCGTGATCCCTATCTGCCTTCCTCCATCTCCCGTTGACATGGATTCCACGGTTGCCCCTCCCCCTTCCCCCTCCTGCCCTCGCCTGTCTCTATCACCAGTCCATTTAGTTGTGCTAGTCTCCGGATACGGTTTGTGGTCTCCCCAATGCCAACACGGTTGGCCCTCCCTCTCTCCCACCCTTCCATCTCGGAAGGTATTCATGTGCGTGCGAATGTTTTTGTAATTGTGGGGTCTTTGAACTCTTGGAAGACTTTTTGTCTTTCCAACGACACCTCCCTTTTCTACCTCCACCCGAAAGACTGCTAGTGAAACGCGCTGATCTTTGAGTTAGTTTAAAATTAGGTGGGTGATGGTCGACGCCTTGTTTTAACGGTGGATGGTTGGTGAATTGTTACTACCTACCATGCAGTTAAAAAAAGATTTGGCCCCTTGTAATAATACCATCCCTGAGTCTCCATGCTCTACGAGTATGATCAGTCTCTTAGGGGTTTCCTGGGTCAAAAGTCGCATTTGAATATTTGACGCGGTGGAGACTTCCAGAGCCAAGAGTATGACCCGGCCTTATTCTATGGCACTGCATCATGCTTGTTCCATGAATTAACTTTTCTTCCTGGTCATATATTACATCTAGTTGCAATATAGTATATTCATAATAATGTGCAATGTACTGATATACAATGAAAATTTTGGTAGCTGAAGTTTTAACGCACTTCATCGATGAAGGGATAAATTACCATGCAGTGATGATATTATGGTGAATGTTCCACCTCCCTTAAAGCAGTTTTAGTCTGTTTCTAATGTCTGCTATTCCTCACAAATATAAATCTACTGCTACTGGTTTGTGCGAAATAGCAGAGTATTTTTCTTTCCTACACATCATGAAGGAGTTCCACAAAGTTACGCCATCCACCATTGCACATTGAAAAAGTCGTTTAATTTGCCTATATGATGAATATGACAGAGGACAAAATCCTTAACATTTGCAAATTTCATAAATTCTCGCATTATTTAATGCACTTAAATGCCAAACTCATGACTTATCCTGACCTAGAAGGAGTTCAGCGGAGCAGTTTTCTTTTGAAATGTGTTTGCGTATTAGTATCCGCAATTTCGACCTTCTGGACAGATGGTAGGAGTCCAACCGTCTCGAGTGATTAGGTTTACCTTTTATGTGCCTCAACCTCTTTTAGTTATTCCCTGACTACGTGGACATGATGGAATGTAAATTTTCGCGGGAATTTTTCATTTGCAACATTTATCTTCTGGGAAAACACGTAAAAAATTCGCGAATTGAGAATGTTAAGAGAAGTTACTTCCTCGCTGTACAATACAATTCGGGAAATGAAATATCTTCTTCCAAGAGTCAAATATTTTATTCCAAAAGGTGGAATGAAATACGTGTATTGCATTATACAAGTGTACATCTTAGTGAAAACTATGTTGGAAAGTCTTGTCGGCCAAAAGAATGCAGAAAAAAGGAATATCAGGGAGGTGTAGAAAAGAAACGCATGTAGGTTTTAGCTATTGCAGTACACCCTCATTTTAGGCTCACATCACAAAACTACACAATATAAAACCTCAGTTTTGGCATAAGTGACATTCAATTTCCCCAGAATATACCTCCAAACAACTTCAATAGTGGATTCACGTTATTCAATCACAGGAAAAGCTATTTCTAAACTCAAACATTTCGCAGATTCCAAGCAACTGCGGAAGATGTCATAACAGTAACTATTAACGGATTCAGCCACTAATTGTTCATTACACTACAAAAATTGCAGTCTAAAAATAATATACCTTGACCGGGATTCGAAGCCGGATCCTTCGATGTCCGGCGGAGTGCTTTGGCCAGTTAAGCTACCGAGTCGTCCTCTTGCACCCGGAGATTTCAAAAGTATTTCTACAATTTTAATCGTGTGGTCCATATCGTCCAAAACTACATTTGGAACATGGTGGCAATCACTAATAATCTGAAGACGCAAACACAGTTGGAAAAACGTTGTCAAAATAAATGTTTTTACTTGGTGTTATCTGGAAGTCTAATTTTACAAAGACATTACTCCGTCATTTAGTGAAGGTGCCATCACAATGACTGTTACTGCGCTCAACAGCTGAAATTTTTGGTGAACTCATACTATTATTTTTCCTCAGCTTTAATTCCAAACACGGAAATTGTTCCCAGGCCGTAATCGATGAAAAACGTAGTCCCCCTTGAAAATTTCTTTCGTGAATCTATGACTGCCGGTGAGTGAAATACTCGACTTTATTTTAAGGAATTTCTAAAGCTTGGTTACGGTTCCTTCACGTTAAAAATCGTTTGGGGGAATGCCGAGCTGCTGCTACATTACATTTTGATTATGCAGAGGCGACGAGCAAAGAAACAAGGAGGCACTCAAGAAAATGAAGCAGCCGAGGACAACAGGCGTCGGAGAGATTTCTCGGTGGATGAATTAAAGGGAGGGGTGTCGTCGAGTCGATTTATGACCATCACGAGGAGCACTAATAACGCCGTACTTTCGAAGTCAGAGAACGGGTTCAATGAATCACAGTTCGTAGATGAAGGATAGGCAATTAGTTTTTTTTACGAATTGAGGCTATAATGCATCAAACCATTTGATCATATTCACCTAGCCGTATGTTTATGTGCGTGTAATGTATGTATATATATACCTGTGTGTATATATATATATATATATATATATATATATATATATAAATAAAATATATAAATAATAAAATATAAAAAGTAAAAAATATATAATAATAAGCATTTGCTCGTGTATGAAACGCTTTCCTGAGATCCGTACAATTAGTACTATGGTAGTTATTAAAATTAGAAAATTTTAATTTATTTCAATACTTCAAATGCTAATCGAGTGGGGGTGCGCTGTGGAAGAAGAATTTCATTAATATTTTTATATTTCTTTAAGAAAATGTAAGCTGAACCACTGAAATTGATTACTTGATAAATACTATTTGAGTTTTTTATGTTGTCCGAGCTAGTTTGTTTCTGGAAACTCATTAACTCATTTAAATCGTTTGCATTATTAATTTATTCCACTCTTGCGATTATCGATTTTCGTGACTTCAATGGGTTTATTTTGGAATTAAAATAATCCATTTTGCGTTTGTTCTCGTAATTGAAAGTTTGAAAAAACTGCGTTCCGAAAAAAATTGCATAAATAGGATGGATATCTTTGTGTGCATTGCTACTCCCTTAGCATTACTGAGCCTCCAAAAATGTCGAATGATTGGTATCAAAGAAGCCAAAATTGAAATTCTTGAACCATGAACGGGAATATAAAACAAAATTTCACCGGACAATCTTAACTGACCACATTCCCATTTATCAGTCCAAGTTTTCTTTCAGCATTTTCATTCGAATCGGTGCTCTATCGATCAGAGGTAGCTTTCGTGAGATCCCTGAAGAGTATTGCACTTAGTCATGGGATTCTTAAGATACCTTTCTCCCTCAAATCCAATAGCTTTATTTTTTTATTCAACCTCTTGGGATATTTCATCTTTCTTCTTGCCGTCCATATTTCATGCTCTTTTTCTCCTTATTCTCCTATTTTCCCATTACTATTGTATTCTCTCATAGCATTAAAACTGTATTTCTCCCTTCTTTAATGAGTAATGGACAGTAAAATGTCATCAGTTGTATTAATGTAAAATACCTTGATAAGTTATTGATTGAAAGAGTAAAAATTATATAAAAACCACTCTTCAATTTAATCTACCACGTTTCGCAGGAATTGTAATCATGTAATAAAAATACTCTTTAAGTTTTGGTACATTCTTTTACCTGATATTTCGACATTACCCGTGCAGCAATCCTGCGCCTCCGTATGAAGTCCCTAAGCAATGATGAAATTTACTGCCAGACTATTAATGCAGGTAGGTTTCAGATGATTCGTTCGAAATATCGAGTAACTATCTGAATTATATGATATTCAAAACCAAGAAATTCTATTAAAACAGCTACATAAATTGTAAACTTTCAACATTTCCGAGTTTTTGTGTTGCACATATTTGACGGTACAAACAGAATACAGGTATTCCCTGTACCTTTCCTTCACCTGTATTATTACTTCATGTTTTCCATGTTTTGCATTCACACATTGGTCAGACTAAATATTATTTCGGAAACTTGCGCTCCAAGGAACTAGCATTTACTACGAAGAAGATAAGTTTTCGACTTCTGAAATAATAGTCGTTATGCTTCATTGATATATGAACATCATGAAAACATTACGGAAAATCATTTTGCATTCCTTATAAGACCAGCCAATCATCACAAAGAAAGTTCTAAATATCATGAGATTTCCTATGCACGAATCCTCGTTGTTATATCAGTTGAGTAATCAATTTTCTGGTTAAATTTGTTTATTGGTAAGTTCTCAATAACACGAATATAACTTAAACGTACATTAGATGAAAAAATCAAACTTAAATTAAATGCATAACATTCGATATTTCTTTTATTACCACACTTTTAAACATGGCGGTAAGGACCTTACACTTTGGAGTAAACTTTGTAACTTTAGAGGATTGGATTAGAGTAAAAATTAAAAATTGAATCACAAAACGCGATTTTCTTACAGGTTCTCAGTGTATTATATCATCAAATACAATTTTATTTATTGATTTTGGCAAATGTGCACACAAACGTTTCCCAAAGAAGTAATTACTTCTAATAGCTGAATTCAAGATGACGTGTGGAAGAAAAGAGGGTTGTTCTTCTGAAGAATTTTTGCATTTGTCGCTGTTGTACGTGTCTCCTCAAAGTGTCAAATAACGTTAACATGCTGCTTTCCCATTTAATTAATTACATATATACTACCTTGATCAAAAAGTTCCCGGAATAACCACCGTGTGGCGCTCCCATCGTTCCGATTTGAGTTCTGTTTTTTTTTGTTAAATTGGTACATCTGTTGTTGATATTCCCTTTAAATCTTAGTGTCATAACTTGACATTTGCAAAAGTTACGGTCGGTTTTCGGTATGTCCATCAGTGCTTCCTGCGATTTTTCCATTACTTCCTCTCGGCTGCTAAAACGCGTTCCCCGTAATGGTTTTTTAACTCGATTGAACAGAAAGAAGTCACAGGGAGCCAAATCAGGTGAATTCGGTGGCTGTTGGATGGTATTTGTTGCATTTTTCGTCAAAAAATTACGAATAATGATAGCACTGTGCGACGGTGCGTTATCATGGTGCAAAATCCACGAGTTTTCTGCCCACATTTCTGGTCTCTTTCGGCGAATTGCTTCACGCAAACGTCTCATAACGCCCAAATAATACTCTTTGTTTACTGTCCGGCCTTCTGGCAAAAATTCATGATGCACTACACCGTTGTAATCCATGAAAACCGTCAGCATTGCCTTCTTTTTTGACTGAAAACGACGTGGTTTTTTTGGTCTCGGCTCATTTGGTGAACGCCATTCACTTGCCTGATGTCTGGATTGCGTGTCGTACTCATAAACCCACATCTCGTCTCCAGTAATGATCCTTTTGATGAATGTGGGATCGGGTTCAGCCTCGCAAATCATGTCTTTTGCGACGTCAACACGGTCTCTTTTTTGCATGAAATTGAGGTCTTTCGGCACCAACTTTGCTGCTACACGACGGAAACCCAAATCATTAACCACAATGTCTTGGGCGGATCCATAGGCAATGTTCAAGTCCTCCGCTATTTCTCTGATGGTTAATTTGCGGTTATTGACCAACATTTCTTTTACTTTATCAATTTTTTCACCGACTTTCGATGTCGATGGTCTGCCACTGCGTTCATCATCTTCGATTGACTCACGACCACTTCTGAACCGCTCGTGCCACTGGTAAACGACCGTTTTTTTAGAGAATCGTTGCCGAAACACTTTTCCAACATTTCCAACGTCCGTCCGCCACTAAATCCGTTTTTTACGCAAAATTTAATACAAGTTCGTTGTTTCAAATTTAAATCCATTTCTGAAATTGTAAAAAATCGCCAACACACACAGAGATAGATGTACTCTTGGCTACGTAACTTTTGCAAATGTCAAGTTATGACACTAAGATTTAAAGGGAATATCAACAACAGATGTACCAATTTAACAAAAAAAACAGAACTCAAATCGGAACGATGGGAGCGCCACACGGTGGTTATTCCGGGAACTTTTTGATCAAGGTAGTATTCTCCAAATTTGACTTATTTAATTTTGTAAATAGCCCTATCATAAACAAATTAAAGCGACTTTTTCAATACTGCTCAATTATAATTTGAACTAATTTAGGTGGATTAAGATAGTCATTGGTGCGATCGGATAGTACACCCTGGCATGGAGAGATAACGACCTTTGTATTACCGCAGTTCGTTGTCTCTCCACCAATTCCTTGTCAGATCATAAAATTTATTTAAAATTTTTACTACTCTAGCTCTACATCTTCTCAACTTTCTACCGTAATTCATGTCTTTCTCTTCGTCTCATTCACTGTCTGTTCTTAACTGGAGTTCACTTTCCAATATTTCCCTTTTTTTCTCGATGAAAACCGAAATGCTCTCGAAGTTTAACGGCTGCCTTTTATGACTATAGAAATGAAATGCTTGTATATTGCCAAGTTAAAAAACGCAATAAACGGAGGTGTAGGTGCCTAATAAAAATTTGGTCGACATGGCTTCCTGGGAGATTTTACGGCCCTTCCATCGGGAATAGGGGGTAACTGTCCCTCCGGCTCTCTCTACCGACTGCGTCTTTCTACCTGCGTGGTCATTCAGGGCTCTCACCATTTTGTTGCCCAAGCTATCGCCACCGCCACCAGTCCTCCATTTCTCTATTATCTATGGCTATTCCATATCCCTCGATCTCACAGCTCCGTTCACATCTTAGAGAAAGAGCACTGAGAAAGTCGAGCACTGAGAGGTGGGGTACAATGTCGTTTACAAATTTCAATATAGTCGATAAAGGCAGTCAATCAGAAATGAAAATCAAAGGAAAAATATAGCTCAAACGCATAGCTTGAAGTAAACATCAATTTGAAATGAGGGGAAAATATGGATGCTCTTGAATAAATTAAATTATTTTAATGTCATTTTATGCATTCTAGAAACGAAGAAGTCTTAATAAAATTAAATCAGGGCTTTAAGTTCTTAATTGCTGTCGAAATTACATTTTTCACTTTTTAGAAGCATAAAAATATCAAGATGTTAAAAATCAAATCAAGGAAAACGTATGTACGCGCCAATTTATGCAGAAAATAAAAAAAATACATGTTAGAGATTCATGAAAATTTTATTTCACTCTTCAACTTCTATTCAAAAAACTACGTATATTCAGAGTGGGGAAACTTTTGAATGTGTGGATCTATTGAATATTAAAGGCACCGGAATAATATAATTTCATTAATCAAGTGCTGTGAGTACGTTTAAAAGTTAATTCCATTTGGAAAGTTTTAAAAAAAAACATGGATTTTGAACTACATGACGTGTCATCAAGCTCGTTTTTGAAACCAGGCTCGTTTTTGAGGAAATGTATTGAGGCTCAATAGAGTTCGTGGATAGGTGTTGATTTGAACATCTGATTCCCTCTGTTTTTATATGCAAGCTCAGCCACTTTTTCACTTCTGCTGTTCGTTGTCACTTTTTCTGGAAACACGATATACTAAGGCTTCTTTTTCCTAGGGTTTTATCTCATTTTCACCGTAGGACTTTTTCTCCTAAGCTTATTTTCCCTACCAAGATAAAATTTTCTCTCTATGTGTGTAATCTCTAGGATACCTGATCTCTCAGAGCTTTTTATATTGTCTTAACAATGTACTGAGAACTAACAACGGCTTATTCATCAAAATATTCCATGATAATACTATGGGGAAGATATGATTTAAAATCATATACCTTGTTGCATTTTATTGTTGGTAAACTTGATGTATACATAATACTTGTATGCATGAGAATTGAAATGAGGTGGTCTTTCGATACACTCTAGGGAGTAAGGTGGGAGCATCGATGAGACGCAATTGGCAGAAAATTATGAAGAATTAGATATCCTAAATGAGACGAGAGTAATGTTGGGTAAAATAAGGACATACGTCTGTTTTGATAGGAAACTAACAATCTGTTGAAAACGTTCATAGATATGGTATGCATAATAATTTTGTTGTTCTATTGTAATTGTGAGACATTGAGTATAAAATTTCCCGTGAAATTGAGGCTGCAGGGGTAGAAAAGATGTGAGTGCTGATAATAAATATTAATTTCCTAAATACATTGCCATACATACCCGAGAATTTTCCTAGCGTGGTATTCTATCCCAATGTTAAGAGCAAAGAGCACTTTGAGAGAACGGGCTTACTTATTTCTCACCACTGTCCTAAACGGTTACACTGCTTCCTTAGTCTTTGAATTTAACTCGTGACCTTTATGACCCAAGAATCATGTACAAACAGATGGGAAGATAAATTTTCCTCCCTGGCCGCATGTGGTACCACTAGTTTTGTAGGGAATCTACTGATCCATGCGTATGAGGAAGGGCTTATACAGTCTATAATACAGGATAGTGACATAAATCCCCGCCTAGGTACCAAAATAAATTTATTTTCTCCAATACGATGCTCTCTGCATGACAAATTGTTTTTAGAGAAATTTTAGGTGACGACGGGATACACCTTCGTGATGCAGGAATTATATATTTTTAGATGGAAAGAAATTATGGGGTAAAAGAAAAATCCAGGCAAGTAACTGTATACAAAACAAGTGTATTTGATTCAAGAGCTTGCAAAACGTGAGGAATCCTCATCACCTTGAAAATTACAAGAAACGAACAAGTTGGATGATTTTGCCGTCCCGCCTTGAGGAGGTTGCATTGAGTTGTCAGGTAAAGTCGTTTTGATAAAATTTCCTCCTTTTGTGATGAAACAAGGCTTCCAGTTACGGTTTTCTTAGAAATGAGCATCGAAAATCCAATAATTTGTAAAGGCTATAATGG
Organism: Hetaerina americana; assembly: GCF_022747635.1. Lineage (NCBI taxonomy): Eukaryota > Metazoa > Arthropoda > Insecta > Odonata > Calopterygidae > Hetaerina > Hetaerina americana. Next base: position 60,510,813 of record NW_027286763.1, read on the forward strand.
CATTTGGAGACCACCATCAGAGGAATTATGGATTAACGGTGAAGAAAAAACATGTCGTCCGCACGAAAAATTGATATAATGTACCCAATTATCTCAGAGTTTTAGTTTTAATAGCTATAAAATAACAGTACATACCCTCCTTTGTTTTAATGATATCAATTATCTTGTGTGAATAAACCACCTAAATGGCTTTGTTTAAAAAATTAGTGCATCAAAACTGGCCCAAAATAAATTTTAGAACACGTTTCAAAAAGGAATAAGCACCACAGAGTGCTTCTAAACTATACATATATTGCATATTTGTCAACAAAATACGTATGAATGGGTGTTACATACAGGTAAATAAAAAAATTATTATTGAAAAATTACATACGTGTAAATTGCATCACTAGTCATATATATATATATATATATATATATATATATATATATATATATATATATATATATATATATATATATATATATACATTCAAGAAATAAGACGACATACAGACTCGTGCGGTCACCATAGAGCCATCATAAAAACAGGCAAGGCAGAAAAAACGACCGTAAATCAAAGCGTATGTGTTATTATGCAGGTTTAGGTCATCTTTGGAAGTGCTTTGAGTAGTTAGGATTCCTCTGAGAAAGAGTTAATCAAAGAATTATATGAAAACGAAGGCGGTAGCCTTGATTTTTTTTAAAATTATGACTTAATGAAAGTGAGTGCTTGATGAAATGGGATGATAGTCTCTCCAGGCACGAACAGAGCAAGTAAGATAAGGGGTTTCATGAGGGCGGAGAGAACTCGAGTTCATTTGAGGTTTCGAGGAAACCATTAGGACCCCTAATTGTATCATCATCCATGAAAGACTGAGAGAAAAACTCCAACAAGGGTAGATTTAGTACCCTGTCTATCTGATAATTCGCGATCACAAAAAAACAAGATTGGGCACACAATAAATGTTTTCTCAAAATCGTGCTGTCATCATCAATACGACCCTTCAACATTTACCTGCACTTACAAGATAAACGCCTGACTGCTCTAACACCTGCTTTGTCCGTTCGTGTTTGCTAGCAGGTGTCATGTAGATGTACTTGCAGATTGCAGCTATGGAATTTTAAATGGTAAATTGCTTACTATCGTAGTAGCCCCAAAATTTGAAGTTTTGGTTTCACACCAGGGAGTGGAATTATTTCAGTGACAGTACAGGGAAGTGTTACAGATGACATAGAATATTAGGAGCACTAATTTTCTAAGTTTACTATTGAATTCCAGTGCCTGAGGCAGTTAGTTATTGATGAATATAATTCTTAGTATTAATCCTTCAAGTCAGCAAGTTAAACCGTAAAAACTGTCATTCATTTTGTAGTATTTGTATTACGATTTTGCTATCAGTCTAATCATTTTTTTAAACCACGCCCCATGTCTCATTAACGTTAGTTGAAAAGCAGTATAGTTATATTTTGATGTCAGAGTCTAGGAGGAAGATTACTCTCTCCAAAGACTTCCTATTTTTTCCTTTCCTAAAATTCCTTTTTGAATTACTTTGGTGTGAGTCGTATTAACATACTTTTCTTAATTCTGTCGATGTTAAGTTTCCATATCGAGATTAGCTGTAAGTTTGATATCGGAGAAATAAACTATTAGTTAATTAAATTTGATGGTGAATATACATTCACTCAGGTATACGTTTATTGAAAATATCAAATACAAACTTTAAGTTCTACTTCTAATTTTTGTGTAACTTTTTAAAGTAGGATGGGACCAGGTTTAATATGGAGGCGCATCTATAATTTCTATTTATCAATTCAAATATCCACCGTTGTCGGCTACTGTTATTATCAGATCAGAAATGGTGTCATACATTTCATGTTCTCGTTAAAACAAAAGTAAATGAAATGTGTGTCATTGGGGGCCACTTTTTCAAGTTTTCACCTGTTACCCTGAAAAGATAATTACGAGACTGATAGTCCAGTTATTATTGAGATGAGAGTACCTCTGAAAATTTTATTTCTCTCCATATTTCTAAAACAATTTTTTTCTCGCTCTCCATTTCAACGTAAGGATCTTTTTCTCGCTTATGTTGTAAGGGAGGGAAGCAGTCTTCATTTCTCGACTCATCTTTTATTTGACTTGATTTGGTGTGCAAATTTTATTCGCAAATCATTTCAGAACAAATAGACTTCACTTAATCAAATAAATCTCATGGTGAGACGGTTTAATCTCCTGCACATAAAGAATGTTTAATCATGTTTAGTGAATTGTCGACGAATCAAGAATTTTTCTCCATGTTTAAGGGTCGTGAGACGTATTCACATTAGTGTTTCGTGAAAACGTTTGGCAATATTAAGAACATTCCAGTTGAATTAACCAGCACAGTTAATGAAATTTGGTAAATTTGCACATAAGCTATATGAGAATCCCATAAGAACCTTTTTGCAACACACCTTTTTCAACACTGAAGTAAAAACCGATGATTTTTGTACTCATAACACATTACTGTCCACTAAAACATGCAAATCGAACTGCTTTAAAATAAATGTAAGAAGAAATGTACCGCAAAACATTGCTTTGTTTTCAAGTTGTGTCTTGGATTCATTCTTGTTAAATACTTGCAAAACTTAGAATACGACTGATAAAATGTCTCATTAATGGGTAATGTTGTAATAAATGGTGTAAGAGCGCAATGCACACAGATTCAGGAAACGTACCTGTCTCTGAAACAGGAAAGTCATTAACGATGTATTTTTTTTTGAAATCTTGGAGTTCTTTCTTTTGTTTCCAACGTACAGATTGCGACGTTACGAAAGGACTTGCGTGGGCTGTAAAAACGTTTTCTGGTCTGTAGCAATTGATGAAACTTTAGCTTCATAAAATGTATAGAAAAATTAAATACAATTAGCAGTTGATTTTTGAACAGCGATAGATATTAGCAAATTTCATTTAAAGACTGTCTCATACAGCTGTTTTTACTTCTCCGTGGTCATGCATGTATTACAAGAAAAACAGTATTCTTACAATATTTTCTGCATTGTAGCACAATGTTCCATTGCATATTTAAGCCTCTATTCTTTTAACATTCGTTATATATTTGATTCAATTGTAATAAAATTTGGACGTAGTATAATTTTGCTGATATTTACGTTAAGTATCTTATTTCTATGTCATTTTCATAGTTAACAGAATTATAAAGTACAATAATACATGTAATGTGAGCAATGTATATTAATACATAGTAAATGAGAAGATAATGTTAGTAACATTTTAATTCCGTTGAACCTTTTGATTTTCGATCACACATCTCAGGTGTTTCTAAGGTGTTTTCATCCAATTATGCACATTATTGATATCGACGGAATATCACTAATACTAAGTTTAGAGTAAAGATTTTTACTCTATCCTGCGGTCTGCCTGCCTGACTCGGAGAATGCCTGCCCACGCTGTTACGTTATAAATGGTTATGTGCGTATTGTACTCGTATCTCACTCGGAGAAGTTTTTCTGGTTTCCGAGTCGTCGGTAGGTGTTGTCCTCGAGACTAGGGCGAGTAGTAAATGCATATGACGACCCATTAGTATGAGGGCATTGAATGCCTAAAAATGGCTTCTAATATTTACTTCAACCTACTGACGAAGAAAAGAAATCCAGCGGAAATAAAATCCATACCTATGGATTAGGTTGAATTGTTGTCTTATGAATAAATCTGTGTTGCATGGATAGCAGAACAGGTTGGCAATCGTATACCATTATCTCCTCCAGCTTCTATTTATTCCTACTCCCCTTATAATTATTTAAGATAGCTATTCCAACACTCCCTCTCTTTCGCTATTTTAACTTTTCTTCAAAATCGCAGTGTTTCCTCTATCCAGTTTCCTAGGCTTGGAAATATCCAACTTCTCTTCTCCTTCCATTTCAAACACTTCTTCGTTGTATTCACTCTTATATTTAATATTTTATTTAGCATTCTCGTTGAAATTCTCCAACGTGCACTAATTTCCCTTCCTCGAACATTATTGTGCTTCGGAATCATGAGATGTATCTCTCCTTTTCACCAATGCTTCTTATGATATCGTAATTCTTCTCCCATGCTCTTCCAACTCCACATTCAAAATACTTCTGACTTAAGTGAACTTCTACACATCCTGTAAGTTATACTCCTCTCTGTATATTTATATATTTACCTCATAATGGACATGTTTTCCATATCAATGCTTTTTTAACGTTCATATTTTCTGAGAATAATCTTACTTTTATTTTATAAACATAATGACCATCTTATTCGTCATGGCACTCGTTCAACGTTGAATTACATTTATGACTAACTGGTTAAACAGAACTCTATCATGAGTATACAGTGCGGACTTTAACTAGATACCATCCAACAAATACCGTAGTGTTACAGTATCCAGCTCTTACGATATTCTCTTTGCTTCCCTCGTGCGCGTCCATTTTTAAGCTAATACGCCTTATATTTTTTCCATGAAGTTCATTTCATATTCATTTCAACTCCGATCAATCTCTTTAAGTTCCATTTCAATAAATATTATGACTAATCTTATAAAGTTGATATTGCTTTACATTCCTTCCTGGAAATTCTGGTTTATTAACCTTTTTTCTCTGTCTTTAAAAATATTCAAAAGTGAACGTTGCTCTTTCAACCGCGTTCCTTTCTACCGATGCTTCCTAGCCTTGGTTTATTATTTTAATTTTCCCACCGTTCACCGCCCAAATTTCCTCTTCTTTTTTGTCCATTTTTTCTCTTTCATCTTCCAATCAGCTCCATGCGATCTGCAAACTCTTAAATTCCTTTCGTATTTATTCCTTTGTTTCCTGCGCTACCATTTTTATCTAATTTCAAATGATATTTTTGTATCTAATAATACATCGTCTGATAACTTCAATCGGGACACAATTCTGTTTAAAAAGTCGGAAAAATCTGCATGGCCAAAAATTAATACTCATTTTGAAGAGAAGATGGCTGTGATCAGAGGAGGCGAAAGAAGAGGAGTAGCTAAAATAAAGAATGGAGTTAGGCGGGGATGCTCAATATTGCCCTTGATCTTTAATGTATACAGCGAGAAGGCAATAAACGAGACGAAGGAAAGGATGAAAGGCTGTGTATGGATTCGCGAAGCATAGATTAACATGGTATGGATCGCGAGTGATGTTGTCATATTTGCAGTAAAGAAGGAAGACCTAAAAACGATGCTATACACTTTTAGGAAAGGGATAAAAAATTACAATCTCAGCGTGAACAACAACTGAAACGATGATAATCGTCAGCATCGAAATAATGAAGATAATAATGGAGACTCTAATCCAAAATAGTTAACTACTCGGGTCAAGTAATGATAGATGACGTATAAAAAGTTCGTAAGGATTAAGACTCAATGGAGTTTGGAGTTTGCCATTCTTTTGCTGAAACGGACATGTAGGTGTTAGAGGAAATTAGGAAGTTGATTAGAAGCACGAAAATGTAATACTACAGAAGGTTACTGAAAATAATGAGGGGACCGAATGACAAAAGAAGTACTGCTTCGAAGAGTGGTTGACAAGAGTAACTCATGGAAAATATATTAAAAAATAAGGGGTAAATGAATTTTACCGAATCTGAAACGCTACCGTCAGTTAATGGATCACCCGTATGGAATTGTCTCCAGAAGGGTAGCATTGCGCATGGAAGGGAAGAATGGATTATGAAAATCAGGTTTTGGAATTCATCAGCGAGAACTAGGGAAGGAGACTTGATTATATTTGATAATTACATTTCAAATCAGTGTACACGATATTTGTTCCTGCAGTTGTGCTGCAAATTTGATTCGTTCTAAACGAAGGTTTTTTATAACAACTAATTTGCATATTATTAACGTACATATGTCATATTTTTTCCCAAAAGTTGATTAATTGTATACCATAAAATGTTACGAATTCACCGGAAGCACATGAAAAGGAACTTTCGCCCGCTGAACGTCAATATCAACTAAGTGGCACTATAGCTTACAATTGGTGCCAGGTGAACTCTACCCTCCCCTGTCAAACAAACATATGAGACTGACTAGCTGTGTCGTGTTTTCGTGGTTGATGGTAAAAAGAATACAATAAATAAATTGGAAAAAAAGGTTTTTTATATGGGAAAGGGTTCAGGGCCCCCCGTCTCCCCCACTATTGTCGCTTACGAGCGTCGGCGAGACAAAGGGGACTCAAAAGCCCACAGAAGGATTTTGTGAGGCGCTGCCTCCTGGAAAGCACATCGGTGGGTACGCCAGTCCTTTGATGCGATTGTGTTCGAAGGCGGCATGCGAAAGCATACGTACCAACCCATGACTACCCAAGGGCCTTGTGTATTGACTATGATATGGAACTGTCCGATCGCAGTTACCTGACTTGACGATTTATATTGCGAATTGATCTTAAATTAGTAATGGGATTACTTAAAATATTTTTAAAATAAAACTGCAAGATTGAGTGCCGATCGTATACGGTATATTCATTTATTTTCGAATAATTAGTGAGTCGCGGTAGTCCAGGGCTGGAGCGTTGGACTACTGGCCGGGGAGTCGAACCTGGGCCAGCCTCTCTGCCACTCTCAGCTCCACCCAAGCTATGTGATTTTTCGGACACCAGATTTTCTTGGGAAACCATAGCTACCATAGGGAAAGAAACTGGCTCTTCTATGTGTCAATTTCACACGCCGATGGGCTTAATGAGAGGGAACTACCATCACACTCCTTCGGGTTGATTACTGTGTTTATGGTTTTTTACTGGTAAGTATTCAGCCCTAGGAATTGCCTTTTTCAGCTTTTTCATTTCTGGTGTCACGCATGCTAGATCGCGGTCTTAGCTCGCAAGTATTAGATTTTAAGCGCAATAAATAAAATTCGTTTTTTAATTTGTACAAAGGTAGGCAAGAATTTCAAACTCAACTAACAAGTATGATTGATTTAATTATTTCTGGAAACTAAACCTTTACTTCAGAGTTATTTCAAAAGAATTCATTTAGCGTTGGACGCTTTTATCAACTGTCCAAAAACGCAAAAAGAATTCTAAATCTTTCTATACTCCTACCGAAATTGAGGTTGCGAGACGAAATGTTTATAAGTACACGCATGTAGTTTAGTACGCTGTTCAAATTTTAATCCTTGCCACAATCAACTTTGTGGGAGTACTCTTTATAGACCAATTTTCAGGTATTATATTTCTAGAAACCAGCGTTTTATTGTAATTTGAACAAATGTAGTAAACATAATGGCATGTCTGAATCACATTCTTGCAATAGGAAATCTCTTCTATCCTGTTTGATCTTAATTTACATAAGTAAATACGGCTAATTCAGTCTAAATAAAATAATCAGTAAATCCAAATCCACCTGCTTACAAAATACAGGCACATAAAAATATAAAATAAGTCATTTTTATATGCCATACTTACAGACTAACGAGTGCATATAAATAAAAAAAGAAGTCTTTCGTACAAACATAGCTGCGAAGTTCAAATGAGATGGTAAATTTTAGAACATATTCTCGCTGGAAAAAATAATATTGAAATCAAATTTCATTTACGTGATTAACAAATTAAAAATATATATTCCATCATATTTATTAGTTGTACTTTTTAGTCTATATGTGTGTATCTGGAAGCTACCTGTATAATTATTCCCACGACGTTCAAAGGTAAGATATTGTTCCTAGTAGTAATTATTTGAAATCATTTCTGTTGAAATAAATTTGAAAAATTATGCTGTGAATTCACAATGACGACGTAACCCTAATGTCGCAATTAGGAGATTACAACAGCTGTTTATAAAATCGTATGAGTTATTTACGAGCTACAATTTAACAAATCTTTGAAGGGCCCTATCAATTTAAATAGTGTAATTAGTAATGTAATATAATTATTAATGAATAATTAGGGTGCCAAATAGCTAGGAAAAGTTCAAGTGGCTCATCAGTAGTGCAATATTAAGGTTCATAAAGGACGGAACCTCTGCATCTCCCTCTGGTGGTTAGTGAAGTAGTAAAATACAAATAATGGCGCAATAAAAATGTTTTTTTCTCTTTTTTTAGTAATCTGAATATCGGAATGATACTTCCAAATTTACATATTATTTACTGTTTGGGTAACTCTGTGTTCTCGTTTTCTTGTGAAATCACTTTTTGTTACTTATTTCATGACTCACTACATCTCCCCGGATGCCATTCTGCTACCTAGCCGCTCAAGCACCTGCTCACCGGCCAAGAGATGCACAAACGGCAAAGAGCATTTTTTGGATTAATGCAGAGATGTTTACTTCCAGCGGTTACCGCATGTTATTGTACAGAGTGTTATTAATTACTCATGTTATGTAAGTCACTTTTTCTTTCCGTGTTTGCGGAATCAATTCAAATTCTGTTACCAAGAATTAAGCAGATATATTACTTTCATGTCACAAATCGGTACCAATATTTTATTCTGATGGAAAATATTTTGCCATTTCTTAAGAGAAATAAATATATTGTATCTTTTTGATTTTAGTATTTACCTAAAGCACTTTCGCTGTTACTCAAGTGGTGTAATAACTTTCATATTCGGAAATCTTCGAGTTCTGTAACAATCTTACGAGCACTTTTAAGATCTGAGGGCTATCCATATAAATTAGCATAACATGGTAATCTTATATCGACGTATGAGACTCAATATTTTCGTTATAAGGTGAGTTCGTTAAATCTTTGAGGGTTCTAAAAACTGTGGTTTATCTTTTTCAAATTGGTTTGATTTCAATGGCTACAGGCTTCTCCTATTAAGTATTATCATTTACTGGCTATTGATATGAATGAATAAATATATATTAATCGACATTATTATTCAATATCAGTTATAAAATTGAGAATTTAATATAATAACTCGGGATCTAATCTTAGGGGCCCAATCCAGACCTGTTGCAGAACTATTGACCAATTAAAACTTTTTTTACTTTCAGCCATTTTATATAGATGATGAATTTACAATTATTTATTCAATTGTCTATTTTTAAATGCGCTTCCAATGATTTTTAAATTGCAATCTGACTATAGAACGATAATATTAAAAAAACTCTACCATTATTCTCAGACGCATCGAGTGAAAAACGCAATGATTACAATAATTTTATTTATAATTTTGTCATTTGTTAAAGTAAATCCGCCATCTTGCATTGCTTTCCTTCAATGTACCCAGCGGTAAAAATAACGGTGAAAATTCAATTAATAAAATTATACTTACAGTAACGTGGAACTGTAATCCCATTGTTGACATCATGTTGTTTTTCTCGAGCTCTAGATGTTGACGCTGGTAATATGATCTGCGACGACTTTTGGTGGCAGTCCGAAGCCTCCTTCGCCAGTATGGGATGTCCTCGCTCGTCTCTCATTACAGCAGATGACATTCAGACATGGTGGATCTGGTGAAGGAAATGAAACATCATAGCTCGCAAGGGTCGCTGGGAAGAAAAAAAGGGAGACGTTCCAAATTTGAAAAAGATCAGCCGTGCCTACCTGGCATTGAGGCGCTTTCATAGACACGTCATCCAGCAGTCTCGTGACAGTCTATCATGGTGAGCGGCGTCTCCAGCTGTGTCTGCACAACGGAAGTCATCCCTCTTTTCGTTTCAGTGTTCATTTTTCATGTGCCGTTGCAAAAACTTCTCATTGTTGGCTCATAAATCCATACTTGGATTTACTCTTTCTTGTAGTTTGAAAGTTTTTCTTTTTCAAGTGTTTCTGCTAATACGGATGGTGTTTGTTGGCGATAAATATTTGTCAGATCTCGAGCAGAGTGTGACAACACTTTTCTCTAGATATATCTGTTATAAATATTTTTTTAAATCGACAGCGAGAGCAAGTTTACAGCGATAACTACTCGTTGAAAGTTTGTTGTTCGAGTTATTCAAGAAAGTTGAATAACGTAGTGCGTATATTTCTATAGACGCCGTGATTCTGTGAATCGTGTGCTGGCCACTGTTTAATTTTCCAATTAGTTTTACTGTGGGAGAAGTGAAAAATCGTGGAATCAGTGGGTTTTATTGGGGAGACTTCAAGTGGAAGACTGAAGAAAAGACGAAGTGGAAAGTGCTTGTGCTTCATTATGTTATTGAATGCTTGAAAATCAAGATGGCTGCCTATTATGTTGATGTCTTAGTATTTGGGTAAGCACAGTAATTACCGAATTCTATTTTACATTACTTGGATATTGAACATCAAATTATATATTTAATATAACAGCTAGTGTAGTATGGTAATATATCCAACTCTTGGAAAAAAGTGATTTTAATATGTCTGAATTTGCCGTATTCCGGTTTTAATTTAGTGTTTGTGAGAGATTTTAATTCAGTGTTATATCCACAACAGCGAATGAAGGCACAACACCAAAGTTAGTGCAAAAAAATACTCTTTTCGTAGGAAACGAATTCTAGTGATGGCGGAAACTTATAATTGATGAGATTGTATTTTAAAGGTAATCTGAAATAATATCGTTGATATTCAAACTTATTTAGGGTGCACAAATAAAAGTTATAATTGTAAAGAATATGAAGCTTCGAGCGTGATTCCGACGGTTAAAAAACACTTTTATAGGTGATAAATTATATTCCAGTAAAAGTAAACAGAGGTATTTGTTATGAATATAATATTTGTTCAGTTAATTTGCTGTGCGCGCGATAATCGGAAGTGTTTCTTACATAGGATGGCGTTAAATGTCTAATTTGCGGTTTATACTTGTAGCTCTTAATTTTTCTGAAAAATCTCTTCCCTCCTGAATTTCAGATCTTTTAAAGTCAAAATCATAATACAGTAGAAATACCTACTCGATTGTTTTGAGTAATTAATACTAGCTAATTTTAATTTAGCTGGAATGTAAAATTCGAAATGGATTTTGCGTTATTATATCCAGCGTGTGCCAGTAATAATCATTTGACGTTAAAACTATCTGGAAATTGATTGAGATATATTTCCCAGGACACTTGGGAAGTACACTGTGGTTAAAATTATTAATTCCTTGAGAAAATTTGTGAAAAATCCTTGTTCTACATGTTAAAAAAATGAGTAAACGAATTTATTGTATTTGAAAAAAATAACAGATGTATGAAATTCTACAGTGAAAATATTTTGGCTCCTTTTTTTAATATATTTTTATGTCGAGTGAACGTTAAAAATAAAATGACTATTTCAAGTCATGGAAAATGTTGCCTTCAAATCGTTTCGCATAAATTTATTTTGTCTGTAAATTTGATTTTTATTACACTATTATTATGTGAATGTTTTTAAAATGTCATGAAATTAATTTGAAGGTAGTAAGACTTTAAAAAATTTTGATTTTAACTTTGAAAACATTCATTCACAAGGTAGTGGTGCTCTAGTCGGCTGAACGTTCGGGTAGTCATTGAAGTACTCAGGATGGAAGTGATTCGGTGGTGTTAGATAGCCAATGAGAGTTTTTGAGGACAAGATCTTGGTAACCTTCAGGTGCCACAGATGAAGGGACTGACCTGCGATCCTGGCGTGTGGATTTCAAACTTAAGTCGTGGTACGAATGAACAGTCACCTAAAACCATCCTTAAGTAGGGCTTCGGGGTCGAGCACTCCGGTAATGGACGGGGACTTGGCAAGTAGGTGAGTTGCTTGATCGTTACATTACATTCCTTGTTTAAGATTTCCAACCCAAAGCCTTGTCGGTAGTAATGACCATTTTTAAAAATTATCTCTAGGTTCGCTCACGTGATATCTTTCAACCAACATTTCCTTTCAGGCACTAGTTTTTCATCGAAAGGTTGATCTCATTTTACTTCCTGGAAATATTTTTTTTTAAGCAGGGTTTCCGTTCCGTTAGAAAGCCATGGTTGCTATGAGCGATAAAATGAGCCGCATGGATTAAATTAGATGTGAGTGGTAAAACTGGTTGGGTTTTCATTTCTTGGGGACAGCGTAGCTGGAGAAATGTTCGCCCTCTGCTTTAGTCGTTTTTTAGCCGAGAAACAGTTTTCAAGGAAATGTCCTTTCGTTCATTAGGGAGAAGGGAGTGAGTTCTTAATTTAGAATTCAGGCAGTGCCACACGAATGTAAATAAAAATGTTCGCATATCAAGTTTTGATTACACTTTGATTCAACATTGAGCTGGCTGGTTTATTTTTATGTGTAGTATTTAAAAAAATCAAAAATTAAAATTTTTCTCACACACGTATGCTATACCGTTTCTTGAAGAGACCTGTAGGCCTATTCCTCGATGAGTCTTACTTACATATTCAAACAACGGTTGAAAAAGCAAAATGTGATCACCATTTGCACTTAATCCTTTGCTAGGGCTCTCTGACATGCAGAATGAGTGTTTCAATGTATCCTTGCACAATAAACCAGGTTATGACGCATAATTCTCTCGGCGGTGGTTGATGTACGAGTAGCGCGAGTATTAAAGACTTTTTATTGCGATAATTACAAAGAGCTAAAAATTCGTTCTTGGTAATTAATTAGGTAAAATAATAATGAATAAGGTCAATAATTAGATATAATTCATCGTTTTGTCGTTGAAAATCTTCGTCCCTCAACTATTCGCTGGAAGACCAGTGAAAGAGACGTTACTAGTCTAGTTCTGGCATCGTTTATTTTAGCGATCCGAGAGACCTGGGTTGCTCTATGCGCCCTGCACCCTCCCGTTTCTCAATGGCGTGTAGCGTCTGTAAATTTGACCATTATTCAGTGTTCATTTGATTTATAAGATTATATATAGGTTATAGCATAGGGGATATCTCATTATAAATATGATGTGAATAGTTAAGTTACATTGTGAACTTTTATATTTTTACTTCTTCGCCTTGTGGTCAGTCAATGGTCTGAAAAAAACAGAATGGGAACCCAAAACCATAGTCAAAGCTTTACTCTGAATTTGTCAGTGCGTCTCTTCTTTTGAAATTAAGAAACTGAAACAGTTGAAAAAACACTATATATATATTATTATTATTAGGTAATCTGCCGGTTAAGGTAGGTTTTTGGATGGACATAATTACTAATTAAATAATTTGTGACCCCTAGCAAAAGACAACATCCTACTCTACATCAGGTCCCTCTTCAGCTCCGAGTACTTTCTTCTTCCCTTCATCCCGTCCAACATCCCTATCCTGTTCCTTCCCTTTCCTCGTTTGCCCAACATTCTCCCCTCTATCACAGTCTTCAACATCCCACTGCCTGTCAATACCGCCTTCATCCACTTTTCCTGCATCCATAGGATTTCTCCCAACAAACCCCTCTCTTCGCCCACCATACCAAGTACTTCCTCATTTGTTTTCTTCTCTGTTCATTTTACCTTCTCCATTCTTCTCCACATCCACATTTCAAAAGCCTACAATCTACGTCTATCCTCTTGTTTCAATGACCACGTTTCCGCGCCGTACATAGCTACACTCCATATCAAAGTTTTTACGAGTCTTTTCTTAATGTCCTTACTCAACGTCCCTGTCATCAACTCCCTCCTCCTTGTGAAAGCCTCTTTGCCTAGCGCAATTCTTCTCCTTACGTCCCTATTACTTTGACCGTGTTGGTCCAAAACACTACCAAGATACGTAAAATGTTCTACCTGCTCTAGTTTTTGCCCTCCTATTCCAATGTTAAGCTTAGCCTTTTTGTTTTTGGAAAATTGCTTAAACTTTGTCTTATTAATACTGATTTTCATCCAATACCTGTCGCACTGAATTTCCAACTCACTCAGCAACACTTGCTACACCTTGGCTGACTGACAAACTAGAGCCTGGCCATAACCAAACCTAACTGATTTTACGAATTCCCCGCCCACTTTCGTTCCTACCTCCAGTTCTTCCCATGCCTCTTTAATCATTTCCTCTGCATACAGGTTGAACAGCGACGGTGATAATGGGCAACCCTGCCTTACACCTCTTCCTAACACTGCCCATCCGGATTCCCCGTTCCCCACTCGCACCTGAGCAGTCTGAGACAGGTACAGGTTTCGGATTAGTCTCCTGTGTCTCCAATCTGCTCCTATATCCTGCAATATACTCATTAGTCTTTCTCAATTCACTCTATCAAACGCCTTTTCGAAATCTACGACACAGAAAAAGACGTCCTGATTGTATTCTATATTCCTCGTGATTGGTGATCTCATTACTGCAACGGCATCGCGCGTGCCCCACTCCCATTCCTAAACTCCAACTGATCATCTCTCTGAGTCTCTTCCTACCACATTTTCCTGAATTTTTTCGTAGTTCTGCAGGAATGTTGTCTACCCCCACGGCCTTATTTAATGCCATCTCCCTTAATGCCGTATCTATCTGATCGTCGAGTATGCCTGGACCTAAGGTATCTTCCTCTACGTCATGTTCTTTTCCATGTCTAACCTAGTTGGCCGAAGTTCTTTACTTTACAGTTCTTCTATACTATATATATTTATATGTATATTTCTTCCATCTCTCTTGGATCTTTTCTGCGTCAACTATTATCTTACCCAACTTATTTCTAACTGTTGGCACAGGTCTTCCCTTCTTACCTCCCGATGGTGATTTAACCTTGCTGTATAACGCACCAATTTTACCCCTTCTCTGTACACTTTCCATATCCTCGCACAGCATCTTCCACCACGCTTCTTTTTCTTTATTCGTTTGTTGCCCAATTTAGTATTTAACTCTTTGGACATCCTTTTGCCTAATTCTGTGTTTACATTTTTTCGTTTCCCTCTCTCTTCTATCATTCTAATCATCTCATCCGTGATCCATGGTTTTCTTGTTCTTTTCTCATAAACGGTTCCTCTAGTGGCTTTTGCGGCTTTTGATATCCCTTTCTTGCTACATTTCCGTTTCTACTCCATAGTACTTGTAGAAACGATTATAAATGAGAAAATGATGTTATCTTTAATGAGCGCTATTCAAAATATGCAAATAAAATAACATCAGAAGCTCGAACAATAGGATTCAAAGTGATTTGCGAATGAGGAAAAAATTGACATGCTCATTTTTGTAAATCAATCTGGATTAATAGCAGGAAATCCAGAGGACGCGCAACGATAACTGAGAACAGTGGAACATGTAGTTTAGGGACGTTGTATGATAATCAACATATAAAACCAAAATGGTGACATGAGTAAAGTATAGCCCATCACGTATCAAATCTTAGTGGGAAAAACCGTATGTGTAAAAAAATAGTTTAAATGTATCGCATGTACAACTACAAGAGAAAGGCGAGCTAAGTGGGTTGTGGACACCTTGAGGCATAATTAATTTTTAAGGAAAAGAAGTACAGGAAATGTTTCATGAGGAATGGCGACGGTCAAATACGTAGGTCAAATTGAGAGGGATGTATTTGGAAGACATAAGTGATATGAGATTATTTCACTGGGAAGGATGGCTGTAATGCTGGGGTCAACCAATCTTCGAATTGATATTCTGTTCATTATGAGAAGGTGTGCATAGAGTAGGCGTAGTAGACTACTTATCACTCCATAATCCCTCCATCTCATCTCGGGTAAACGTAAAATGTCTATATTTGCCCTCCTTCCATCTCTCGATTAATATTCTCTAATTTTCCTGTCCTCTACATTGTCCTAACATTCCCAAGTTCCTATGCTATCTAATTCGGTCTTCGTCTTCTGCGCCTTTTCTCCTGCTGTGGTCGGTTTTCCTTTGCAAGAGTTTCGTGGAATGACGACCGCGGAAGCCATACCTCTCACGCTACCGGGCACGACACACGGCCGATCGGGCCGAGTCCCCTAGGTGCCAGGACTCATATTCTCTAAATTGTCCATCATTATATTCTTGGGAATAATAATTGAGGTGGTTTCCCGTTGCCTCCCTCAATATTGTTTTTAACGTGACACCACATCTTAATGGCCGCCCCACTGAGGTCAGACGCCTTTGCAGCCGCCTCACTGAGGAACAGACGCTGCGTGGACTACCTTTCGTCTGGCTCCTAACCTTCGACCTATCTGGCATGGGTGGACCTACCAGGAGGAATTATCATTACTCCCGCCAACACAGCTCTAGGGGTCATCGGAACGCACGAGCCCTTGCCCCACGTCTAAGCTTGTAGCCAATGGGAGGGCGTTTATAGTATATTTAAAAAACCCATAAACACAGTAATCCACATGAAGGTCGTTTTGGTAGGTGATGGTAGAGTTCACCCAGTACTAAGCCCGACGGCGTGTGAAATTCACACATCAGGTTAGGGGGGCGAGTTCCTTTCCCTATGCCGGTTATGGTTTCCCAGGAAGATGTGGTCCCCGAAAAATCACACAGCTTGGGTGGAGCTGCAGGTGCCCAGATAGGCTTGCCCGGGAATCGAACCCGGACCCTCCGGTTAGTAGTCCAATTCTCTACCCCTGGTCTACCTCGAGCCGCAGATAGTGTATAGTTATATATATATATACACACATACATATATCATATATGCATAAATACATATATATATATATATATATATATATATATATATATATATATATATATATATATATATATATATATATATATATATATATATATATATATATATGTATGTATTTATGCATATATTTGGAGGTAAAGGATGAAAGATTTCCATGAGACGTAACCACATATACTACCTTGAACAAAAAGTTCCCGGAATAACCACCGTGTGGCGCTCCCATCGTTCCGATTTGAGTTCTGTTTTTTTTGTTAAATTGGTACATCTGTTGTTGATATTCCCTTTAAATCTTAGTGTCATAACTTGACATTTGCAAAAGTTACGTAGCCAAGAGTACATCTATCTCTGTGTGTGTTGGCGATTTTTTACAATTTCAGAAATGGATTTACATTTGCAACAACGAACTTGTATTAAATTTTGCGTAAAAAACGGATTTAGTGGCGCACGGACGTTGGAAATGTTGGAAAAGTGTTTCGGCAACGATTCTCTAAAAAAAACGGTCGTTTACCAGTGGCACGAGCGGTTCAGAAGTGGTCGTGAGTCAATCGAAGATGATGAACGCAGTGGCAGACCATCGACATCGAAAGTCGGTGAAAAAATTGATAAAGTAAAAGAAATGTTGGTCAATAACCGCAAATTAACCATCAGAGAAATAGCGGAGGACTTGAACATTGCCTATGGATCCGCCCAAGACATTGTGGTTAATGATTTGGGTTTCCGTCGTGTAGCAGCAAAGTTGGTGCCGAAAGACCTCAATTTCATGCAAAAAAGAGACCGTGTTGACGTCGCAAAAGACATGATTTGCGAGGCTGAATCCGATCCCACATTCATCAAAAGGATCATTACTGGAGACGAGACGTGGGTTTATGAGTACGACACGCAATCCAGACATCAGGCAAGTGAATGGCGTTCACCAAATGAGCCGAGACCAAAAAAACCACGTCGTTTTCAGTCAAAAAAGAAGGCAATGCTGACGGTTTTCATGGATTACAACGGTGTAGTGCATCATGAATTTTTGCCAGACAGTAAACAAAGAGTATTATTTGGGCGTTATGAGACGTTTGCGTGAAGCAATTCGCCGAAAGAGACCAGAAATGTGGGCAGAAAACTCGTGGATTTTGCACCATGATAACGCACCGTCGCACAGTGCTATCATTATTCGTAATTTTTTGACGAAAAATGCAACAAATACCATCCAACAGCCACCGAATTCACCTGATTTGGCTCCCTGTGACTTCTTTCTGTTCAATCGAGTTAAAAAACCATTACGGGGAACGCGTTTTAGCAGCCGAGAGGAAGTAATGGAAAAATCGCAGGAAGCACTGATGGACATACCGAAAACCGACCGTAACTTTTGCAAATGTCAAGTTATGACACTAAGATTTAAAGGGAATATCAACAACAGATGTACCAATTTAACAAAAAAAACAGAACTCAAATCGGAACGATGGGAGCGCCACACGGTGGTTATTCCGGGAACTTTTTGATCAAGGTAGTATGTATTTTAGGAAGAAGTTAAAAACAGCTTAAATTTCACAAAAGCACAACTAAATGGCAAGTATGCAACAGCAGACCATGATGGCTGAAATATTGCATTGCACCCGAAATGTGGCAAGCATGTTACCACAACAGCCAGTTGTTTGGATTGATTTCACATGAAACCCGTTCTCTGATTTTTGTATGAATGTTAATCAACCAATAAAACTTCAATTGGCATGCGGAACCTCATCATAAAGGGACGTATGAAATCACATTAAACCTTGATTCTGAAAGAAATTCTAATTGACATTCACAGCACATGTTCATGAACAAGGCAGGATTAAAACAATACTCTCTGGTTTTGAAGGTCTGAGGCTATTACTGAGGCTCAGAGGCCCTCATCTAACCTCAATAAAGTTAGTTATTTTTGATTAATTTCTCTAATGTTTCTCCTGCAAGCTGGTTACTGGACGATTTATCTCATTCTTTTTTTAAGTCGGAGACGTCTACGTAACCATTTTTGAACGCGATTACCGGGAATTGTTATCGCCCACTGGCTCGTGTATTCGTTCGCCTTTCTGAATGGCCGCAGAGTAATAAGTTTTCAAGCATTAACGTGGAAAATATTAACATAGAATCTCTGCCACATGGGGGGAAATCATTGAAGCATCCTTATCACGAGATGTACCTCATTTGTGATATCACAATCACCATATTTCGTGACTTCAGTTGCCTAAAACTCGTGGGTGATCAAAGAGCGGCTTGACATGTGAGTGGTAGTAGTTGAAGTAATTTTAGGGGAGGCGACCGACAGCTAGGGTCATTTGCGCCATTAAGAACGGTTGGGAAACGGGGAAGGGTGAAGAGAAACCCGGCTTCGGCGTTAGCCTACTCTTACGATCTCTACTACGCCAAGTGGTCCGCAACTTAGCGTCTCATCCGACGAACGAGGTACTCATTCAAAATGCTCTCCACAAAACACCTGAAGTAGTACGTTAGACACCGCACCATGTCGATCTCCCTTGACTTGGGATCGTGGAATTATAATCGGATTGATGGGGAATAGTACACTTGATGATAAGTCATTGAATTGAATATCATCCATCTCCAAGAAACTGCGGGAGATGCTGCAAGAGTAACTTTTAACGGAGTCATCCGCTAATATGCATTTCAATGCAACAATTTCAGGGTGTAAAAATCATTCGCCGGTATCCCAGTCATCATAGACTTCCGGTCTAGGTGAATGATTATTACACTCTGAAAGTGTTGCATATCATTCATCTCACTGAAGTAATCCTTATGTACGAGAATTTACTGTGAATGCTTCGCAATATGACATACCAGAAGATATGCTGGTTCTTGCTAGCCCCAGAATATGTTGTCACATTAATATACCAAACCGACCCCGGAGGAGATTACTATGTTTGCGTTTTTTTATCCACTAGAGAGATTTGTCATAAATATGACATAGCATAATTTTTAGACTGATAGCGAAAGCTAATTTGCTTGCTTGTAACATCCATTGGATTTGGTATTGTTTTGATTTAGTGTTATAGCGCCCAAGAGTTGAGAGATACATGTTTTAGAATTATAAGTTTTTAGCAAAAAGTATTCAACCCACTTAAGGAAGTGAAACAAATTAGTTTCTTTAAATAAAATTTATAATTATTTTTCCTAGACGAAAGGAAATGGAGCGCATAGTATGAGCAATGTCGTATATTTGTAGAGTAAGGAATAAATTCATTTTTACTTTTTTGCTAATAACACACAACCTTGCAAAGGAATAACTGCGTATGCCCTCCGATAATGCGACATAGTCTGATATTTAGATATTTTTGCACCCTGCCAGCCGCCGCTGGGGTGTGTGGCAGAGGGTGAATACACACCAGACTAAATTATGACCCGAATATGACCATACCGTGGTTGGATAATATAATTCTTATAGTCTGCGAAAAAGTAGTTCAATTAATGTCTTAATTCAATTGTTTTTGGTACAAAATTTTAAAGTTTTCTTGGTTAAAAAAATACGCTTAATGCAAGCATATGTGGAATAAAACCTGAATTCAATAATAAGAAATGAACTTCTACCTAGCCAAAATATTTTAAATTCATTTCGCACAGCTAACATCGATTTCCCTATTTACTGGCTACGTTCATGCTAATGTTCGTTACACTATTAATTTTAATGAATGCTAGTTTACGAAATAGTAATACCATAAGGAAGAAAAAATCAATGGGTTGTCTGTGTAAGATATTTGTTTTTCTGTCTCTTAGTTGAAACGTACAGACACAAATGAAAATGTCTACAAAGAAAAATAAAATATAGCACATCTGATATAATTTGGTCTTTGGTTGGTGGGTTGGTTGCAAAAACATTGTTGGAGTCTACTTATATGTCATACATTTGTAAGAAATTCCACAATTTGAAAGGTAAAAGCTTTGATTTACTTTGCTTCATGAAAGAAGATGAATTGAAATCAAATCTAATACATTTTATAGATCTAAGCATCAGCGCTGTAAAAGCGGTAGGTACCTACATTTAAATGTGCATAACATGTTCAGTATGGAGAAGATGAAATGGACCGAGAAGGAAACAAATGAGGAAGTACTTGGTATGGTGGGTAAAGAGAGGGGTTTGTTGAGAGAAATCCTATGGGGGCATATTGATCGGTAAGGGGTTGTTGAAGACTGTAATAGAGGGGAGAATGTTCGGCAAACGAGGAAAGGGAAGGAATAGGATAGGGATGTTGGACGGGATGAAGGGAGGAAGAAAATACTCAGAGATGAAGAGGGACCTGATGTAGACTAGGTTGCTGGACTGACTGTGTTTTGTTAGGAGTCACATTTATTTGGTAATTGTGTCCATCGAAAAACCTACCTTAACCGGTAGATTACCTAATAATAATAATAACCTTATGTTCATACGACTACTGTACATACGACTACTGTCGAGAGTGAATTAAAGATATATATTGGCTCGAATTATCCGCTTTATAGATATAACTTATGTTCAGGAGACTACTTAGATGAAAATTACTGGTAAAAATGTTGCAATTTTAACCTTGAAAGTAGGACGAATATTTTAAATTTGTGGAATACGTCATTGTTTTAGAAATGAAATTGTAAAAAAAGGAGTGATTTTGAATAAAATGGTTACTGAGTAAATCTGAGCGATGTGTTAAATAGCCCCCGATCATAAATATTTAATGATATTCAATGAATATTAAGTCATTGTTTAAGAGCATTTTGTCACAGGCAGCATAGTTCTGTAATGAAAATCCTCTGTGTACTGAAACCTTACATAGGTATAATTTGACGTCTAACTTGTATACCTCCGAGTTGGCGTCTCTGGTTGATGACAGAAAACTTTGTAATAGTTACTCTCAATGGTTAAAAGTATTGATCCTATCTTTTTATAATCTCATGCAACCGACTATTAGTCAGGCCATGGCCATACTCTGAATGAGTTTTCATTTATAAATAAATTTTGTCCATTCCAGCATATCAAACGTCTTATCAAAATTCTCCAAAAATTACAACAAATAATGTTTGAATCATGAATTATTTAGCATTAATTTAAAGATTCCCGATTGGTTTCTCCTCTTCCTATACTCAAACCGATTACTCAAGCGGGTTTTCTTGGTAACTGATAATACTGTGTTGTTATCGTTTGGGTATTAAACTTACTGTCAGTACTTCTCATAGTTGTTGATTTTCCTTCTGTAGGGTTGGAAATTAAATAAGTGACCTAGCGAAGTTTTGTGATAGAGATCTTTCTTCCATGTTCTCTCAAACACTTAAGTTATCCTGAGTCAATAATGTCTTTATCAAATCCATAGTTTTCTTTCTCCATCATAAGATATTTTTATCTTCGATTATTTTGCATTCCTGGAAGTAAAATATTTTCATTCGCACCCTCTCCCTGTCATTCAAATTATTACACGTTTATCTGCCTCCGAAATTTTTAAAATTCAGGCATTGTTCTTTCTCCATGCTTACTTTGCTCGCTCGTTTTCTTTACTGGTTTATTATTTATGTCTCCACTTCTATGTTTGATTTTCTTTTCTGGAACCCCTGGGCTCGAAATAAATTTCAGAAATACCGTTCCTATTGTTTCCCCTGACACCCTTTCAAGACATTTTCTCCATTGTTCTCAATCCTCACTTAAAGCTTGATCCCCTGGTTCTCACATTTTTCAATTCAAAATTCTCACATTCTGATTTTTCAGATTTAAATTTGCGGGTTACATTCACGAAGTGTGTGTTTCAAATGTGCTGTCACCAAGGAAAATTCTACGTGTTGATGGCTTTGCTTTTAAATGTATTTCTACAGTTTACTTATTTGGTCCAATAGCCAACATCCTGGATTTCCTATAATGAGTCTTGTATGTTTACCCTTTGGTGCGTTTCAACACGGCATTAATTGTTATTACTCGCATGTCACTGAAAATCTCGATTGTTTTTCCCGTCACTGTTATTTCTCATTTCAAACCATGCCCCTCGAGGTCACTGTAACTTCCGGGAAAATTATTTCAGAGTTGTACTTGTGCTTATGTATTATTAAATGGGGTACCTTGGCATTTCCGCAGGAAGGATTCATCCCTCATTCTTTATGGTAATACACAACTAAATATTGTTACAGCTTTCTTCTATATAGTGTTCCTTATTTTTTTCATATGAAACTGGCCTGATAATGTGAATATTGAAACTAAATCAACCCTGCAAGAAATATCTGTTGCATTGGACTGGGTTTTGTTGAGTTGAGACTCAAAATGTGCGGTTTCTTTAACCTCTGAATCGCCGTTAATGCTCGTAGTCCTCTCGTAATTTGGCTTTGCCAGAAAACTGTAAGGGAAGTAACGAATGTTACATTAACAATAATTAATGTGCATGCATATCTGCCGCTACAATTTGGCTCATTTATTTGCATTCCTTACTATTTACCTTTAATAACCGTTAATATCTGAGATTTTTTATATTTTCCGGTTATTTGGAAGTGAATTCCCATTTGATTTTCCTTCATGTACTCGAACTAATATTATAAGCTACATTAAGCAGCATATACTTCGTAAAATTAAAAGGAAATGCGATGTTTTTACTTAGAGAAAAATAACTGTACTCGATAATGGAAAACATGTGACTAGTATAGAGTTTTGGTAGGAAAATTCCTTCACTTGATTACATCAAGTATGCCCTGAATATTATTTGCTCGATGTTTTGTAAATTTCCTCCAGAAGTATCTCATAAAGTGAATACGATTACTTCGGATTATACGATTATGTTTGGCTGGCATATCTCTCATCATGAGTAGAAAACACACCAGTAAATATGCTATTTAGAGCGTGGCAAACTTTGCTAGCGATAAATTATGTTGAAGATAGTATTTTTTGAAATCATGATATATTTATCACAGACCCACAAACCATATGTTCAACACAGATGAGCAGTATATAAATCCTCTTGCCTCCTTTTCTTTCACTTCACATCAAAAATAGAATGTAATAGCACACTGCAACTCATATTAAAACTACAGTTTAATCCTATTTGAATAAAACCTTATTGAAATAAAATATCACCAGAATGCAGTCATCCTGTGGTTATCATAATGATTTACAATCTAGGAAGCCTCCAAAGTTAAGTGAAACTCTAGTGCCAAAGGTTAAATATTTGTTAAATATAAATATAATCATGAAATAAACAACTTCATCTTATAAATGATCGTCATAAACCGATATTGTTCTACTCCAAACCTGGTGTTGGTACTCATCTAAATTTTTGTCTTGTTTCGACGCACGGAGTTGAGCTTGAAGTTTGCCAATAATCTTTAAAAACCTATTTCTTAAACCGGAAAAGGTCCTTTTCGACGTAATAAAACAGTTCCATAAAATAATCCCTTAAAAATAAATTGCGCAATTGTTTGTATTCCCATGATAGTTTCATTACCAAAAATATCCATTGCTCCCGCTGTAGCTGTCGCATTTCACTGACGTGTTGTCCTACGTCATATGACTTATTTCTCACGCCCAAGGATGAGTCACTTATCTCTTGGGGTTGGTTGCAATGAAGAATCGTCTTTCTAAGTCCTCGGCGTATGAACTGGAAGTATGTCATTTGTTAAGTCTTATGAACTCGGAGGAGAAAGAAAAAAGCTTCCCAGTGGGATAACAGTCCGCATATTACCCGGCATTTATGACGGAAATGAGCCGGACAAATTGAGCATTAAATACCACAAAACCCTACATCTTTTTTTTAATAAAATAAATTACATAATTCTAAAAATGTAAGTAGAATATGGATGGTATAGTTGTATGTATCACGTTCAAAAAAGGTTAATTCTTGAGCCTCTAAAATGCTATAGGCAAGCGCCTAGAGTCGGCCCCGTACACGTCGCTGTTTCATGTCGTCCACATCACCCAAACGCGTTCGAAAACGATTCTCGGTGCCGCCACCTTTCCACTCCTGAGATAACGGTAAATGTGCTCACGTAATCGAATTTTGGCAAGACCACAGTAATTCCTCGAGATTGGGATTTATTGTATAGCTCAAGATGTGTAATTCCAGTGACACTTAACATTGCTTAGCACTCATTTTCCAAGATTCAACTTCAACTCTGAATTGCAAAAACATATTCGCAAATAATCTCGTGGAGGAGATTACAATTCGTTTTCACCATTTTATTTGAGGGAATTCGCAACTCTTCTGCATTTTGGAGTTGATTTCTACCATTATATTCATATTATATTTTAAAAGAGGTCATTCACTTTTCGAGCAAACGGAAGCAAATTTTTTGCAAGCTAGGTTGGCGAATCTTTACGGTGGTGAGCCACTTCGCGTTAGGGTGGCGATGGTGGCGCTCTCTCTTGGGCTTGGTCTGAGTCATGTGGCTAGCCGCCGGCGATGTAGTCTCCCTCGTGCGCGGATCGGTAGAACTACCCACTCACACGCAATCCACCCCATCCCCACCCCATTCTTCCCGCCACACGTACCATGCTCCAACTTTTGTTACGAGCCAGAGCCACCCAGAGCCACCTACTCGGACAAACGACGAGTCTTTTCGAAATTCATTCTTGCATTATTTTCTCACCTCCCCACAGGTTTCGTTGTTTTTGGGCAACTAATGCAATGCAGGTCATCTTCTTGGGTGATTTCAAATATTTTAAGGGATAAATTTATGTGTCGCCATTAGTTTTCATCTGTGAATTTTGTACGGAAACAACAACTCTTTAGGCGCTGCTGATTTTTCACTGACTGGGACCTCAGTGAATGGCCGAATGATTATGGACGTTACACAACTTCATATTAGTTTCGCCTACTGAGGTAGCCCATTTGTTAATTACTATTATAGATATTTACACTGTTGATGACCTATTGAGTGCGGCGTCAGTGTCAGTAATTTAACATATTGTTAAGGTTGCATCGAGCACAAATACTTGAAACAATTGAAACGGTAATATTTTTAATATCCTCCAACTGACATGCAACAACTTTATGTTTATTAATTTTACTCAACCTATATAATTATTATGGCAGGAAAACACAGTATCGTTTATTGTTTCCAGTGAAAACATTATGCATATATATATTACCTAATCTCATCCCTTTCACTTAAGTTGGTTCCATTGTACCATCGTGTTGTATTTACTCAGAAGTGGCCATGGGAATTCAATGTTTACACAGTAAGTTAGAATTATAAAGAAAGGCCAGTGATGCTACTAACGCTAAAGTGTTCATACCGTGACTCAAAGCGCGGTAGGAATGTTTTTTTACATTTCCTGGTCCACTAGATAGGATGAAAAGTGTAAACTATGGCCAAGTACTTGAAGAAGAGGAAAGGAAACCGCCGAGGACTTATGTTTAAATATACCGGCCGTGCCTCCTCACAAGACCGGCTTGTCATGTGCGTGGGCTCGATGGAATTTCTGAACGAACATTCTTCATGCGCTCGAAAATTCCTCTTCGTCTCAAGGCTACGTTTGCGTAATTGCAGAATTTGAGCTTATCCAAGGAAGTCTGAAGAAACGAGAGGTCCACACTGCGCCTTATGTCGAAAGGAATGAAGGACTTGGGCTGATTTTCGTTGGTCGAAATTCCTGTGTCTCATAATGGAATCTCTTCTTCTCCACGTTGTTTGGAAGGTAGTAGGATTCCATTTGCATGGATTGCTCAAATTATTCTAGCTGCTTTTGGATTGTTGGAAACACCTCAGAGGTTATGTCCATTTGTTAAATTGAAATTTTCCAAACAACTTTTACATGTCGATAAAAGAATTTTTAATTCTTAATCATTTTTTAAACTAAAGTGAGAATTTCCTATAGCGTCATTATTTAGTAACACTTAAATAACATGCATCTGTGCTTCATAATTTGGCGTCTTTTGTGGAATAGAATTATTTTTTTCTGATGGATTCTGTAATTTTTAATCCTAATTCTAATAGTTTCTCACCCGTTATTCTCTTCTCACTGGAAGAAATATGTATTTATGCTATGCCTAGATTGGTGGTGCCTCTTAAAATTATTGGCCGTAGTAAATTTACCACTTATTCATGTTATATCATATCCCCCTGTGTTTTATTTGATGTAAATAACGAATGCATTAAAAGTGCAAATTCAAAGAACTTCAAATTTAAAAAAATGCACATCTTTATTCAAACAATTCACTTATATTCACGTCTGTTAAGTTTGTTTCCACCAGGTGACGGAAAAAACTTAACAGACGTAAAAGGGAAGATGAATTTGGTTGGTTTAGTGGATATCAGAGTCAAATCAATTCATGGATTGATGACCAGCGATAATTGATAAATGACTGAAATTTCTCCCTTCGATATTTATATCTATTAAAAAAAAACAGGGGGAATTATGTAGATAAAGTATGTATAAGTTAATATGTAAACAAAAAATACAAAACGTACTCAATTTATAGCCAACCACCTATATTGGCCAATCAGCTCTATATTCTTGATCCGAAGACGCAACAGGACTGGAAAAAAATGAGAAAAAAACTGGAAACACTCAAGTACAGTAAAATTAAATATTATTTCTTAAAGTCCTGCCTGGCATGTCATGCTAAAAACCGTTTAAAAGAAATCCTAAGAAATAGGCCATTGCGTTTCTAAAATACTAATCACCTGAATCATTTAGTTATAAAATCACAATGATGCCATAATTCGGTCGTGGTAGTCCAGGGGGTAGAGCGTTGGACTACTGATCGTAGGGTCCCAGTTTCAATTCCCGGCCAAGTCTCTAGGCACCTGCTGCTCCACCCAAGCTATGTGATTTTACGAGTACCAGATCTACCTGGGAAACCATAATCGGCACAGGGAAAGGCACTGGCCCCCCTACCCTGATGTGTGAATTTCACAAGCCGTCGGGCTTAGTGCTGGGTGAAATCTACCGTCACCTACCAAACCGACCCTCGGATTGATTACTGTGTTTGTGGTTTTTTTATAATGCCATAAATATTACTATATATTTCTTTATCAATTTATTAATTAGTTTGAATCCCAAGAATAGTGCAGCTGTCCATTACGCTAATTTTACTACGGCCGTCCATTCTTCTCAATCCGCTATACATTCTTCCACGACCTGAACGCTTATTTTTTCGTCCATTCCGAATTTTGGTCTACGGATTTGTTTCTCGGTATTCTTCAGGTGAATTTACCCTCAGCTTCCTGCTTGATTTCTTCTTAATCTGTTTTGCCATACGGTGTGTCTAATCCATCATATTCTCTTCTCTAGCTGGCTGGCCTTTCCCTATTATGCATGCATCCTTACTGGATAGATGATAACCTAATTGATAAAACCCCCTTCCAACACCACATAATTCTGTAAGTCCTTAAACGGTACGTTAGTAGAATCAGAGTTTTAACAAATTGTAATGACAACGGCATGCCAAATTTCTACTTTCAGATTCCTGAGCTTGAAACTTAGGAAAATTTAAAAAATCCGTCAATCCAGAAGCTCAGTGACCGTGATAGATTTCTTCACGGTCGGTGGAATTTGCGTTCGCCTAGGTTGGTGCGATCGGCGATCGAGTGCGATGGTTCGGAGGGTGGCGGGGGAGGTTCCAGTACTCGTCTGGAATGTGGGCGCGTTAGATGCAGCATGGAAGCCGAGGAGCCGCTTTATCTAATCTCGCCCGAGGCGCAGAAAGAGTTGCTCCGGGGAGATGTTCGACTTCCGGGAAATCCCGGAGGTGACCTCCCTCTCTCCCCACCCCGTGCCGCGTCCCCCCGCTCCGGACTATCTTCCTCCTCCTACCGCTCCCTCTTCCCTCGTATCTGGTCTGCAACGGAGACTCAGGGGAGCGCGGTAATGAATCAGTCCGTAAGAGCAGCCCCGCACGGCTGACTAGAGATTTTTTCATTTTCATTATGGGGGATTTTTCAACTTTTTCAGGGCTTAACGAATCTCCACCATGTCCTTTCTGATTGACCTGAACGGTGCGCCGTTATCGTCGAAAATAAAATTCTCGCGTGAGATTTCTTCTACAAAAAATACTATTTTGAGACTAACATGGAGAATAGCATTACGTTGCTCAGACGTTTGGTCTTCGAGGAAGAGGATGAGCATAGACCCAAGAAAGTATCTTTGGAGATGTATAAAAAAGTGCGTGGAAAAAAGTTGATAAAGAGAGTGACAAGATATGAATGGTTATATATGGTTTGGTGAGAGAAGAAGTTGTCGAGCGAAATTCGAAGAAGACCGATATAGTGAGCGGGGAGGAATGGTGGAGAGATAATGGGATGTGGGAGGTAGTTTGAAAAGAGGGATAAAGAGAATAGGTATAAAAGGCGTGGAAAGTGACGTGTAGACCAGTTGCCCCTTCAATCACACAGCTTGAGCGAGGCCTGTAACTGCCCAGAGGCGTCACCGTGTGTAAAAGCCGCGTCCAACGGTCTGTCTCCCAGCGCTCTGCTCCATGCACTATCATACCCCCTATCACGCATTACTCATTACATCGCCAAGCATTTTAAATTTATGGACGACTTTGTTTAGCTGACTCGCACCACATATGGTGATAATAATAAGAAACAATACAGTCATTAAAATATGATAATAATTGCATCTGAGACTTTTAAGGTTCATTCATCAAAATATTTGCACATACGTATGGATGATTCAAAGAAAATTCTTTTAATCCAATGAACCAATTTAATTAGCGAGCGCTAAAGTGTGTTGAAGAGAGTGTTAAATGACCAAAATTCAAGCTAATTAATTAATTATTTATCGCGGAGGCAATGACTAACATTTTAATAATTTCGAGAAGTACGATCAGTAAGAAACTGAAGTCGAGTGTATGCTTGCAGAGACTCCCATTCAATACCAGTGTTCGTGCGTATGCAATACGATGTACATACGAGTAATCGTACTTTTGGGCGATATATTCTGTTCGATCCTAATGGTTTTCAGCCAAAAGGAATTTCTTTCTCGGTACTTGTTCCGGGTCAACAATTAGAACTTTCTGTGTAGAGTACCGAATATTCGACAACTATTCAAGAAGGTCTGGCCAAAATGAAATAACATCTCTCCTTGAATTTTTGTCCGGTATTTCACCACTACTCGTAGGATGAAACCAAATTTCTGTGATTGAGTTCAACAATATCTCCAAAACAATTTCCTCATATTAGGTCAACACCACTCGAGGTACCAAGCTGTAAATATGTTGGAATTGCTTGAAAGGGACTCACAATCCTTTTTATTTCTTATATCTATATTAAAGTCCTCATCATAGTCGAATGATGAAATGTTCCTGTTGGTCATAGCATTAAATCTATGGTAAGAATGGGAAGTAACATGAGAAGTATCTCAGCCTGAACTTGGACAATAATAGGAGCTTAAGTCGTCAATAACCTTGTGCAGGCGTTTAAATACAAGTTAGTGAATGTACTACTTCCTTGTCAATTTCAAACGATTGCAACTTTTGTATATTTATTGTGTAGTGCTCTCACTTCGAAAGACAGTGATGGGCTGAGAAATAGGGAAAATTGACATCATTCGTCATGTCGGCAGGCACTCCTTCCTCTCAAAGAGACGTAAAACTATCGTAGATGAAGGACCTGCCAGCCAATGGTTGCCGGCGCAACGAGTGTTTTCATTTTTTCCTTATTACTTGAACGTTGGTGGATTTTGATGGGATTATGCCTACTTTTTCATCCCAGCGAATTTAGGAGGTCGTGAATAATCAACCCAAGTTCTACACTTGGATAGTATACCCTATGCGAAGAGCCTATGCTGTTCCCAACCCTTCCGGTACTCGTTATGGTATTTCTCACAGTTTTGGAAATTCGTTAGTTTTTGAGTGCCTAAATATTTACAATTGCATTAGACATCGATTCCTCAATCTAATGGCAATATTATATTGAATTTTTAAGCTCATCATTGCAGACATTATAAAAATACATAAGCAGTTGTGTTACGCAAATTGAGCATTATTGCTTTTAATCACTTATAAATATGTATAAAGTAACTTGGTAAATTATAGCATACTGCATAAAATTAGCTTTTGATAAAAGTTATGCAAATTTGTAATGGGTCAGTAAAGCACCTAAATATATCGGAAGGTTAGGAGCAAGCAAGGAAATACAAAGGAACGCTTATGACAATGGGCCGAAGGGCACGTACCTCATCGTCATCCTTGTGCAGAGGCCAATATCTACTTACCAATTTCTTTCAATTCCAAATAATATCTTAGCTTAAGGAATAAATCAACGGGCATAGTTCCTTCGCAATTGACAGTCAATTACGTGAAAACAGTTTCATTCAAATGTAATGCTTTTATTGACAAATGCCCGTAACGCTGTGTCTGCGATTTGTCAGAGAAGGTGGGGAAATTGTTACAGATATTCTACCATTTAAGGTAGATTTTAGATGGAAAAAGATTGAAGAACGATAAAAATCTTTGCATGTTCATTATAAAATAAATCTGACACTACAATTAATCCTTTTTCCATTCCACTTACATGCATTTCCTTTCTCCCTTCATTCCGTGCCACATGACTGTTCTTTTCCTACCATTAGAATTGACATAACCTTACACCTCACACTACGTTAAACTGTTCTTCAATCCGAATATTTTGTATCAACCTTCATTCTGTTTAATGTGCCTATTCTTTTCCTTGCCCCACCTCGCCCAACCAACGTACTCCCCTCTATCGCAGTCTTCAGCATTTCATCACTAATCTAAATCCTATGCAGAGAATTTCACGCCTTCTTTGAGTATATGTCAACAATCCCCTATCCTTCTCCTCCATGCCTTGCCATTCCTTTTCCTTTCTGTGGATTTCACACTTTTCATCCATCTCCGCACCCGCATTCCAAAAGCCTCCAATCTAAGCTTATCATATTCCTTCAACGACCATGTATCTGCTCCATGGTCCATATCAGAGTAACTCTTTTATTAAAATCCTAACCAAGTGCTTCTGCCGTCCATTTCGTCCACCTTGTCAAAGCTTCTTTGCTGTACATCTCCTTGTTATGTTCTTATTACTTTGTCCATCTTGGTTCAAAACACTTCCAAAGTAAGCTGTTCCACCTGCTATAGTTTTTGCCATCCAATTTTAACGTTCATCTTAGCCTTCCGCTCCCTCGAAAACCTCATAATCTTTGTTTTTTATTTCGCATGCTTATCGCATACGCGAATTGGTCACATCATTATCATAGTGAGAGGATTGAAACTCGCCTAGTGTGGGCGTTTAGGCTTGGATGAGGATGGGATTTGCGAAGGAGTGCTAAGGGGAGATGCTTTCTCGGGGTTCGGAGGGGAGGGGAGATTTTGGGTTGATGTGTGTGTGTCGGCCAAGTGCAGAACTTGGGGCGTACCTTTGGCCAATGATAAAGGGTAATGTGTGAGGGGGGTATGGTTAGGGAGGGTGTATCGAGGAGAAGAGAAGTTCCTGGTGGAGCGAGAGGCCGGAAGTTAAGGGAGGCGTTATCGTCGCTCGTATGGAGTAATATGGAATGAGGATGAATTATGGAGCACGTGCGAGACTGTTTAATTAGAAAATTGGGACGTGAAAGTTCGAGAGAGGTTATTTGGATTATGGAGCAACATTATGTTCGATATTTTCTGTCGCTTAGGAGTGTACTTATATATATATATAATATATATGTATATATTATATATATATATAATATATATATTATATAAATATAGATAATACCATATTACTGGGTACTGGGTGAACTCTACCATCACCTACTAAACCGACCTTTGGGTTGATTACTGTGTTTGTGATATATATATATATATATATATATATATATATATATATATATATATATATATATATAGTTTTCCCCATTTTCCTTTGGCTGTAAATTAGATTCCAGAGTTTTTATTTTGAATTTTTTATTTCTGGTATAATTTTTACTTATGTGAAAGTGACTTGTGTTTTGATGGTGCGTGACAAACCATGAAATCATAAGTAATGGCATGTTCGTGGTTCCCTCCCGCGAGCGATCCGAATCGCGCGGGGAGATTATGTTTCGTTAGTCAGTTGAAAAAAGTGGAGGTGTTGACAAGCGGTCAGGGGAAGACGAATGAAAAGAAATGGCGGGAAGGAGGAAAGGAGCAGTCGTCATGGTATGGGCCACGCGAGTCCTGATTGTCTTGGCGAGACCGAAAAATGCCACTTTCACCCAGCTAAAGAATAGCAAGGTGCTACTTGTTGGATAAAGACGGAAGTCAGGGCAGTCGCCAGACGGTCTATGGCGAAAGGGGCTCCAAATTTACGATATTACTGGGAGAGAGAGGGAAGCTTGCTAGCTTTTCGACTGATTCTACGGTGTCACCTTACGAGCTTCACGATTCTGGTGTCTCGTATACAGACCATGCCGCCCCAGCGAACCGGAAATGTTGTTCCCAGTGTAACCCTAACCACTGTTAGCTGCCACGAGGATCCATTCTCCGTCAGACGTATCTTCGACCCTGCACAAAGACCGTGAGACCGAAGTTTCTGTAATAAACCTGACCATTGCCATCTCGACCGCGTATCACCTTTTGGGTGACCTCCCAGTGTGACGTTTTCCCTGTATCATCTTCCCCCTTTAGTGTTACCCACCCCAGAGCTCAAGAATAAATAACTCTATGCCACGCGAGTCACAAATGTTTTCATAATTTTGTTAAGTTTATTGCCATTAGATTTGCAAGTATTCTGTTTCGTTTACGTATTCATTAGAGAATATACCGCTAACCATCTGCTTCGCGGAAACCTTTGCCCCGCCTTATATGATTTCCCCTTCATTTATTTCAAGAGAGTTATTTTTCTTTTATTTGTACGAAGTTGTTACTTTACTTTATCAAACCGATTATGTATCAATGAAAATACTTTTTTGCTCAAAACAGCGATCTTCCTTATTTTATCAAAGATTCTTTTCCTATACCTATGTCCTTTCTCCCGTCAGTCGTCCGACCAAAATTTGGTCGTTTGAAGTTAACCCGCCCTGAGATGATTATTAGTTCAATTTTCCCTCGGTCGGGTCTATCTCCGCGGGAAAGCCGAGACCATAATGCACATACATATGTCAGTGTGTGGACACACGAACAGATAAATTAGGTTTACAAATGGAAATCCGCGCAAAGTGTAAAACATATATTTTCAGGGATACGAGGGTAAGGAAAATGATGGAGAACACTAAAGGACAAGTGCAGGGTAATTTGGAAATTATATACGACTCCTTCCCCATGAAACCCCTACTCTCAATCCTGGTTTCAAACACATTGCATAATTTACGTATTTTACTGTGTAATAAAATATGTGCGTAGAAATATGGATGTTCCTTTATTTGAATGAATAATGTAGACGTCAATGTTCAGGTCTCATTCTGATACTACATATGTCCAAAGAGCCTACGCAGCAGTCAAATGGTTGACTAAGCTCTTTATAGTCACCAAACTTCTCTCTGCTTTAGTTTGAATTATTTTTTATCTTTATAGCTTTCATTTGATTCGACTTCTGTTTTACGAATGATGTTCGGTATGCTCTCGCAGTATAGTTGAAACTTTTATTCGTTTTAAAAATAATATTCTTTTCTGATAAGCTTTTCTCAGGTTCTGCAATTCATACTGTATATAACTTAATCTGCTCCGTTTGAAGTACATTTATTTAGGAATAGTTGAGGAGAGATCGAGTCCTTTAAAATACGAATATTGAGGCGCTTAGAAACGTTAGAAGTGTTTGAAATATTTTGGTTTTAGGATGAGGTGAAGTACCAACATTCAGGAGGACATGGCCAATGCTGCTTCAAGGTCCCATATGCGACGATAAGTCTTACCTATCCATCGATGTCGATTTTTATCTATATTTCTAATTTCGCCTCTAGTGAAGGTGTATTGACCTTCATTGGTAACATGATAAGTTTAAAGGCAGTATTTCCGTATGAAGAATATGAAATATATAATTATTTTATTTATTCTACCAATGAATTATACTAGGTAAATATTATAGACCTGGAAAAGATTTCTCTACAAATTATTACATTAGTAAGAGTTTCTTTTTTATTTATTATGTCCAACAGTGAAAATTTTGGATGAAATAATTTGGAAATATTGTGTGTACTTAAAGATACTGGTGATAACATGCATTTCCATTTTTCTGTCTAAAGACCAAGTACAGTTATGATTGAGAACAGTCATACATTCTAGCTTACCTTCTTTTAATTCTTAGAAGCACTCATCTAATATCCCATAGATAATGAGATGATAAGTGTATAGATCAACTCTACGATTAATGGATGTATTTTTCCTTTGATCTTCTTCATGGAATATGAATTTTTGATTTCCGCTCCGCTACGATTCCAACAAATCATGGCCTCAAGGCATTACCAATATTCTTTGTCGTTATATTTTCTTAGTCTGACAACAAACTGGTACGAAAAATCATCAACTGTTTACACTGTATTTTTAAATACGTAATTAGTCTATCAGTTTTCGATTTATTGAAAGAAAAAAAATTAGGCCAACAATATACGAGCATATCTCAGCTCGTATGTATAATGTATCCGTAATATTCATGTTAGCATATGATAATATTTATTTGGGAAATAATTTTACATGCGTCATTAAATGGAGCTATGGGTCCATAGCAAATATAATACGGAACATTATCTGAGGTTAGATTGAACACCTTATGTTTTAACGCGACAACTCCTCTGGAAATGGTTTCTGTATTTGCCGTTGTTTTGTAAAGCATTAATTATGCTTCTCAAATACATGAAGAATATGAATTATTACGGTTAAATTATTAAATTTGATCAAATTTGATTCAAACTTAAACATTCGATAATTTTATTTTTCCAGTTGTTAAAAAATTGAAAAGATAACCTCTTAATTGGAACTTTGGGACTATTTAGTAATAAAATCAATTTTCTGTTATACGCCAGGATTATTTGGCACCTATGCATTGAGGAAGTGATTTTCTGGCAGTATTTTTTAAAGGTGATCTAAAAGCTTCAGTGATCAAAGTTATTGTGTCCATATGTCTTGATTCACATGGTAATGTATATAGTTCAAGGATGTGCATTTCTGACATCATATTTTAGAGAACAACTATTTCCCTCGTCACATTTGTCTCAAAAATGTAGCTTGGGAGAGAAACATGAAATTATTTGAAGGGTGAAATATTTTTGAGTTTTAGATAGAAATCAATCAATGAAGGATGTTCTCCTTAGGTCTGGGGGATTTTTTCTATTCTCAAGGTTGCTGTCTCATCATCAGGGATATATTTCTGCGACAACAAATTTGAAGCGCCTAACTCGATGTGTGTCGAGGGCGGAAGCACTTTCGGGAATCATATTCGCCCACCCTCCAGACCCTCTCCTCGAACTCGCCCCTCCACCTCTTTGCTCTTGTCTCCGTGGTTACCGAATTACATCAACAAGCGCCGTCTCAGCATCTCCTTCCCCTCCCCCATTCTCACTTTCCCCCCCATCCCCAGACAATGGAATCCGTGGGATCTTCATTGTTCGCATTAATGTAACACCCCATCCCCGCCCCCCCATATCCATCTCCCTTGCCCTTTTTCCGCCAATTTCCCTCCCCACTCGCATTAGCCTCCCTATCCGATTCCTCCACTCCCCCTCCTCCCGATATCTCTCCAACATCGAGCCTCCCAATCCCTCTATTGCCGCTACGTCGGAATATGTGCGGCGGGGAGGGACGGAATGCAGTTCCTAGTCATTCGAATCCTTTTCACCCACACGAACGATCCCCCCTTTCCTTCCATCCTTCCGCCGTCACTTCTTCGAAGTCCTTCTCCCCCATCCCTTACGTCCTCGCCCCTTTGCCCTCCACCCCGTGCGTTTGTGACCTTTCACTTCCGCACCTCGCCCTTTTCCTCCACCCCGCTTCCGAGGCAGGCGAAAGAAATCTCTTCATCCCCAGCCTCCCCCCCGACATGTCTCCCCCTCCTCGCTTCCCCCCCCCTTCCATTGCCCTCTTATCATTCCGGCGTCTTCCTAAATGAAGACGCCTCTCCGGCGTTGTTTGTGCCTCGGTTGGATTTCCTTTGAAGAGTCCTTCGCTCCCTCTTTCCTCCCCATCGTCTTCCCACACCGCACCGCCGCCGCCGCTACGTTTCGTTCGCTCCTGTGGAATCTTCGCCTTTCCGGCCGCCTTCCCATTGTTTTTGCCATAAAAGCCCCCGGACAATGAAGCTTTAAGAGTGCTGTAAAACGATCTCCGTTCGACTTAATATTTGGCAACTTCCGGTTAGTTTTTTTGACCCACGAATTCTTATTTAGGGGGTTTTGCGATTTGTGCGTACTTGCGATTGGGTCTTTAATGGCGATGTCGATTGAACACAGTTTTATGAAATTTCAAATTCCACGGCTTTGATTTCGTAACAACGGACCACTGTGCACGCTCTGCCTGCTTCTTCAGTTGCTGATTACCCACCTCTTATACACTGATAATACTCGTGTGTAGTCTAGTACACGTAGTGGGTAATTGAAAACATAATAATTTGCGTGGACGGTATCATTTATTTTTTATTCATTAAAATAACCAATTGAGTATTGTAAGAAATGTGAGTTGGGAAATAATTTTATTTTAACCTGAGTTTTCCCAAGGTATAAATTTTTCGGTTAGTGTCCTTTCATTTTATAGCGTTGCTTTTATAGGTGGGAATATAATTGATTTCTTGAAATTCAAACCGCTTCCCCTATATAAAACTAGGAATAGATGTTTTGGGAGATATTTTGTTGGAATTATACACGGAATTGGACGGTTGATATTTCATTTATGATTACTTATCTTATATTTATTCTAATTTTTGTAAATTATTGCCATTGTTTGTCAGAAAATTTACAATTAATTTTACTCATTAATTTACATTAAATTTCAATGTGCAATAATTAATTTCATAATTTCTACCAATAGTATTTAACTTGATTAATATATAATCATTGTCATAAAGATACAACGAAATCAGTTTGGAGGAAGGTTTTTGAAATTTTGTTCAATTAATGAAATAATATCACATCTCAATTTCCGATTAAGTTATAAGCTACACTTGATAAAGTTATGAGCGAGTGTCTCCCGGAAAATATGCAGAATTCAGCCTCAAAATGGGAGTAATGTGAACGTGGTGCGATATTTTTTGAAAGTTTATCTTGCATTTGTTGTATGATTGTTGATATTGAGGCCTTATATTTATTTAATCATACGTCATCTACACAGGCCTAGTTAATGCTGATCATATGACATCGGAAATATATATTTGTCTTGATATGAGTAAATTATTGCAGTGAGGTCTGTAATTGCAAAACTTTAAAACAATACATTTTTGGTGACTGCTAAAAATGATGTTTTCTTTAATTTTCTTGGAAAGCTATTCGATTGCCAGCTTTGTGGTGAGAGAAAAGAAACTTCATACTTGGGTTTGAGGTATTGAACATCCATTGAAATCGCAGATTTTGATAACACTCTGGGAACAAATTTCATAAAATGATATCTTGCTGATAATGATTCTGTTGATTTTCACCATTCATCGAGTTATTGCAGCCTCGAATTTCTATTGTTTTAATTTACTAAATTAAATATATAAAGTAGCATAACCTGAAGGTAATTTTGTGACTCTATTGTATTTAAGAAATTGAAGTGAATTCATATTGGGATTATGTGAAGGATATAGGAAAATATGTGATGGTTTAGGTTGTTCCCTTTAGTTTTGGCTGCTATTGTAGAAACCTATATATTGAGCCCCTTTGAAAAATTAATAATAAGAAAGATGCTAATTCCCGGGTGAACTTTTAATGAAATTTGATTAAAATATTTACATCTAGTTTCACGCCATTATCACTGTCTCGTTATATTTTTTTTATTTATTAAACGGCTTTATCGGGGCGATATTGAGACTCTTCAGCCCTTTCTTCTTTCTAACTCATAAACTTTACATTTGGGTGGTAAAAAACCCTTAAGCCGTTGGCGGAGGAAAACTCACCTGGGCGGATATCTAACCCGTGATCTCGGGGCTGGCAAACGTGCATGTCACCCCCGCTGCCACCTGGGCCGCGTAAATGTAACATCCTCAAGTTTGCTTAACGAATTCGATATCATATTGAGTTCTCCCCTTGTCGTCATCAATTTCAAATGGTTTATCCTAAACAAGTGTAAAATATTTCTATTCTTGAATGTATTTAATATAAGTTTTTCTAGTGGTCTCAACTTAGGCTTTCTATTAACTGCAATAAGGTGGCCGCTATGGGGTTGGATTATTTTCTTCCTCCCAAATTGGGTGGGTTTTCCTTGGATTTCATATATATCATAAATTAATTGTCTCTGGGACGAATCTTAGAAGTCTGATGCCATTTTACAAGAAGTGATTCCCACTTCTCCCTCCATCTATCGTGCCCAGGGTTTGGTTGGCCATCTACGAGTACATCTCGTCCAGTCTTCGTGGCGCTGATGATTTCCTCTCGTTTACGACTTCTTGTTCCAACTTCAAGCGTCGCAAACTCTCAATCCGTTCTCCTCCTCTTCTTCTTCCACCTTTACCTTTCTCTCATCCTTCCCGCCCTCTCCCTTGCGATTAGCCCTCCCCTCCTCTTCCGCCGCCACTTTCGTTCCGCTGCCATCCCTTTTCCCTCCTCGTCCTCTCCTCCTTCCCTCCCGGGGAATACGCAATCCACGCCCGGCGTCTACCGCCCCAGCCCACGCCCCCCAAACCCCCCTCGCAACCACTCACACCCCTCCCCACCTCCCACTCCGCCTTCTACCCGCCCGCCCCTGCTGTAAAATCCCTCAAACCACCGCTCTTCCTCATCCGTCCTCTCTTCCTCCCATTCCCGCACTCATTCTATATTCCATTAGCATTTCTACCAATTTCCACGTCGGCCCCACCCCGGCTATCCACCCTAAATCCTCCCATCCCCCTCTTCCCCATCCCCCAGATTTCCCTCCGCCCCATTCCCTTCCCGCCCACGGGTCGTATTCTATTCTGTGCCTCTCCCCACCCTCACTCTCATCCACTCCGCCCCCGCAAGCGCCTCGACACCTGTTCTTTCACTTACCTATTGTCGTGGACACTACTTAATTTTGGGCATTTTCCTACTTCAGGGAAATAAAAAGTGCCCAAATGTGGGTAAAATGTGTCCGGATATTTGACTCTCAAAATTTATCCCCTTGAAAAATATCCCTTGAAAAATTTCAGAATATCGGGAGTCCTTAAAATGTGTAAATAATTAAGGTCTTGAAATACATATATTTCTTGGAATCGCTTCCACGCAGTCAATTATAATTGATCAATCTCGAAATCTTAATCATTTAAATGAAATAAAATCGTTCGAGTAATGAGGATTAAATAGGTTTTTAGCAGAATTTTATTTGAATAATTACATAGTTTTAACTCACAGTAACAGTATTCGGCTTTCTTAGGGTGTGGCATTAGAAACTAATAATCAGTGTTGAGAATGTATTCTGAGACCTTTTTCTTTACCCATTTCACCTTAAAATATTTCATGTGCAAATTATCAAAGTAGCGTAACTATTTGATGGTTTTCGACTTACTGCCGGCAATGCTTTCTGTTCATAGATATACTTCTAATGTATATATTTTGGAGGTAAAAAATCTGTTTTACATAGGTAAAGTATCAGGAATGTAATAACAACTTGGAACATCCTATTGTTGTTGGCAACGTAATAATTGGCTTAAGAAAAGAATTTGCTCAGCACCTACTGATAACACAACATAATGTCGTTGGGATTGAAATCAGGAATGAAATCTACTTTTATGCTGTTTCATCCTCTTTTTCTAATTAAGTCACTTTTCTCCTAACGTAGTTACGAACTCTACAAGAAGTACAAAGCGCACGGTTTGGGAAAAATTTTATGTAGAGAATGCTGGAGTAGTTTGACTGATCCAATTTTTCAAAGACATTTTCGAGACACCCTGTATGTCGTTGTGTACAAAAATACTCACTGGTGAAATGATTCTCGCCATTCGTTCGTGCCCTCCGATTTCCCCATTCCATTTCAACCAATATACATGTATATTCCCTTCTGCTTCCCATCGTCCCAACTTTTTTCTACCCTCCTTCGTCTAATTCCCCCCTCAATCTGTCCATTTTCTCTCTCAGTGAGCTGAGAAAAGATTTTCAATGAAGTTAATTAAGTTTCTGAAAAGTCTTTAAGTTTGTTTGAAACTCTCGTTGTCATAGCTTTTTAAATTATCTTTAGTATTGAATACGAGGTACTTTCACAATTGTTAGAGTCGTCCAAACCTCAGGTGGGGTTTCACAATCGCGTTTGTGTCACATCTTAGTTTTGGGCCATCGTTGCGCCTCCAAAAGGCGCCTCCCAGACGCGACCGCATTCGCCTCAACCCCGCGAGTCCGTCGAATGTTTCTGTTCGCGTCCAACGAGTCCACTTGTCTGGGGCCTTCCTTAAATTGCATAAGGCCGTTTTGCGATTTTTTTACCCCCTCCCCCTTTTCCCTATTTGTAAAATGAATATACTTGCTCCTCAAACCAAATGCCCATAATTATCGGCGATATCATTGAAGTATCAAATGGAAAAATGTTTTAAAGAAAAAATGTTTTTCACTAAGAATGTGTAATGATGACTCCAATTCCTTGTCCCTCGACTGAAACAAAATTGACTACGATAAAATACATGCTTTTTGTGTCATTAGAATAGAGTGAAGTGACACAAAAAGATTGGTAAATGCTTGAATAATGCCGAAGCGAGTTTCACTGGTGAGAATTTGCGCAATGCGTTATTTGGTGACCAAGGAAAAGTTAAATGCTCTTTTACCAAAAATACTTGAAATAATGGATTGATAAACTTTACTCATGGTTATCTCTAGAGACACCTCCTTAACCACAACAATTAAGGAAACGCAATGAAATGTTGCACCCTTCTCCACCAAAAGCCTTACGTATTTTAAGGAGAGCCTTTGTCGGCTGACCGAATGATTAGTATCGACAGCCGATCGAAGGGCCACAGGGCACAATTAACTGGCAGTCTCGGAAGAGGGGTGGCTATTTAGGTGACTTCGTGAAGTGAACGTCACCCGCAGACTTTATTAATATCGGCAGTATTCCCGTTACTGTTGGAAGAGAGATATTCTTGTGTCACAACTTGAAAAGCTTTTTTCAATCCTATGCGCCGCCGTCAAATTTGAAATTAATGAATATAAGTAAGTAGTGTTGAGAAGTGTACACGAATTATATCGTTTTTCACGAAATATTGCATTCAATCTCAAAGTTATCATTCATTCTTTTCAAGCTTCAATCAACCTGTAATGCTTTTTCCAAACGTATGTCCGATATTGATCCTTTTCATACACTCAATACCTGCCACACTCCCCCTTGTATCATTCTTGTCTGCCCCCACTTGACCCGAAATGTTTTTTTGACCCCTCGAATTTCTCGACTCTTTTTTATTTTTTTCGAGATCTCAAAATTCATTGGTGTTTTATATTTTCCATTGTTATTAGTACAGCGCTGTTTTTGGAATAAATAAATAAATAGAATATTTCATTGTACGTATCACTGGGTTCGTAATGTACAAGTAAATCGACGCATACTTCTTCGGGTCATATGACGACAACAGTTTCTTGAAACAGTTCCCTTAATATGCAAAATATGAATAATTCACGAGAAGGACATCGTTACTGCCGTTCAGAAAACACCGTCGTCGGTATGAACAATTTATTTCCTGATTACCATCTTCTGTTCCATTTTTATCTCAGAGTACTTTCACTCCCGATAATTTTGAAATGAGAACACCACGTAAATTAATCCAATGGCTCTTATTCAAAGATGTGAACCTACCCTTCGGTCGTGGCTTAAAGGTAGATCGTCCCAACTAGAAATATTCCCCACTAGAACTGAGCCTTTTTTGGAGTACTCCACATCCCATTAACCACTCATGGAACTTAGTACTCCAATGATGGGAAAGAAAATTCAAAGGTTATATGATCCTTAGTAGCAAAACTGTTGTTTCCATTACAAATAGAGCAAGAGAAACACCAGTTCAAATTTTAGTAGAATCCCCAGTTGACTTTAGGACACGATGAATTCCTAGTTCAGATCGCTACCAGGTTTGGCAGCAAAATAGACTAGGCGTGTTGGACGAATTTAGCGACTCCGCAACCATAATTTTGATCATTGTTTCCTGAATAATTTGTGTTGCTACTTGATTTTTGACGTTTTGAAACCCTACGTATGTATCTTCTAGCATAATAGACGAACATTTTACGTCAGTTGAGATCAAGTTCTCATCTATTTAACGTTGATATTTCAAGTACAAACATACTCTACGACAAGGCGACATACGTACAGATTTAGGAGTCTGATAGTTGGAATCATAGTCAGAAAACTGAGTTGTTTTGTCGCATGAGAGAATTAGGACGGCGGACTGCTTAAATGTTGAAAGAAGTTCACTGTTAGCTTAAATGAATTTTGTTGGATGTATCAATTATGATATGGAGAACATTATATTAGTTAAAAGCACATAGCCTCTGAGGAAGCCCTTTATATATCAAATTGGGACCTTATGTCATAATATGATACTTAATTTACTAGTTTAGTAAGCGTAATTAAATTAAGGACCCTTGGTAAAAACATTATTTTCTGTTTTGGAGCAAGATTATACGTATTTATGCATGTTTAGGTTAAGTATTTTGAAATTTAATGTATCATTTGGCTCACTTCTATACTATAAACTCAAATGATTGTAAGCAGTTTTAATAGGCTCTTCTTTTGTGGCGAACGGCAGGAAGAAATAAAAGAATACTATTTAGGCATTTAAATAAATTCTACTGAAGATCGTTCGGAAACAAAATGGATAAGGACACTGTCGATGTTAGGGGATTAGCACAAGTATTTTGTGGATAAAAGGGGCAAATGGTCCATATCGTAGGTCCTAGTAGGGTTCCCATGTGGCTAGAAATTGTCCTTGGTGTTGACCTATAGGGTAGAAACTTTGGGCTGAGTATTTATCCTTACCCTTTATGATTAGTTTGGTGACAAGACGTCCACACTGACGCTTCTATTTATATATTGTCTGATGATTTTTGGGCCGGGCAGAGAGTTACTGATAAGAGGGAGAGCATAATAGGAAAATTATAATTATTATGGCTTGTTAAATGGCATTTTTCTTGACTAGAAAAATTATGTCACTAGAATTAGAATAAATAATTGTGAAATATATTTTATTTCTGAGATCACCCATCACTGGCCAAGTTTATGCGCCTACGAGTCATTTCTACGGACATTTTGATTCAAAAGATTTTTCAAAAGATTTTTTCATTGACATGCAGACGTGAGGCATGCATATTAGTTTACCCCAAATAGAAATACCTTGAATCCAAATGAAATAAAAACATTTGCAAGCGGATGAATGAGTTTGCGTCAGAGGAGGCAGTGGAATTTATTCGAATCAAAGGTACCTGCTCATGGGCCGCAAACATATTGACCACGTCTCCGCCAGCTCGGGAGAAAGGCTCACGGTTACATTCTTTGAATTAGATTCTTGTCCCCCGCTCGTCCCTGCGGCGATCCCGCGAAGTCTCCTAGGTCGCACATAAATGTGGTCTCCCCCCCCTCCCAACATCGGTAGGGTTGCAAGGGGGAGGGGATGTACAGTGGAGAAAGAGTAGAGCCAGAGGGAGACGAGGGGCCGAGAGGAGGGAGGCGGGCGAGGGAGTGGTGGGAGGAGGAGGGCTTGTTCCCTTGCCTTGTTTCGGGAGAAGAAATATATAGAAGAGGGAGTGAGTAGGGGTGGGGGGTGTGCGACGGGAGGTTAAATTTGGGGGAGTGGGTGGGTGGGGCCGGAGGGGGGAAGGGGGGCGCCGTATCGATCTGCTGGCGCTGCGGCTGGAGTATAGACGGCGTCGGTGGGTGGGTCCCGCCGAAGGGGACGGGGGAGGGGGGCGTGTGAGGCAGGGTGAGGGTGGGTGGAGTAGGAGGTGTTTGAGCGCGGGAGAGGGGGCGGGGGCGAGTGGTTGGCGGGGGGTGTAAGTTTTCGGGTCTGGGTGGGATGGCCCCTCCCATGGAGTACGCCGCCGTGGAGCCGAGGCGGATCATAGGGGTAAAGGGCGTGCGGGAACACGAGCGGGAAAGACAGAAACGATTGAAGACGAAGGGAATAGGATGATAGGAGAGGGTTACTCGTCACTTGCAACGATGGGGCGGAGGGAAACTGCTGAACTTGCGAGACCAGCGCTGCAGAACCAAATACCCTTCTAAATTGGCAGCTTAATCGGAAAAATCAGGTATCACACTGCCGATATTTTCTCCACCTATTCC
This sequence comes from Hetaerina americana, assembly GCF_022747635.1. Taxonomy (NCBI): domain Eukaryota; kingdom Metazoa; phylum Arthropoda; class Insecta; order Odonata; family Calopterygidae; genus Hetaerina; species Hetaerina americana. The sequence goes on from NW_027286763.1 coordinate 60,555,412, forward strand.
GAAGTCCTTGAGTTAACAAATACACTGTTCGAGTTACCACAGTGGTTTCGAGTGTTGGAGAAGATAAGCGAAGAAGTGAACAATTTGTATGCTTACCGTGGTTTTGTTAAGCATAATTTTTGGAGAGCTACTTTAGAAGCGGATGTAGAAATTAAAATCCGCATTTGCGCTTTAAACTTTTTGACTTAGAAATAGGAGATGGTCTGATAATACGGATGGTATGTTGTTATTCAATAGTAAAAATACAAGTAGAAATCAAAGGAAAAATCATTTGAGGGTAGAATAAATAATTTGGAATTGTGGAAGCAAAGCTGAGGAATAAATAGGATATTAATGTTATTTCTTCTATTATGTTTCTGCTTAATGTGCTTCCAAAAATTTCCATTTTCACTCTACCTACTTATGGCTTGCAGGCAGTCAGTATTTTTAGGTGACATGGTTTAATTACTCTTGGCCATTTTCACGATAATTTTGCGCAGTTAAGGAAACTTAACTTTTTAATTTTTGGATAATTCAGCTGCTAATTTCAGTTCTAGATTCTGAGCTGAATGAAGCTGAAACCAAGCAGTATGATTTTCTAGGTACCAGAATATTCTGAAAACTAAAAGACTCGAGGAAAGGAACTGGATCCATTAACTGAATTTGTATATATTTAACATACCATAGGATTTGTTTTAGAGTGAACTCTGCGTTCACCAAACTGACATAGCATTCGGAACATCGAGGTTGGATACGTGCTTTATGCGTTTAAATGATGGATGTAAAAATAACGATTGACATTTTACTGTATTGTATGCATTTTCAGATGGTTTTAAAACACCCCGTCTAGACCTATGATAGTAATTATAGCATGATTCATGGAAGTTCAAACATTAGATCTCGAGTTCAAATATTATATGAGGCTGTCGAGAAGAGTTAGTTTAGGTCCCAATTTACTATTGCTGCCGATATAGAATTTGAACATCTGCAAATATCGCCGCCGCCGTTTTCGTGAGAAACTTTAATATAATTTTTTGTAACTATATTAATTTTACTTGAAATTTTGCTCTCTGAAGATTTGTCTGTCGAAACAACAACAGATTGAATTCCAAACACTCCAAGTTTATATTCTATTGTTTCAGGCTTCACTTCGTGGAAGTATTTAATATCCATACTAAAAAGAAAGACTCGTACTTTTCCACAGATTTGTGGAAATTTTCCACAAATTTTTCCAAATCTGTGGAAAAGTACGAGTCTTTCTTTTTAGTATTGATACTCCAAGTTTACTTTGTAACGGATGGAGAGCTATGATATTATTGCTTTTGGAACAGTATGATTTATTTGATTGTCTGGTCCGAGCCCTCACTTCGTCGCTTTCTATTTTACATAGACACTCGCTACTGACGTTAAAACCACTTTTGAGGTTTTTTAGGGGTGTCTAGATGTAACACCTTAAAATTAACCGGGCACCTTCGAGTCAGCAACCCTTCCTACTAGGAATGCAATCCCAGGAGGCCTCTTTCACAGCCTCTTTTGCATGTTTGTCGAATATTCTGAGTTGTTACTTTGTGAAATGTTTTCCTGTAGCATCTAAAAATTATTGTAAGAGAGATATAAATGCGTAAATTTTAGCAATGGTTTATGAATCTTATTTGATGAAAGAGGACTGCAGAAGTACTCTATGAATTTAGTGTGTGAAAAAGATGAAACTGGGTCAGATGAGAGCGCAGGTCGAAGCGTCGGTGAGTGAAGAAAGAATGGAGATTTTTGGAAAATGGAAAAAAAATTCTCTCGTAAAAGGAGGTTGGTAAACTCACAGGGAGTATAAAATGTTGGACTGGTTGACATTTAGGGTTACCTTTAGAATGGTGTACATGTCTGAGCCTTTCAAAAATTTATGAATGCTTATTTATAGTTATCTCAGGAGTTTTTCTGCTGAAGCACAACGGACTTGCGTGCAGTAATCTCATTTTTTTAGCTAGTTAATAATCCTTTTCCACAAATTTATTGACGTGATGACTCGATCTCGCCGATAGAGAGACTAAACTTGAAAATTGAAATATTCTTCCAAGAGGAAGGAATAACGGTTTCACATGCTTCGACATGATATAATGCCTTCATTCACCCGCCTATTCCGTCATGACACTTAAATTACCTAATTTTAGAGTAGAAAAATTGCGAAAGTTCATCCTCTGCCAACTCTTCAGATTTTTCAAGGGCCCAGTCGTCATTGTAACTGTTTTTCTCTGGTAGAGTGGGGATGGCTGAGATATGTGCAATGAAATTTCCCCAAAAAAATGATCTAATTGAATTCATCAATAAAATTAAATGTAAAAATTACGCACTTGAATGGGAAATGTTATCAAACCGTGCAACCGCTTAATAACTTAACATATTCTCGTAACTCCCGAAACCGATTCGAAAGAATGGAGGAGAGATACAGGAGATGTGTGCACCATCTGTCGAGGGATAGCGTTGCGCACCTAACATCAGGGGGTTACAACCGGACTGTGTCATCCATGGCGGAGAATCAGAAATTCTAGACCGTCCGCTAAGCTTCCATTCTTAAATTTTACGGTGGAAAAACGTGATTCTGGGGAAATCTTTTTCATCCAGGCAATATGCGAAAACAGGGATTCCTAGCGACGGAAGCACACCTTGCATGGTAAACAGGGTCAGATCAAATGGTATAAAAAAATTTGAGGCCGCAATCAGGGATGGAACTCTCGCTTGTCCCCGCGCCTCTTACGGGTTAGCAACCCAAGTCACACGATGAGCATCACGGGCGCCGTTTCAACTTTTTTTTTTTGGCTACCCCTGGTCCGATATTTAAAAAGAAAAAAAATCAATGGCCTGGATCATCGGAGGGAAGCGACGGAGGAAATCACAGGTGTAAAGTGAGGGCGTGAGAGAAAGAGACGGAATGGAAATGGGGCGGGTAGGGGACTGGTCGGGAACCGGGGAGGGGGGGCGGGAATGAGATGGAGCGAGACGGAAGTGACCCGTGAAGAGGACTTTGCATCCGTCGGCTGGCGAGAGGAATGAGGGGACGGGAGAGGTTGTGGATGCGTCTGGGTCGTCTGATGGTTTCCGGGCAACCTAGGAGAGGAAGGGGAGTGAGGTAGCTGAGTTCTCTCGCCGTAGGTCGTCGCATGAGTTTGGCAGACACCCGTGAGGATGGACCGTTTTCCAGTCTAAGTTGGCCTCCGGAGTTGCGAAGGTGCCGTCTTTCCTCACCGAGGCAACCACCTCGATCTACTAAAAGCTTCGTTTAAAGTTGCGGTTTAGTTTTAAATATCTGAAGTGTGCCCATCTGTCTGATGTACAAGCATGAGGCATGATGATAGGCGTAGATTGGAGACTTGAGCCGTGAGAATAGAGAATGATGAAAAAGGTGAAATGAACGGAAAGAAAAAGGAGCATGGCAGAGGAGTAGAGAGGTTTGGGAGAAATCCAAAGAAGGCAGGGATGATAGATTGATAGATGCATAGCATTTTGATTCGCTAGTGAATTCTGAAGAGAGTGATGAAGGGGTTAACGTTGGGAAAGCGTGGTAGATGTAGAAATGGATAGGCATGGTGACGGAATGGAGGTAAAATATATCCAGAATAGGAGAAGGACCTATTGCTGTGTCGAGTGTCAGGTAGTGTGTTGTTAAGCGAGACTAAGAAATGGGCGTGGCCAGTCAGTCTCTATCCGTCTAAAAACTTAACGCCCAACCAAGCGGTTGACTACCCAATAATAATAATAAAGTTGCATTGTTTTGACGAAAGTCAAGCATCGGGGTGTGTGTGTATATATATATATACATATGTATATATATATATATATATATATATACATATATATATATATATATATATATATATATATATATATATAAATTGGACACCAACAAACAACATAGAAACACATAAAAAGATCACTCACACGATATATATGTCTGTGTGTGTAGCCAGGATTCGGACGGCACAGTAGAACGTAAAATAAAATACATAGATAACACGTAAAAAGACATATTTTAGATTGTTTGAGCTTTCGGCATTCTCTGAGGTCTTCTTCGGGTCAGACTCTATTTCTATTTTATTTTGTGTGCCTTTGGCCCGTCCAAATGTTATATTGCTCTCGTGAGTGCATCGATGTGTGTGTGCGTATATATATATATATATATATATATATACGCACACATACGTATGTATATATATATATATATATATATATTATTTTATATATATATATATATACCTGTATGTATAGGTTCTCGAAAAGGGACTCTAGGCACCTGCACCTACAGCTCCACCCAAGCTATGTGATTTTTCGGGTACTAGATCTTCCTGGGGAACCACAACAGACCCAGGGAAAAGAACTGGCCTGATGTGTGAATTTCACCCGCCGACGGGCTTAGACTCTAGTCCTGGGTAAACTCTGTCATCACCTACCAAACCGTCCTTCGGGTTGATTAATGTATTAAAAATATATTATGGCTTTAATATATAAATATTTACACACACACAATATATATACATACAGAATGAAAAAACAATATTTATCGAAGTTCAGTTTTGAAACATAAAATGACAGAATTATGGGAGAAAATATAATGCGAATACCTTAACGAGCCAAAAGGAAGACTATTTATTAGCCAAGTCAGGTATCTCAGCTCGTATCGGATATAAAGTGGCGAATTCGGCAACAAGTTTCAAAGCTGGCACTCCGAAGAGGAGACTGCGGTAGATCTTAATGCCCGCGGTTCATTTATTTATGGGCCGAAGAACTAAGGCGAGACGTTGATAGATCAATATCTTAATTTAAAGATTTTTGTGAGATAAAGGCCCGTATATCGTACCATTCTGCAATCGTGACTGCACTTACTCTCCGGTTTCCCACACCAATTGTCTTGACGCAACATCTTATATGTTCCACATAAGAAGTTCATCAAGAAAGCGACATTGAAGTACGTTGATATCGGGAAAGATAGGTACAAGGATTGGAAAAAATCGGGATTTGAATACTTTATTTTAAAAAAAGAAAGGAGGGAAGGGAAGGTTACTGAGAGCGAAGGAAATGGGGTTGAGAGTAATAGGGAGGTATGAAGTGAAAGGGAATACAATTCATGATGCTCTGCGGCCGGTCCGGGTGGGCAAGAACAAAAAAGTTATTGGTGAGAATTAATTACATCTGTAAGAATTAAATAACCGAAAAAAGTTTATTCAATCTCGCTTCCTATTTACAAAAATATATACTAGTTTTTTATTCAGTAGCCATTGCCATATAAAGGGTAGCAATAATGTACAATCTGGTATCTATACAAGATGGGGAAGAGATGTTTAAATTACGTGCAGATATGAATTAGAAAAATTTACTGGACAAGAAAAGACAAAAAGCATCAAATCAATGAGCGAAATAATGAGGTATCAGGCAAAAAGGGAAAACGTTCTATTTGACTAAAATAGAACTAAACAACATACCAATGGTTAGCCAACGGCATGGGATAGATAGATAGTGGTATTTATTTTGGGACGTGACTGTGGCAGTGGAGTCTATTCTACCACCTACCCCCTAAGGGCATGGAATAGCATGTAGAGAAAAAGGTAATTACACCATGCAGTCATGCATGCATTTTATATCCCGTAGTCTTTGGTATTAAAAGTTAACCACGCAAGTAAAGTGCAAAGATGGGCATGGCGTAGAGAGAGGAGTAGGAGCGATGAAGAGAGAGAAAGAGAGGGGAGTGATGGGGAGCGTTTATCGAGTAGGTCCCCCGCGTGGAATAGATGGAGCAGGGGCGATTCGGGCGACTCCGCGTTGCGGCGTCGTTTATTAAGGAGCACTCTCAACAACACCTGACGACGGACTCGAAGCGATTTCTTCCGACTGACGCGCAGAGGACGGGTGTATGGGGTGGGTGCTGTCAAAATGCCCCCCCGAAGGAGTCGAGGGTGGTCCGCCATTTTTGATGGGAGGACGAGGAGCGCGTGTGACGAATTGCATGTTGGGATATTTGGGCGGTTGGAAGGGAGTTGAGTGGAGAGGCAGACGGGAAGAGAGAGAGATAGAGAGAGAAAGGGAAATGTCCGCTCAATTACGCAAATATGACATCGATCCTTCCATCAAGTGGTAATCCCGGCGTAACAGAGGGAGTTAAGGGAGACCACGCATTTAATTTGAGCAAAACAAGTCCCAGGTCGGTGGGAAAATGTACCTATTACCGATGGCGGGTGTGCAAAATTATTACACTCAGGAATTTTAACCAAAATATTTACCAAAGCTCTATTCAGTACTTTTTTGAAGTAAATCCTCGACATTTTCCCGCTTATATTTTTGACGGATAACTCAAACTTTTCTTGTTATAGTTTTTTTACGACGAACTTCATCCGCGTCATACATACCTTTGTTCCGTCGTCTAGGCGTTAGACGAGCAGATTCTTATTTATTCTTTTAATTGAGTTTTTTATGTAGTTTAAACAAATTACGCAAAAAGAGATGTAGATGACTAAGAAGAATGTACGCATTGTATAGCGTTTCTTTATCCCGCTGAATATAATTTAATGGTTAAACACAGTATTCACTGAAGAGCATTTAGGCAAACACTGTTGACTTACCATAATCAACAGAGCCATTCATTTTCTGTTTTCAATTTTTGTCAACATGAAGCAGTTTCATGAAGTCACGCCGTAAACCTAAAATGGCGTGAAATCTTTGTCTACGTAACTAATGTTGGAATGTTCCGCCTGGGATCTCCCTTGATAGGTGCTTTTCCGAGAGAAAATAGCATTTAAATCTAATAGTTGGAGTTCTTCCCTTATGTGGATAGTTTGTGGATACAATAAGAGATCTAAAGTTTTCCTAGGTGCCACAAGTGAGCTCGCGCGTCCTGTGTATATTTGATAAAAGCCGTTAGTTTTCTGCTTCTTCGTGAGTTTGATGGGAATGACCTCGTGGTGTCCTTGATTACCTTAAAGACCTGCTATCGTTTTGAAGGCAAGCTTATCCGGTTATTTAAGGAGTTAATAAAATGTCTACTTCTATTCATTTGAAAAACGTTATTTAAGCGTCATTCGATCTGAATTTGGAAGACACCTGAAGAGTGTTTGAATTTTTGTGGAGATCCTAGTACAAGTTAAAGGGGCATAATTCAAAAACTCCCCATCCTGAAAATTAGAGAAGCATAAAAATTTGCAAAAATATTCCACGTAATTTGGCGCCACCATAAAGGAAATCGTTCATTAGTTTTGATAAGTTAAGCCTCGGGTATACGAGTTCATTGAATAAAAAAGTTATAGAGCGAATTCCAATCGTAAAATAATAGTTGTGTTGATGTGCAGTCATCGACGTAATATAGGCACGATGCATAATTTGACGCAAATCTTCCTGAAATTGCAATTTCTGGAAATTACAAAATTTTTAAGTTTCGTGTGGTATTGTAGTGGCTTCAGGCGTTTCTCTTTAAGCTGGGAGGTCTTTACTTCAGGAAATGGACTTTGGGAGCCTAGAAGGTATGGGATTTTTATCGGCCGATGTACCGTGTTGACGTTATGCGACGCTTTCTCGGCTAACCAGCGAAACAGTTCCCCAGACTTCTCCACGTCCAAGTTCATCCATTCGTTCTCTAGCATTTGATCGGATTACCCGTTTCGGGAGCCACAGTGTCGCCTCTGGAAAAGTTAAACCAAGGAAGAAGAAAGGCTCTTTCATGCTCATGCTTCTAAATAAATGGTTCTTGATCTCTAGTGCATCCGCATGAAAACTGGCGGGGGCAGTGTGTAGGGTTTGGTGTATTATTCTTTAAAAGCATACGGTAGGCGAGTTAAATTAAATGCAGCGAAACTTCGTTATCTTGTCACCTTAGGTACATCGTCACATATTTTTTCACGGTTGTTTATCTCAACCAAATGTTGAATTAATATTATGGAGTAGTACGAGTAGATCAATTTGAGAATAAAAATCTTGATTAAGTCTCTATATCTTCAGAATGTATTCAGGTCGATCATTTTTTTTGATAAAAAATAGTTTTAGTCAACTCCTCTGCTATCAAAAACTCATAAGACTACAGAAAATATGTAGACATAATTACGATGCTGAGGTTCACGCTTATAAAATTTGTGAATTTAACTAATTTTTTCGCGAACTCCGAATTCATTCACCCCGGAAAAATATTCGAATTCTTTTTCAAATTGCACGAGATTTGAGTTTTTCCTACCAATTAAATTTGATACATACTCGCATATTATTGCTTCATAAAGTCAAAATACTACTTTTTAATTTATTAAAACACAACATAAAAGGCGCCGTTTTGAAAAATGTAAATTAATTATTTACATAAATCTGCGGTGACAACAAATTACTGTTCTCTCTGGGTGCGTTATTCGTGTAATTATCCCGTTATTTTCAAAAGTTAACCCACATTAGATGCAAAGGTAGCAGAGTTGATTGTTCGATAACGAGGAAAACTTTGAGAATATGGCTCACATGTCCTTTGGCAGCTTTTGTGGGAAGAGGGAATTTTCTTAGGAAAAGATATTTTTTCATAATTCAAAATCATAAATAATTTTTTTCATCTTTGTTGGAGGCTTTATTTTCTTTATGGTGTCAACGTTCTATGTCTCTCATAATTTCATCCTATTTCTCAGTATTTGTGTCCCGGAGTTGGAATTTCCATTTGAATTATGTTGGTATCATAAAATCTCTAGCAGCTTGTTAGAGAAACTCCTGCACAAAAGTTTCTTTCCAAGGACATCCCTGTTTGCTATCATAGTTTCTGTAATACTAAATGAAGTAAATCATAAATAAATGAGTATGCTCACTTTCCTGAACTAAATCATATGCTTCCACTTGTTGAAATATGTTCACTCAATACCCAATTGATTGAAAAGGGACGCCATATCCGAAATTATTTTATGAAGCGATTAAAGAAATCATATACAAATTCGTATAATTTAATAACTAAGCCTGTATTACATGAATTTATATATCGTTGAGAAATTTGATTGTGCATTTCAGAAATCCAGAAAAATTTTTAATATTGACGACCAAGACCTAGAAAACCCTTTCAATTTGAAAATAAGAATCCTTTGGTGACCCTGAATTGACTTATTGGGTAGGTGGTTTAGATTTTATATCCATAACTGACAAATATGCAAAAATATGAAACGCAAGATAAATTTTGATATCAAATATGATTACGAATAATTTTTATGCAGGGATATTATTATTATTATAAGGTAATCTACCGGTTACGGTAGGTTTTGGATCGGTACAACTATCAAATAAATATTTTGTTGTTCCTAGCAAAAGACAGCCCAAAATTCTACTCTACAGCAAGTCCCTCTTCATCTCTGAGTACTTCATTCCTCCCTTCATCCCGTCCAACATCCCGATCCTGTTCCTGCCTTTTCCTCGTTTGCCTAACATACTCCCCTCTATTACAGTATTCAACATCCCACTGCCAGTCAATGCGCCCTTAATACATTTTTCCTACCTCCATAGGATTTTATAAATAAATGAAAAGACTAACTTTGTAGTTCCACTGTGGAACTACAAAGTTAGTCTATTCATTTATTTATAATGAATCGGTTCCATTAAGTTACGCCAGAAACCATCAATCCATAGGATTTCTCCCAACAATCCACTCTCCACGCTCACCATACCTAGTACTTCCTCATTTGTTTTCCTTTCGGTCCATGTTGGGATATATATCCATAAAAATATAGTTAAAGGCGCATACTTGACTTTATTCTACACGGGTTAGAAAATTTATAACATTCGTTTCGGTATTTATGTTCAGTAGCATTTAGAGATCTCAGTGTACTTCCAAGAGATCAGCTTTCAAACTGCGATGGTCTTCGCTTTTTGTCTGCCGACGATGAATCTAGCCGAGAAGCGGACACTTCCCCGAATGTTTTGAAGCTCAGAATTTACCATTGGAAGCGCACCATGATTTAATCGAAATCAGGCTGTGTACGGTGATTGGAGTGATTAAGTACATGACTTTTGCTTTTTTTGATAGAATAGAGCCTTCTGATTAAATTCAGCTACATCATACCCTGTGGAAGTGACACTACAATTTCTATTGTCTGACTCAGATATTTCATATTTTTATTATTTTATTTCATAACGATGTATTTACTCTGTGAAAGGCTGCCTTTATTTTCGTCCCCAAATGGTATTCTAAAACAATAGTTCAAAATTCTGTCCTCGTATACCTTGAGGACGGTCATATTACGATGCTGCGCATTTATAAATATGGTTATTCCAAGATTCACAAATTGGGCGTCTCATAGGATGAGAAAATTAAATGGTACACACATGCACAATAGAAAGGAAAACAAATTGTCAAAAGTGCTAGGTGTAGTGGGGGAGGAGAGGGGATTGTCGGGAGAAGTTATAAGTAGACAGAAAAAATGGATTCAATGCATATTCATTGCCAGTGGGACAGTGAGACTGTGATGGAGGGAAAAATGTCAGGCAAACGAGGAAGGGGCGGGAATAGGATGGGGACGGTATGAAGGGAGGAAGGAAGTACACGGAGATAAAGAGGGACTTTTTTCTAGATCTTGGGTTGTATTTTGTTAGGAGAGACAAGAGGGGTGAGTTATGAGTGAATGTTCAGTTAGAACGTGCAGTGACGATGCATCACACTTCGAGACATAATCTCACCACACCAAATCGATGGCAACTCAATTTTACGGAAATATTTTCTTCCAAGCTTTCCCAACAAAGGTAGAACATGGGACAGTTTCATCGGCGATAATTTCTGCTGAATTATGAGGGAGACGTACGTGACACAAACCATTTTCCGACGATTAATTCTACTTTCAGAATTACTATTTCAAACGCAAATGATTGATATTGTGCCTCATTTATTGTAACTCCATTACAATAAGTTGACAGCGTTTCAAGAAAATAAAGCCCAAAAGGATATCCTGTTTGAATCGCGCAGGTCTTAACTATTTCCTATAAATTAGATACATCAAGGAATTACCGAAGCAGTCAACTGGAAAATGGTTACTGAAGGAAACTGTGGCAACTCTGGAATCTCAAGTTTTCTTCGTGCACCTTTTTTCACGAGCACATAACCCAAAATTCACGAGCAACTTGATCGAAATGTTTATGTAAACCCTCAAAGGGGATCTTTCATTGATGCACGACCTCGATTTACATACTTTAACAAATTTGAATTTTGTGAACGATTCCCTTTTTCTGATTCGTAAACCCAAAGTTTAACGAGCTTATCTCACAGATGAAAATATTATAATGAATAACTTAAGCTGATAATTATGAAGTTCAACTTAAAATAGAAGACTGCGCAGCTTCTTAACTATCTCGATTATTGCCGCGTTTATCTTTATTGCGGGTATTGCCGCGTTTATAAATTTAAGAAACTCGGCGTTTCACTCCTCTAGGACTGGGAGTGTCATCACGAGAATGAAAGGATACAACGCACGTCCGCTTCTTTACTTTGAGTCCAGCGCTCGTAGTCATTACTCATTTATTTCTCGATAATCAAAGGTTCATAATCGTTGCCTGAAATCGGTTTCTTCAACGTGAGCCAGGACTCTCTTCCAAATCGCACTGGACATTTATACATAAATGGCATATATCTTCCAAGCGTATGATACATTCCTAAACAGTCGACCCACCAATATAAAGTCTGTACCACATGACCTCATTGACACCGTAGTTTTATTTAGAAAAAAGACGCATTTGCTGCATGAGGTCACGATGTGAGAGTTGAAAACCATTGTCAAGCTTACAAGATTTCAAGTTTCAAAGTAAAACCTTTGGTTAAAGCTTTGAAAATATACTAATTGACTGATTATTTAATTACTCAAGAAGTAAGGCTGCTCAAAAAATATATGAGTGGCATTTAATACGATGGAGAAAATGGACGACGTGATGGAAGGTGGGTGGAACTAAGTACTGGTAATAGTGTTTTATGCCCCACTTGACCTTTCCATATTGATATCCTCGAGGTCCTTGGGGGTGCCCCTGTACTGACTGAAAGGAGGTTTTATATACATGATAACTACTTAGCTGTCTCGTCAAACTTAAAAATCTATGTCTCAAAATGTATACCACTATTTTTGCATTAAACTGGGGTGCGGTCAACTTCACAACAATTAGAGCTCCAATAGGATGCCAAAAATACAATCGCTACTCAAATGGCTATCATAGAATTGGTAGGTTGTAGTGCGGAATCCAGTTGTCATAGGGCCTGTTTTTATTTCTGCCCTATTTTTAAGTCAGTGCTTTCGACTAGGTTTTGCACGTTTTCTTCTCATTTGGTCTATCAACTCTGGCCTATCGCGAACGTTGAAGCATAATGTAATGGACGACTCGTGCGCTTCTTGCTTCACAACATATCGCATTTCTCTGTTGCGGTGCCATCATTTTATTAAGTATTGGAATGTCAGTTCTGGAATGTAAAGCAGAGGTTCTGGAAAAGTTAGAAAAAGGAAAGGAAGATTGCGAGGGTTGTGTGTGGAATTCAAATTTCATGTGCCATCGAAAGTGATTGCCTTTGTGAACTGGATGGTAAGTTCCAAGACGCATAAAATAAGTAGCAAACTTCACACTGTTTCGCCCTTCAACGCGTAGCTTCCTTATTTTACTCTTTTAAATATATCCTCGTTCTTACACCAGTTATACATCGAATTAGTCGAATACTGGTAATTTGCTTAACACATAGGAAATACTTCACTTCCTTTTCATAAAGGTGTATAACTTATAGGAGAGTAACAACTATAAAGGTAACCTGTAGTTGTTTTGGGAAATTGAGAAACTTTGTAGATGGAAAGGCTTAAAGAGAAGCTGGAAGAAAGAAGGCGGTAGAAAATGTTTGTTCTCAGATATCCCAATGCAACGGCGATTTGAAATTATTTTTCGCACGATAAATTCACATTACCCATAATTAATGGACATGCCACAGTAAGATTGGCTAGCATTTGTGTCCAAATCATAAAAACTGTACGTTAGAAACCGAAATGCTGAATCTTCAGCGTAAAAATAAATTTTACTTGGTTCCACTTATCTTAGTTTCCTGTATTTTCCCATTCAACGGCGGGGTTCTTCACTTTCGAAGTTCATTTGATGTGATTCAACAGGGTCAGCTTCGGGTATCTATTGTCAAGCTTGAAGAAGACCCAAGATTGACCTTAATTTCTTTTCTTATTACAATGCACTACATATTTATTTTTTGAGTAAAGTTTCCTAAAAATATTATCAGTTGGAATTTCACATTGCTAGTCTATATATTAATGAATGGCAAATATAAAAAAGAAAATTAAATGGTTGGCTCCAAAGGAGTAAATTTCAGCACCACAGTCAAAGGACTATCCAATATTTCTAATTAAACGACATAGAACGTTGATACTCGTGAATTTTGTACAGAAGGGTACTTGCCTATTTAAAAATATCTGATAATTGAAAATTTAATTACGGCGTGAGATATGAAAATAGTTTTTAGCGCAGTGAAGCAGTAAAACGTGATGTCTTCTTAATTTCTGTGTTTGGAACGAGATTGCGGTTAATTATCTCGTATGATTATTAACGCACATAGGGGCCCGAATGTGTCCTTCAATTTAAAAAAAAAGTTCATTTTTTCAATGCACTGCCCTCTGTAATCATTAAGTATCGTCCACGATTCATATGCCAGGGACAGTTTCTATTTTCAAACTCTTTTTAATGTACAAATAGGGAAATGATCCCGATTACACGAATCTCAACTGGCTAACTCATAAATCTTACATGCCCATGTCTTGTTACTTCTCACAAAAAATTATTCCGTGAGAGCTCCTTGCACAACCGGTAGTCCCGAGACGTTTTCACTATCAACCCATCTGTACAAAACAATACCCAGCACGAAAAATTTGGCTGGGGAAGGCGAGTGAAAAGAGAACCAACAGCCATGAAAATAAGGACAAAATAAAAATGTGAAATATAAAAACGTAATGACTAGGTGTGTGAGTGTTTCCTTTTTCCGATGCCATAGATGTGAATCATTTGGTGGGAAAATGGTCCCTAAAATCTCTCTTTTCTCAGACGATCTTCCGTATTTTTGTCAGTGCATTTAGATCTATGTATCAACTCGTGAGAGAGGAAGTAATGTTCTGAGAAGAGGTTAATTGTAATGCGCCAGTGCTTCCATTTTCCTATGTTGTGTTACTGAATCGTGCAAGTCAGAAAGCATCCATGAATTCTATCTTATATATCTAATTGGGCAATTATTTTATCACCTACCAATACTGTGGGGAGATAAGACTTTTCTCATCCCCATTCTATTTTTCGCAAGGCTAATTATGTGACTGCAAAAGGTATACTGTAACATTGAACCTTCTTGCTTCCAGGAGATTCGCATTCACGGTTAAATGATAAATATGCGACTCATCGCGTTTTTCGGGCAGCTTATCGCTATAATTTATTCAAACCTCAAATAAATAATTTCCGACATGAAACACGAATGCTCTTGATATTTTCGATATTATACGTAGCCTAGTTAAACATAAATGGCATCCTTTCACTCCGTTGATATATGTTGTCTCCGGTGCACTTGACAACCCTAGTTCCTTCAAGGTACGCCCACCGACCCTCCCTCCCTTCACCTTTAACCGCGACTTCCCTTTCCTCCCCTTTTATTCGTTTCATTCCACTTCTAATTCCTCTTCGTGCATGAAGCTTCCCGCTACGCCCCGCGCCCCACGTGACAATTACCTTCCCGAGGACAGTCCCCAGGTATAAAGTGGTGTGCCGTTTTCCGGCGGGGTGGGCGGGATGGTGGAGGCGCTCGGATGGCGGGGCCTTGGGGGGGGGGGATCGCGGGGAGGGGCGGGAAATGGTGGCGGAGAGGGTGTGGGGCGAGACGGGGCGGGTGGGAAGGAGAGGGCGTTTGGGTGGGGCAGGAGAGAAGGGCGGGAGTGTGAGGGAAAGAGCACGACGGCGAGGGAGGGGTTGGTTGTGTGAGGGTGCCTGCTGGAATTTCGCCAGCTTTCATTGTCTGTCTGCATAGCACATCCTTCAGCTCCTCCTCCAACCCTCCTCATCCTCTGCCGCCTGCGACGACCCCCTATCACCCTCCTTCCTCCTCCAACTTCCCCTCGCACCGCCCGAATGCAGAACTCCTCCTCCCACTCGTTTCCCTCCGAGCGGTCCCGACAAAACCCACCTCATACCCTCCGGTCCTTTCCTCCCTCCGACACATTTCCAGCTTTGTTTTACATCCGCCGTTGTAGCAGGGACAGAAGTCTCTCATTGCCGCGACGGGCGGTCTTGTACGCATCACCGCCCGGTGTCGAAAATCAAACGTTGCTCCCGCCCGCCGCTCCCCACCTGAAATTAAGTTACGTGGTCCATCACGTTCCAATTTATTTCATCGGTCGAATTAGAATGGGTAATGTCAAGTCCGTGTTGAGATGTCGCTTCGCTGAGTAATAGTGCTTCCATATCTTTTATCATTTCGCCACGGTTTGGAAACCTAGTGTAGCTCAGTGGCTGTAACTGTTTCTAACTTAACTTCGTTACGAGTGTAACCCCTATACTGACGTTCCCTCCTCATCCACCCATTTCCTGCGGTCATTGAAATGGGCAGAGCGGGAAAGTATTGGTTTGTTTTCCGCTTATCTAAAATATATTTATTATAGATGGAAGAATTATTTTATTAAATGATTGTTACTTAATTCTGAAGTTAATTTTTTCTAATTCTCTCAAAATGTTTTGCAATGCTTGGGAATTTGAAATTTTAATTATTTTTTCGAACTTCCCATACTTACAGTATGCAATAATGCGTTCGTCTTAACGCCAGCGAGGAGGAGTGGAGTTAATATGTTCCTAGTATGTTGAGGATGAAATATATTGTTTATCTCATTTAGTAAATATCAATTACAGGGGTGGGAGGAAAGGAGTAGCCAGTGAGGGAGGTAGGAGTTGAGTCTGAGAATGAAAGTTCTGGTGGAGCCAAAGGGGTTTGGCGACCATCTTAAATTTTTTTTAAGCATAGGTAATTATTTATTCGTAATTTTATCTCACTCAGTGCTTCATTGCAAGATGCAAGGATTTCATTGAACACACATTTTTACCCGGTTTACGCTCACCTACCACAATGAGTTGCACGTAACACGGAGGAGTAGGCCGAGGTTCGTCGAGAGTTTTGGGAAATATTGACAGGGTGATTTACCTAGAGGGGGTAGACGCAGCGACTATCCCCAAAACATGGACCAAAGACAGTTTTTAGTGATAGGAAAGAAGTTATTTGGAGAGAAAATACGAGCATAACAAGCATTCGTATGAAAAGCCATCAGAGGCAAAGCAAGGTGCCTGGAAACCTTTTTTTAGGAAATAATGACGACCCTTAGAAAATTTGGAGAAATGAGACCTTGGAGAAGGATGCAATAAATACTATTAAGCTACATGTGGAGAGGCAGGAAACAGATCATTTTATTCGGTTGGAGAACTAAGACATTTGGGAAATTTGAACTGGTTCGTGAAAGTAGATAGATGAAATAATGAAAATTTCTCTTGGCCCTGAAAGAATATTATCGATAATGTAGGACAAGCTTATTGTTGGAAAAAGTTTAAAACAGTATTATAGTTCTATTTTTCTCTTTATATATTTCATATGGGGTCTATTATTGTTATGGGGGAATTAATAACTCTCAGTTTCAGTTATATGGCAACCTGTCATGCTGTAAATGCTGTAAAAGAAATGTATGAAAACGTCATTCCGTCATGTTCAATTAATCCGACTAATTCATTGTAGGTACCTAGTTAGAAAATTAAATAATATATTTTTGTTGGTAGTAATTTAACTTTTTTTTGCTTATTGGAAGTACGAGTATAATAAAACATTTAGTTCATTAAAATCTGTACCAATCTAAAAATATTGCTCAAAAAGACTGTACATCTATGCTCCTCTGAAATTGGTTTTCTTCGCTTTTGAATTAAAACCCTGCTCTCAAAACTCACTTTAAACCCAACCTCAAACCCAATTATTAAAAATAGAGATAAATGTGTCGTATTCTCAACACACTAATCCTTAAAAATCAAGGCGTAGAGAACCTGCAAAAAATTTAGCAGAGGCACACTATGGAGATAAAATATTTTAGATATATATTAATAAACTTTTATTTTTCTCTTTTACTCAAGCACATTTATCAGTGGACGTAGGCTTAACAATAGCTCCATGAATGTTACTAAGTCCCTAAGAGGGAAATTAAAAATATAAATTCTTGCTGTAGGAAACCTATGCGTTTAATAGTTGAAGAAAATTAATTTAATTGCACAAGAATCCTGTGGATAAAAAATAATATTATCAAATTTCCAGAATAAAGGCATGGTGAGATAGAGGAGGGGGGAGAGAATCGCTGGGAGACATCCAAAAGAGGCGGGAAAGGTGGCATATTATAGAGTATTTTGATTGGCAATGGAATGTCGAAGACTGTGATAGAAGATAGGAGAACCTTAGGCAAACGAGGAAGGGGACGGATTAGGATAGGCATACTGGACGGAATGAAGGGAGGAAATAAGTAGGAAATTGAGGAGAGTAAATGTGTCGTACAATTGCATAGGTTGTGTCCATCAGAAACCTATCGAAACCGGTGGAAGACCAATAGTAATGATAACAACAATAATCATATTGCTAATAAAAATTATAATTCAAATTCATTCTTCAAACGTTGCGATGGATTCTGAATGAGAATCAGCTTTATATCTATCTGGAAACTGTTGATTATTCCTTCCATTAGGTGACGAGTAAACACTGGCTTCAATGATTATTTCTGTGTTTCAGTAGGTGTTCACTGTGAAGATTAATTGCCGAGGGAGTAATTGGTACTTGATATTATTCCTATTCTATTCTCTCAAGGATTAATTAATTCAACATTCACTGAAAATATTTTTGCAAGTCATGGCAAATAGAAGTGTAATTGAACCCTATTTTAGAACTGTTTCCGATGAGCCCCTACGGCGAATTTCCAAATTCCAATTGGATCACTGCCTATACCATTAATGCTGGACGAGAAAATAGGATATGCACATTCATGAAGCAAACTATTTGACTGGTAACGATTTGTATAAGTGAACGTAAAACAACGTAAAGCAAGCATAAGAATTGGCGCGTAAAATAGAATACCTGCAGACTTCAAACTGTTGGTAGACGTCTGTTTATAACTTGATTAGAATAAAGTGAGGCAATAATTGATTGTAAAATGTTAGACATTAATTGATTGACATTCCTGACTACCTTTTGGATCACGAATACTGATTATGCATATTTAGAACTAATAATAATGGATATAGAATCCCATGAGTTCTGCTTTATTAGATAATAATAACTTCAATGTAAGGTTTCATAGTCGCAATTACGTAGATTATAATACATTAGTGACAGCTAAAAATGTAAGGTAGTTAATTATTACGCAACGTGACAGAAAGAGAGAGGGGAGAATGGCAGGGAGGGATGTGAGTAAACCGACGAGCGGAGGGGAGCGGGGAGAAAGAGAGAAAGGAGATCGAGCACCCTACTTAATTTGCTCAACGCAGTCCGGGCACGGGTGGATGGGCAGTCAGTCGAGGGGAGGGGGCGATATTTCTTTCCGCGCACGGCGTTGCCGGGTGCGGCAGATGCACGGAGATTTTTTTCGCCGTGGTCCGTCACAGGCGTACACGGGCGGGTGCGTCCTCACGCAACACGCACGCTCTCCTTCACGCACCTCGAGCAAACAAACGCTCGGGGCCGAAACGCAAAGAAATACGGGCATTCGGCGGATAGGTCCACAATGGCACGTGACAACACTCGCGAGAGAGAGAGTGGGGTGGGGGAAGGCTGGGTGAAAGGGAAAGAGAGGTGGGGGAGGAGGATTTTGGGTGGCAGAAGGTTGGAGGGGGGGTACTCTATAATCCTCTAGAAACATTTTAGTGCAAACTTCTTGCAAAACCATCACCGCCACCGGCTAGGGAAAGGTGACGCGGGCGCGGGAGGGATAGCGGGCGGTTCGCTCACTGACGCACTTAATAAATTCTTTTCGTGCGGGGATATAGACGGTGGCTGTGAAAATAAGTGCTCGCCTGATGAAGTTGGGCGAGTGATCACTTGTTTCCCAAAGCTGAACGCCACTACGAGCGACCAAAATAACACGTTCACCCTGGGATACAATAATCCCCCGGTGATGTCCACGTAGTAGAGCAGCTAGCTCTCGAAATCTGTGATTTTCCAAAGTACTTATACTTATCGAAATTTTATTCAGAAATTATTCCATAATTTTCCATACCGTAATATGAAAATAGAATTTTGATCGAAAGTCATTGCAATAAAGCGTTTTAGAGCTATTACAGGTATGATCCGACATAATTCGAAGAAGGCAGGATAAGTGACTGAAGTAGATAGTGAGAGGCCGTGGGACTATGAGGACGGTAAGAGGTGGAAGAATACTGGGGAAGCAAGGTAGAGGGAGGGAATGAATAAATAATTTTGATGAAATTAAGGGTAGTTGAAAGTAGGTAGGTCCAAAGAGTGGGTTGTTGTAAAATGTAGTTTGTGATTTAAGGATATTTTTTGCTATGCTAGTTAGGGCTTAGGAATACGGTGTTGTATAGCGCCAGCGTCCATGAAAAACTACTCTAACCCGGTATAATACTGCTAATCATATTAATGTTTCGATAAAATCAGGGGTGTATCTCAGCAACTGTTTCCGGGTACATATATAGTTCGTTGGGATTTAGGGCGCACTGTGATGTCACACTAGGCGATATGACAAAAATGGCAATGCTTAGAGCTACAGCGCCAAACAACAGAGATAATTTAATAAAAATTACAGCCAAAAATACATATATCACACAAGAGCGTCAACATCCAATTAGTCATAAAAAATATTTTTATCTTAATTGTTTCATCGTTGACAATATTTTACCAGTTTAATGGTTCTTTATTAGAAATGGCGTTTGCACATTCTGCGAAGATAACGAGTCTCGTTCCCCTGTCTTTCTTTGTGTGACGTGTAAAGTTTCATATGGTTTTGAGATAAAAATGTCACATCTCTCTCTCTCATTCCCGTTCTTAATAGAAATACAAATTACACATCAGGACTCAATTTAATGTTTTTTATTTGCGCTAATTATACTACGGTGAGTAATAGTACTTCAATATTAGAAAAAATACTTGTTTTTTCTGAGAAAACCGAATTAGGATAGTAATAGAGCTTAAACGTGATTATTTTCAACTACCTTAAAAGTTGCTCCAATCAATTATTTTATCTACTTTTGTTGTGACTTGTAAAAAATCGAAAAAAATTCGCTAATTACCACTGTTCATACAATTTTTTTTCTTAATTGGAATGATAGCGTGGTATACTTGCCCGCGGATATTTAAAGCACCCTCAGCTTAAGTAGCAACTTAAGGTGTCATGTCGTGTCCTGTTATCAGATGAAAGGCCCTCAGCTCGACGAAGTTCGTTAGAAGAGTTTCAAAATTATCTTTCCGGTGACGGGTCTTAACCTAATGAACGTCTTTGCAAGTGACGTACAAAAAAATCAAGAGCCATTTCACGCGGGCGTAAATATTATACGGAGGAGAGAATTCGGGATAGGCTTGAAAGGGCTCAAGAACAGGCAACAAAAGTGAAGCAGCAACAAAAGGAATTCATTTTTGATCGGTTAATAAATCACCTCGATAAATGCGCTCGCTCACTTTTCATCGAAAATAAAAACATGGAATTTTGATAATTTTTCTGTGAAGTTTGCATTCCGTTCCCCTCACAGCATTCGGTCCGCAGTCAACAGACGAAGCTCTCACCATACAGGTTATATTTTATTTGAAAAACTTTTCATGCCTGATAATTACTATGACATCACAAGTGTGATTTGTGTATCCGAAATTCTCCTCTTGCTTTCTTCTTCCTCCTTTTTCTTTTATGGTCCTTAGTAACAATCAGACAAGTATATTTTTGATCTTTAACATAGGATTTGAAACATTGAATGACAAGGACACTCATAAAAACTGGAGTTCTAGGTAGGAAAGGAAAACGTGCCAGGGCGGAATTGAACCCTCGGCCTCTGGGTTTCAAGGTGAGAACGTTACCTGGATCCTGTATAAAGATGACGAAATTTCAATAAATGAGACCTGAATGTAAGAAATACACTCAATTAATTCTTAATGCTATATTCCTTTGGCGATTTTTTTATTTGCAATGAGGACATTTTCACTTCTAATAAGATGTTCTCTAATTTCAAGCATCCTAAAAGATCAAAGTGAAAAATTAGCAAATTAAAATTAGAGAAACATATTCCCTATACAATTGTGAGTATAGCATTAAGATGTCCTGTATTTATAAAATCAAATTGTTGAAATTAATTAAAATAAAAGCAACTAACAAATCAAAGCCTTACCACTTACCTCAAGTTCACTTACCTTCTCGATTCGCTAAACATTCCTTCTTATTGTACAAATATTTATCACAATATAAATAAAAATTTCCCAGTTTAAAAAAATACGCATAACTTTAATTTTAAATGTAACATTTGTTTCACAGTGGAACCTAGGCAAATATTTTAAAAAGACTAGATTTTGATAATGGTTTTGTGAGCATATCCACATTTCGAATTTCAGTAGAAACAACTTGGAAATATTGAAAATTATAGCCAGAAAAACCATTTCTTACCCTGTTTTACTCTTATCCCGGTGCATAACCAATTGGAACAGCTGAGTTTATTCAAGGGCAGGTAATTGTGTTTGAAACTGAAAGTTACCCGCATTAATCTCCGAAATATTGAAGTGTAGATTTGGCGTTTTGGTTACCATGCTGGCTCTAGTCTTTTCCCGACGTTCGCATAGTTTAAGGAGAGCCATATCACTGCCCAACAATGGATACATAATACATGCCAGAGTTTGGATTGACCTTGACCCTTCGAGTTTGCTGCCGAGCTCGCTTGCTATTGAAAGTAACCGTGGGGCCACGACTCGCAAAACGACACAGGAAAATGGGCACGAAATGCGCCTTAACATGTTCATTAAATGCAACGAATAGGACTTGAAATTGAGATAAAAAAGAACCACACATTATATATTTCTCTTCTCGTACGATTTCATTAATGTTCTCCCGTACGCTCGGCATTTTCTATCAGCTCGTACTTTCGCGATACATCGACATTGTTTGCGATAATCCGGACGAAATTTCACACACGGGTAAAATCAGTTCTCTGGCTGGTGTTCTTTCGTGTTACACATCGTGATTGACTGAACCTTAGGTAACTATGCAATTTTGTGTCGGCAACGGTGGCGACACATTTTTTCGTTCTTTCCTTCTTCAACAGCGTATCGGATACTGATTAGATTTCTGAAGTTCATCCGCGCAATATTTTGGTGAAAACTGCGCTAGCCAATAAGTAATAGCAAAACTGAGATGTTAAATTGAACAGAGTTTAAATGGGGTGCTTTGCAGTTTTGAAAAACCATCTAGTTGCTTGCTGTGGTGATAATCTTGTGATGTAACAAATTTGTTATAAATACCTCATATAATTTTATATTGTATTAGCTGACTCAACAATAATTTGGCAGTTTAAGAGCTATAGGTAGTATATAGTATGGTGATTTAAGGGGTATAGATAATAAACGAATCAATAATGGATAATTAATTGTCGGCTATGAAAGCCAGCCTTAGTTTCTTTGATGGTGATTTGCTTGTAACCCTTTTATTAAATGAAACCTTTATTGATTAGGTTATATATACTCCCAGTTGTATCCATGGCAACGATTACAAATGTTATACCATTCCAAATAAATAATAAATCCAAGATGGCATTTATCACGAACGACATTTTCTGTGGACATGTTTTCATTACTCTATACACTATGTCTATAAATCGGTCTTTTTTCATATCAACTTTGTATTTACGCTATCGTATAATTTCATGCTGGAATGTTTTCCATTACTGCAATATTTATACATTCACTATATCCTAATACTGATTTACTTGAATCTAAGCTGGCGGTTCCAGAAGTTGTTGGGCATTGTGGCGTAGGTAGATGGACTCACAAGAGAGAAGTAAAGAGTTGGCCAATATACCACGAGCCATTCAGAGGCTGTTTGCATTTATTTATGTGCATGTGTTGGTATGTTTAAGAACGCTACATATAAGCGCAGGAAGCTCAAGATATCCTTCATATATGCGACTATTTTCTAGTGCACATAAGAAACCGTAATGGTACCTATTTCCTTCTACACATACTGGGGGAGCTCATTAGGAATATGGAGTATGTCATTTCATTTTCGTTTTTAAAGTTTCGGGTTTCCTTCATAAATTTAAATGTTTTCTTTGATATACTTGTTCCTATACTTGAACTTTTCAATCCTCATTGGCAATACATATAATTGTTCCTGGCGCATGATAGCATATCTTAGTAGCAAAGAGAAATATGCTAATGAAATAAGGACAATTTGCACTTTTCCACAGTTTATTTAACGTACGACGCGTTTCAACTCACAGAGTCATCATCAGGTACAAGACTGGTACAAGAGGTACAGGTCTTGTACCTGATGATGACTCTGTGAGTTGAAACGCGTCGTACGTTAAATAAACTGTGGAAAAGTGCAAATTGTCCTTATTTCATTATGATGAACTTCCACGACCTCAAGCCTGAATCTGTTGAACTTATTAGAAATATGCTCTTAAAGAAATTAATAGGCCAAGTTACACATTGCCACATCGTGTTTAAAGTAACCAAACGTCTGAGATACCTTTTGGTTTCTCAGACGTTTTGGTTACGGAAGGTATTTGATTGCGAATAGGTCTAAGGAGTAGGAATACACTGTTGAGAGATTTTCATTTTCGATATTATTTTCTTTCACTACTAGATTTTTTATTTTGGTAATTTGGTTTCGAAAAAATACTCCTAACTGAGGTACATGTTATCAAAGCTTAGATAACTGAATAAGAAGCCATAATGTGCAATATAATAAACTAAGCCGATACATTAATACGGCGAAAGAGATGTGGTGGAAGACCATACGGGGAGTAAAGGATGAAATAGGTACGCGGAATAGGGAGCTGAAAGCACTACCAGAAAGTAAGAAAGAGGAACTGAAGGACAACTTTAGTGACACTACCGGTAAATTATAAATCGATGCATAAAAATTCGGCAGAGATGAATAGATGATAAGAATACACAAAGGAGCTAAATGATAAAGATGTAGGGTCTGTAAGTTTAGTTTTGAAAGGAAAAATAAATTTGATGAGGATGAGTTAGGTAATGCATACTTGATTGCGAGATAGGAAAGGCATCAAAAGTAATGCAGTTGGACATGACTGTGGGGATACCAAATTCCTGCCGAAATACTAAAAGCGTTCAGGAAAACGTGAAAGGTTTTTAATATGATCGTTGGAAGTATCAACGAGGGGAGAATTTGGCAAGTAGACAGTGTAAATATTGGCAACTTTACCAAAAAAGGGGAAGCTAAAATTAGTGAAAACTACGGGGCAACAAGTTTTATTTCGCGCTCAGATAATGTAGTACTTCGGGTAATCAACAGAACAATGAAACATTAGGCAATTCATTAATTAGTGGATGATTAGTTTGTAGTCATAAAAGGGCTAGGTATGGTTGGTCCTAGAGCAGTCAATGATAGGAAAAAATACAGAATATAAATATAATGTATTTATTTTCCTCCTAAATTTCAAGAACAGTGTTCAAGAAAGTAAATTGAGTAGAACTAATTAATGTATTTCAGCAGACAGGAGCAAAATGATGTGATAGGAGACTAATACAAAATTTGTGTCACTCAGACTGCTCACGAGTGAAGATTATTGGGAGAAATCCGAAGGATGCAGGAAACATAGATGAAAAGTATTTTAATAGGAGATGTAATGAGGGAAACTGCGATAAAGGGCTACAGGTAAGGCTAGCGAGGATGGAGGAGGAAAAGAATAGGCGTATAAGATGGAGTGACGTGAGGTAGAATACTTATGAGGAATTTAAGAAGGGTTTTTACACCAGACGGTCGCTCTGTTTTTTCGGTGAGGCTAAGAAAGATAGGCGTTTTAACTTTGTGTCCCCAAATCTTAAATTCTATGATCACAAATAATAATAATGACGTTATTGGCCAAATATAAGGGTAAATTAAATATTCAAATTTGAGGACATAAGCCAGATCTTGGAAGGGTTTTGTACGCAAATGGTGAGAGTAGTAGGGACATGAGAAGAAGAATTCTGTTAGGCAAAGATGCTATAATGGAGAGGAAGGAGGTAATGACCAGGACCTTGAGTAATGATATAATGAAGAGTGTGGTGAAAATTTTTGTATGGAGTGTAGGATTTTACAGCGGGAAAATTGGGTCATTGAGTCAAGATGATAGTCATACAATGGAGATTTTTCAGATGTTTGTGTGGAGATGTACGGAAAGAAGGAAATGTATAGAGAGGAAAATAAACCAGGAAGGACCAGGAACGATAAGGGAGAAAAGAGGGGTTTTTGGGAGATAGGGTTTAGTATTTAGAAAATCTTTTTCAAAAAGATCAAATTTTTGCAATCTCATGCAGGAAAAAATATAATATTTTATACATTCTGCGGAGCATAGTGCATCAACAAGAGATTTAAACAAAATATTTAAGGATATATTTAAGTCCATGCTTTAAATGAAAATATCATAGTAAAAAATTGTAATAGTTTTATTTCCAACGTGATTTATATTTTAATGTTTCCTGCTTAAAATGTGTTTAAAAACTTAAGTTATTATTCAAGCCCTGATGAAGTTCCAGTGCTCCCACTCCTAGTGCGTTCACTTATGTGATTGGTACAAATACGATAAAAATAGCTAACACACAACTAAGGCTCAAAATTCCAGGTTTAGGACAACAAGAGCATTTCCCATTTAAATGTCTTGCTAGCATCCTCTAAAGGAGATAGGATCACTTAAATCACTACGGGAGGATCACTTAAAATTTCACCTTTGTCAATGCTTGAGGACCATTCCCTTACTTAATCTTGTTACTGTTTTATGCGTAAATGACTTTATACAAAGATTGATGATGAGGTTTTTCATTTCTTCGGTATACTTCAACGTTCTATACGAACGAGCCCATATGTTATCTCTCTGCATCCACTGGAGCACAAGACCAGGAGCAATGTTTGGCCATTATCGTGTTGGCAACTGTTTTTGAATCAAATAACCCTCTTAATGGGTACTTCCCTCATTGAAATTGTTGAACGAGTCTCCGGAGTTTTTTTTAACGACTTCCGTCAACATATATGAATATATTATTTATGACGTACATAATAATAGGTAAGTATTGTGCGTCGTTAATCTTTCAACCTGACACGGGGTGATTGGCTTCATCCGAGACGTAAATGAGGGACCTAATTACATATTAAATAAGTAATGAGATATATCACTAATAAAAGGAAAATAAAATCTTTATCCTGGAAATAAAGGTCTTTAATTGATGGTAATTTTTCATTCTCTTGCCGGAAGAAGTGTCATTGGGTCCCTCTGATTGACCCCGTTATAGCTGTACGGAGGATAATACTCGAGTGCGAAAATGTACTTGTAATTTACGAGGTTATATAAAAGTTACCATGTAAGGCTATATTTCAATGCAGATCAAAACCCTGTCATAATATTTTTTCATACTATACATCAGATTATGATTCATCAGGTATGCATCAGAATAATTATTTTTGTGTCTCATTTATGCATGCATCCATCTATTTTCACCTCTGAAAACTTAATGATTTTTTGTCAATTTCTCCATTCTAAGTATTAACAGATATCGTAGGGTCAGAGCACAGTTTCTAAAAGCACACTAATGGGTTTTGGTGACCTGTGTCCAACTAAAATTAAAAAGCACGTTTTTAATGTCGCTCGTTTAAGTAGGTTGCCGAAGGGATACAGACTATGTAAATAATAGCCACTCTAGGCTATTTAGCATAAAACATTTTTAAACTTATAATTGCCATATCACAGTGGCCATACATGTATACTTATAATCGCCATATACTTATACAGTTACTTTGATCCATTATCATTCGTGGGGGAAACGGAATACTAAACCCGTCAGGTTTTACAGCTGATTTCACTAAGATTATTTTCATGATCTTTACCATCTTTGTACAATGGGAATAGTATCAAATATTTAACACCGTCGCAAAATAGACCGGCTTAAAAATTATGCGGAAGATCAATCTGTAATGTAACCTTCACTCCGCGAGTGATTCCTGTATTAGTTCATAATACCAATACAATATTAAGGTATTCATAATAGCGTTTTACAAAATATGACACGTTTTCGAAATTTTGAGTCAAACTGAGTTGGTGAGATGAGGTTAGGATATTCATACTACCTAACACCATATTCCAAATGAGGTCAGGCTGGTGAAAGATAGCGTCATCCTTCCACTCTCTCGTCACATTTTTCCAATTCTCTTTCTTTGAATCCTAATTTTCTGTTAGCTTTTCCATGTATTCGTCGCACGTTTCCCCAGAGAGGTCGTGATTAAAAGTATTGTTTCAAGTTTACACTAGATTTTTCGCTGTATTTGATGCTATTGAGGCTCGGAGAGAGAAATATTCCCATTCCAAAAATGTTAGAAATTATACTTTTCCGAACTTAAAATATTGCAAAAAATGTGAAAATTAAATCTCGGAGAATCTAATTCTGTTTGAATTATGCTGAATTTCCATCAGTGCTATTGATTGTGGAGATGCCTCATTGTTCCATGACCTTGCATGAAATGGATGTGAATTAAGGGAAGTGGGTGTGTGCTTACTTTTCTTCTCCTCGTCGCCGCTTTTGTGCACAGGTGTAATATTAGCTATTTGTCTTAAGTGGGCATTACATATGTGCTCTATTAGGAATTCCTTACTCATAAATTCTAGATACGAGACTTTTACCGAAGTTAGTTCCTTATATATATATGGGAGCTGGTATTCATCTGTATATTTATTGCATATTGCAGTTCATTTATCGTGCCATCTTCCGCCATGATTTGATTAATAATAAGAGATCTGATGAAGGTATATAAAATGAATGTTATTCAACAGTTAAGCCCACAGAACAAATAAGTGCGTTCAATGAGAGATAGCTACAACAATGCATGCAAATTCGGAAACCGTGGAAAATGGTTGAAGCTTTGGACTTAAAAGACGTTGCTCTTAATTTACGTGAGCCTTTTTTTGGAAGGGATAATGCCATTGCGTTCTTTTGTTACGAGGTATTGCTAGGGTGTTCCTGAAGGAATCTTAACGATACATTTTTGCAAATGTTTATGAAGAAAGAGAATTAATATCCTTGATCACCAATGAAATTTGAGCCTCACTAATCAAAGTGCCACTTCAGCATTATTTAAGCATTTATCAGCATGTTAAAGGTGTTTCAGTGTTTTTTTCACTTCCCTGCTTGCACGCGTATTTTTATTTCAGAAAAAATTGTAATCGAAGCGGTTCGTAGATAACCGCAGGAAAAAATGCTTTCATCAAATAAAAATGCAATTATTCTTTTTTTAAGGAAAATGTGAGTGCTCGACTTAACGAAAGCGGTGGCAATTATGTGAGATGAAGCTGGGAAGAGTATTTAGTTTCCTCTCAAAGGAGGAGGGGGAATCCAAAAAGTCATAAATGCCATGCGCAATTGAAATTCGGCCTTTTGTACCTTTCGGTACAAAAGCTTACAATAAGGATTCTAATTATTTCCATGAAGTGAAACCTGAAACCGCTGAATATATTCAGAAAACAATGAAATTTCACAAATTATCATATAATTTTTGGTATTACTGTTTTCTTTTGTCTGCATGGCGGAAAAATTCTACCAAGTAGCGACTCAAACAGTTACATGCATTTTACTAGTTTACGATTTAAACGCTATAGTTAATGGTCTAATAATAATAACATAATATAGTATTAACGTTTGAGATTATACACCATTTTTTTTGTTTGATTATAAAAATATATAATACTCGAGATCCATTTGTAAATACCGTCTTGATTATTAGATTAATTTCGGTAACATTGCCAATAATTTTTCTTCGGCATATTTGACAGGTTAAATTAATTGAATCAATACCTCTATCTTCTCTTCAATCAAATTTTCTTCTCTCCCATCTGTCTTTTCTATTCTCTTTCCCCTCGAATGTCATTTCCAATATTAATTATATTCAACAGTTTTTCTGAACATTTTTTTACAAATATTCCAAACCTCCTGCTATGCCATAATTTTCAATTATAATCTTGCGTTTTTGACGCCAAAAATTTATTGGACCCCACACAGTCTTCCTCAAAAGGGTTTCTTAAATATCTTTAACCTACCTTAGCCTTTGTAAGTGCCAGGTGGTGTTCTACTTCTTCACTTCAATAAATCATCCAATTTTCACTGAATTTTCATGCCTTGTAATAAATTCATTTTTTCTCTTTTTGTTGTCTTGCCTTTTTGACTTATATTTTTTCATCGTCAGCAGTTTCCATCAAATATCCCAGAATTCAGAAACAACTTATAACGGATCTCTTCCGGAATCACCTTGTGGTGACTCACCTAATATCCACACTTCCTTTCAGGACTCGTTTAGTCAAATACAGTGCTGAAGAATTTTTTCGCGACTGATGGTCGTATCCCACGGTCATATTTTTTAATCTACTTCCAGCGACGGTTCGAGGGCCATCTTAGGTTGATTTCAATTTTTGCTCTTGAAACATCCGCCTGTTATTCCTTGTTAACGTCTTTTTTTATGAATTTTACTCGGAAATTAAATTGAAATGCTTTGAACCTATTGTGTCATATTTGAGTAATAGGTGGTTTTGCAGTCTTTGCCTTCGCTTCCGGGTACCTTCTTTTCTGTTTTACAGTAAAGGTGAAAAATTCTATTTTTTTTCTGGAATTTTAAAAGAATATCTTATATAGCCGTGGCTTTGCACTGTTCACAATATTCAGAATTGCATTAGCCTTTTTCTTTTTATGCTCCTTTTACCAATTCGATATTTTCCAAAATTGTTTACATATCAACTTTCTCAAGTAATGGTGTCTCAACTTCTTGGATTAACAGATCTACTTATCTTTTTATAGACTTCCCCTTCTTCTCAATCGCCATCCAGAAATTGATTCTCATCGTAATAAATTGTAGTTATTCTTAGCTCCTGTCTGGTTTTCTCCAAAATTTGAGGCTATCATAGCATTTTAAGTAAATTCAACGATTTTGAATGTCAGGCCCTAGAAATTTATATTATCCTTAAGGAAGATGGATGTATAGATCAAATATGTATGCATCAAACTTATGGTTAAATTATTCTTTGTTTATTGAAGAATACCTTTATAAATTAGCATACCCTACAAATTTTGCTTCATGTGCTTATTTCGATTTAACAAAATTACATTAACAACTTTATTGTAGCATCCACAACATTATACGTTTCGCAACGCGCTATCTACGTTTGCTTATGGTGATGATATTAGTAATTTGACTGTCCAATCATTTTATCTTTTTAAAATTTTGAATACTTGTCTACAATAAGAATTTTAGCTGATTTAATTAATATGAAAACCTTCTTTGGACCTCGGTAAATGACCTTTCTGATGCTTTTCTTTGAATTATCTGTGAATTACATAAGGGAAACATCTACGATTATTATAGCAATCATAACTTTTTATGTTTGAATGTGATCACCAGTTCAATTGCTTAATCTCTTGCCACTGATTAATTGCAGTCATATTTCTCTATAAACCTTTTCTCTGCTGATAATGGATTATGCATATTAGGATATATCAAAGAGTATTGATGAAATGCAACGAGAAATTTCAAGAGCAATGTTATCTTTCACCAGTAAGACTTTATTAAGAATATGCTGCTGCTACGAGAAGTAGCGGGATTTTAATGTCGGCTTTGTCCTCGCGTGGCCGTGTGCGAGTTATATTAATACTCTACGAAAAATGTACCCCAATCCTAAAATATTTATTGGGTAATTGCCCTCTATAATTAATGTACAAGTCACCTTGCATTAGTTACAATAAGGCGCAGGTTAAGGCTTCATTTTTGATGGCTATCTCGAATGCTCACAAAATCGTTCACAAAATCCATTGTATCTGCTGCGCTAGGTGCATGTGTTTAACGTCCAAAATTCATTTTTGGTGTAAAAATACAATTATCCAGCAGTTATCACAGAGGTTTTGGAAACAAAACTCATTCTTAAATTAAACTTTTAAGTGTTGGCCAACGTGGCCGTCTCCTTTTAATCCTTTTATATTTTGGATTGGCCAAGGCGCGCAGCAGGTTGTGATAATTGTCTCTCATTACGTTTTCACAAAAAGTGACGAGGCCTCTACATCCAGATGAGTATGGGGGACTCCTGCCCCAACGGGCCGTCGTGGCCACACGGGAACTCTCAAGAATCGGCGACCCGTGACGTCACAGTAGAAACAAAATGGAGGGTATCTCGGTTAACTTGCCCAAACCGAAATGGCGACTCGATGACGGCTCGCGCGGGAGGAGTAGGAGCTGACGGGACGCCCTCTCTCCCTTCTGCGAACTGGTTCGCGTTTTGCGTTTCAGTAGGCCGGGAGGCGGGAGCGGAGTTTGCCGGGAGGAGAGAGCGGTACCGGAGGGAAGGAAGATGGTCCGCCATCGGCGTCAAATCTTCTTGCCCGAAGAATGCCGGCTCATACACGAGTACGAAATGTTCCTCCGGGAGAATTCCCGTCCGTTTGGTCATAAAATCGGGAAGGATCCAATAGTATTCCTCCATCTTCAATATCTCTTTATTCCTTATTTCTTTCTTCCGCACCTAATCCCACTGCCTATATCCAATACCGTATATTCATACTGATTCGCACTTGATGAAAACTGCTAAACGTCAGATCCATTACCTGAAGTCCTTTATATGGGGTAAATATCTTCGCTTCCCATAATTAGAAATCGAATTACGTAACCCTACTTCAGAGCGTTATTATTCGTGAATGATGAAAATATATATTTGAAATTATTGTCAATGTCAGTTACTTAATAGCGAACACTAATGAAAGAAAACTATTTTGGATTGATTTACTCGTAATTTTTTCTGCGTGCTAATCGTCATGCTTCATGGTACGATGCCTTCGTTGTCGGCAGAGAATAAGAGAATTAGCTCATTATTTTTACAATTTGATATTCCTTCGCGAGGGGGAGATATCTTTCCCAAACGTGAGTGGCATTATTTTTGGAATATTATTAATTTTAATATTGTTTATATTTTTCATTTTGATAAAATCACGCGAAGAAAATTCCGCAATGGAATCGGGATCAACGGATAATATGCAGTGCTTTCAATCTAGAAGGCATAATTTCCTGATCAAAGCCTGCATTCAAGGCAGATTTACATTAATAGCTAAAGTTCCCAAGTGGCATCATACTACGTGATGAGTCGCAGCACTGATGTAGAAATGAAATAACAGGAATTAATATTTTTTGTTAAGGAATACGCTTTATTTACTATCCACTCTAGGCATAGATAGATAGATAGAGGTCTTTATTTGGGCGAAATTGAGACCAAATGGTCCCTTCTTCCATTTAACCCATCGTCGTATACATATTATATTAGGCATTAAACTTATAGTTACATTCATATGTACACATAAATACATATAGACAGACATAAATTCATTTAGCACAGATTTGCACATATAAAAAGAAAAAAGTATGTATATAATATATATATATATATATATATATATATATATATATATATATATATATATATACACACACACACACACATACATACACACATAAACATGCATACATTCATGCATACACATACATAAATACACACATAATTACGCACATAATTACACCCATACATACATACATATACATATATAAATTAAGAATACACCTACACATACTCAAATTAAAATGACAGTGAAGATAGAGAACAATAAAATAAGGAAAGACTAAGCAAAGAAATGAGGTTTGTGGGAAAAGCTAGGGAGAGCGTGGCATTGCTCAACTAGAAAAAACCCACGCAGGAAAAACACCCACGAAGAGAAGTGGGGGGAGTGAACAACCTGCGAAAACCCTATTAATTAAAGGAAAGGTACATGTACATTGTAACAATCATTTTTATACAGTAAACATATAATTATTTCTATGAAATCGAAATGAAGAAATTAAATACATTGACAACACATGCGGAGTAATGAGAAGCGTAATATTTCTAAAAATAATGATGCAAACTCCTACCGCTTGAGATGATAAAACTAAAAGCAGAAAAATAAGTAGACACAGTGATCTGTATAGCAGCTGAGTGGAATGACGGAGGGTATACTGGTTAAGTAAAGTACCTGAGGAAAATGAACTTGTGAAGTGCTCTTCTAAACGTTGTTGTTGATGAAGAGTTTTTTATGTCATCTGGGAGAGAGTTCTATAGACGGCATGCTGTAACATGAAAAGATTTTTGATAGATTTCCGTGCGATGGTGTGGGACAAGAAGTTTATTATTGCCCCAAGTATTTCTGTTGTGGATTGAGCTGATGAAGAGGACATTTTTGTATAGATATTTAGGTGTGTGGTTTGAAAGTATTCCGTAGAAAAGTGAAAGAATATGTAAATGCCTGCGGCCTTCTAGCTTCAAGCAGGATATTCTATTAAATGAGTCGGAAATATGATCGTATTTCCTAAGATCACATATGAACCGCACACGTAGGCATAAGTAGTCACTTAAAACCGTTCACTTGCTGAAAAATTCAACATAGAAATGTTCTGTTGAATTTGTTTAATATTAATGAAAATGAATAATTTATGCTGTTCACAGTCATACTATATTTCATTCAACCACCATCTGCCTGAATGCTGCTGCGTCATTATCAAGGTCCTGATACCGGAGTTATGCGTAGATAAAAAAATTACCTCGGGCAGTATTAGGTAATTAATGATTAATACGATGTCCCGTCATACTTTCTTTGATACATTTCATTTCGCTGGATCACATTGAATATATGGAGCTAAAAATTGTAAGTTTAAAAGAAGAAATTTATACATGGTTTTATCGAAATTTTATGCTCATATAAGGAACATATTTCTAAGACTAGGAAATCGATCGCGTTTGGAAAAGGCTCGAATGGAAATATTATATCTATGGCTAAAATGCAGCTCAAGCTGCAGCTAATTTTACCACTGTACAGAAACTGTATGAACATAGTCTAATATAAGCACAGATGGAGTTTTATTAGAGAAAGATGTTTTATGTATATGCAGGTTTCAAGCTGGGTTGCTTAGGAAATTATGAACGTTAGATAACGTGTATGAGTGGTACCACCTTGAGAGGCTAATGGTAATAGGCTTTGAAACATAGTTACATATCACACTTGGCCTAATGTAATTTTATTTCAAGAGCGCAGCAGTAAAAAGCATTATGCAAAACTACGCGTATTTAAACTGATTGTTTGATAAACTTCGACATGTCCTAGATTATTGCTACCAATTTCCTTTCAGAGGTTCTTGTTACTTGCAAATAACACGAAAAATTTTAGAGGAGCAAGATATGAGAGATGGGTGGATGGAGTGAGAAAAATCCTAGGGAATCACCTAAAATAAGTGGAAAAAGAACCAGTTTAAAATTTTAGTTCGTCCAGGTCAGGGAAGAAAATGCATACGTACTTCTACAGTCTTCTTAAAGTGCATGTGCCTACCTACTTATTTACTAAAAGTTAACACAAGATTTAGAACCCCTAATATCCAATATTTCCTTCTGTAGAATTTACATCATGATTATTTTTTATTTTTGTACTACTTGTTCAAGTTTTCCCTCGGTTTTGTGCGCTAAGTTTATTTGGGAAATAATTTCCATTTCAGTAATCATACTCATTCTTGATCAGTACCCACTAAAAATAGAAATTCATGAAGAGAGATGTATTCAGCAGCCTAGAATACACAGTGCACATCTCTTAAGACAAGCTGTGGAATACTAATATCTTTTAATAATTTTTTTTAAATTTTAAACTTCATCCTTTCCTTAAATACATCGGTGTTTTTCCCATTGAGGTTATTCTGGGTTAATGAGGCACTAACCACAAGGATTTTACAAATTGGTCTTTCGATTATTTTTTCCTGGTTTTATGCATGCTGCGGATTTCCTGTCTGTAAATGCCCATTGAGTACACGTTCCTTCAGTAAATAGGTACCTGTCTTAATGATGTGAATTTTCAAAAAAAGGAAGAACTGCTAATTAATACCTTTACGCACTAACATGAGCGTGGAATTTTTCTCCTAGCAATAATTAGCAATAAAATTTTCTCCTTGGAAAATTTATCGATAAATTTGAGAAAAAAAACTTCGCCCGAATATTCTGCTCGCTTTAACGGTTTTTTGTCTCTTTGAGCCGCGCAGCTGCCGTTCGCGTATCGGGTCCTTCTCGGATGCGTCCCAGAACGGAGTAATTCACTGTGTGGCTGTGTCCACTGGTTTCGAGTTCCGTCCCGCCGTCGCCGTCGTTGATGGCACCTTCGGTCCCTCACGTAAGCGCAACCGAAACCATGTCCTAAATAGTGACAGACCCATCATTTATCTCCTGTCGGAAAGGCATGCGGCCATTATGCGTCTGTCTCGAGGAAAGCACCTGTGCGCGCGAAAACAGCTGGGAATGACCTTATTATTTCAGTGTGGAGAAAAACCCTCTCTCCCTCTCGTGCACATTTCTTTGAGAGTAAAGCTGCGGCAGGAAGTAAGATGAAAGAGGGGAGTGAGTTACATGGCCTGAAAAATCAACTAGAGATGTGCAAGGTGTGCAAGGATGAGACACTCAGCGGCGCCAATTTTTTTCATCCTCTGTCTCACACCCTCAACACGTATCTGCAAAGTATTTAAGTGTTCTTTCCAGCTGGTGATAACTCATTCTACTCGCCTACTATAAGCTAACGTCTACACATCAGAGTAAATTTCGTATTTTAGGTCACCTCATGATATCTCTTTAGGTATCTCCCATGTAGGCTGTGGTCTCATGTGGTCCTCACTATTAACTTACAGTTTACATAGTTTTTCTGTTTTTCATGGTCACCATGAAGTCTCAAATTGACGTTAAGATCACAGCGAAAATATTAGTTATTAAATGGTAAGTAAAAAGCTGTTTATGTGTCAGACATCTTTGTATAAACGGTGAACGACAAGCAAGACTAATAGCAAACCATTGATAATTACTTATATTACAAAGTACTTTTCATATAAGTCATAAGAATAATTTATTGTGGTTTATTCTGAAATTACATATTTTATCGCTCTAAGAGTGTGATTCAATATCTTGTGGTCATTTCATTGTGATATTTCAAAGTGAAATTAACAGATAATTGTGAAAGAGTAACACATGTATTTTAATTATCATAAAATTATATGGGTTTGAATTTTCATGTCTCTATCAATGAAATTTAATATTTCAAAAAACATTTCAACTATTCATGGGTTTAACATTTGTGATGTTCTCGATGTTCGTTACAATGGTAAACGCATTTTTCGTGCATTTACATTCAATAATATTCGATTTCTTTGTGATGGTTACCCATGTTGGATTGATTTTGATCGAATTATAAGAACTGGCATTTCATAATTGTCAATTCTTGCATGATAAATAATCTATTGAATATAGTTTAACTCTACGGATTTTGCTTGAATTGTATGATATGTTTGACCACGAAATTAATTAGGCACTACCTGCCACGTGAAATAACCTCGCATAGTGCGAAATCACTCATTGTTTTACCTACTGAGAAAAAATAGCATACCAAAGGGTTTACTAAATTAGTTTTTAACTTTGTATTTTTTAAAGTACTCTGATCCATATTTCTAGTTGATAGAACTAAAAACGCCTCTTACAATTTATAATGTTACTATTTTGCATTAAATGACAAAAAGTAAACACATCACAGAACACCCATGTTTACCCGCAATGCAGCATTTAAAAATAGAGGGGGGGATCTTGGCAGGTACTTAAATTAAAGTCGTAAAGAAAAGTGAAGAAGTTGGCATGCGACTTATCGTTGTATGTGTCCAAAATATCTCTGGTGTAATTGGATAAAATTAGAGTGGAATGCTGAGAAATGTGGGTATGGAGGAGGATGCAAAAGATAACATAAACTGTGAGAAAAGAGTGAGAATATGACAAGGGAAGAGAGGAAGTTGTTAAGGAAAACTAAAAAAGCAGAATTGGATGGAAGAGACACTGAGAGGTAGTGAGATGTTAAAGGCCTTGACAATATGGGTAATGTTAGATAAGCGCAGATGGGGAGGAAAAGAATAGACCTTGTAGGCCGCGGTAATGGAGGCATAAAATATCTTATATACCCTAAGTCTGTGTCTGAAAAAATAAATAGTATATGATAGCATGCGTTAATGCTGTATCTTTTAGAAATTTCAATGTGTTTAGAAGAGCGTGACATTTTGTAATAATGTTCAGGGAACACACTAAAAGTGCATATAATCAGTAGACGACTAAAACAATAATTATCAAGTATATATTTGTTTTCCTTTCATTAAATTCATATTATTAATATGTTTTGTAACTTAGCGTTTAAGGTAGATTTTGGATGAACATATACTGAATATCGCAACATTTCCAATTCTCGCCTAATAATACACGACCAGACGCCCCATTCTATAAAAAACCCTTCCTAGATTCCGAGCATATCATGCCTCTTAATGATAAATGTTTTATTCAATTTATCCATGAACCATTTAAAATCTTTAAAGTATTTTTTTAACGAATCTAATACGATAGGTATTTTGCGGGAACATAAAATTCAACAATTTGATATTTTTTTGAAAATTGAGATCATTGTTTAATTCAACTAGAGAATCCGGCTACTTAGTAGAGGGTCAGGGGTCGATTCTCTTGGTTCTAGGTACCCTCAGTTTCCACAAAGCTGGGTGATTTTCCGTTAGCCAGATCTTCCTGGGGAGCGCAAATGGCATTGGGAAAGAAAACAGTTCAAGTACAATTGCGTGATTTTCATATGCCTAAGGGTTTAATATTACAACCATTACCGATTAAACCAACCTTCGGGGTGAATGCTGTGGTTGGAGGTAGGTAAAAGCTATATAAAATTGATATTTTTCATAGCGAAATATTATAAAACAAAACCAAACTCTTCATTAAATTCTTAATTGGTCATTGAAAACCCGTCTAAAAATCATACGATGAAATGTACTGGTGGAAGCGACAAATAGTTTTAAATGTTTTGTGGTATTTTCCGAAATATCTGGCGAGAATTTTAATCGACAAACCGCTACTCAATAAATGAATATTTAATAAAGAATTTGAAATTATTTGACGTATGCGACAAGGTTAAAGGTCATTGGTGAGTATCTTATATGAGTTGTGGTGCATGATGAGTTTTAGGTGGAGCAGAATGAGATTCCTCTGCCCCAAATACATCACATGATGAATTCGTTGCTCGTGTACATTCAAATCGAATGCAAATGAGAACTGTACGAGTTTCGTCCCGTACTAATTATGCACTGAATATTCTATGAAAAAACAGCGAAATCAAAACACACTGTTACTCGTTAGCATTGTAGCTTAACCTGAACGTCAAGAGACATATCATACACGAACTTTGCTTTGGTCTTAATGAACAAATACGCTGCAACAGTCAAATCTTAACTTTTCTTTTATACGTTTCTAATTAAACCTATTGCGTGTCGGACTGGACAATGCTAGTCAGCGTGTCCACGCGGTCATCGGCCTTCTACCTGCAGCATTAAACATAATTATTCAGTGTCAACCTCATAATACGATAGCTGTCCAGAAAGTAACCTCCGCTTTCGTGTAGCGTGAGAAGTAGTGGAGGGAGCCGAATGGTCACTGTATTGACGCTCACAGTAGGTCAGTACGCCTCGAGCTTCAGTGTTTGGAAGGTCGCGCAGCGTGTCGTTTATTTACAATATTGAGTCAAAATGAACAATACAATTGAAAATTACGCCAAATATGAAGTCCGTTCAGTGATGAGGTTTACATATACTGATGAAAAACTTTTGAGCTGCTAATATTCATCGTGAAATTAGTACTCTGTATGGACCACATATGATGGGTGACGATAGTTGCTGTCGTTCGTTTAAGAGTGAACACAAATATAAATTATAATGACAGAAGTGGCCACCTGTTCGTGGTGAACAATGAACTGTACCTGAAAATTGATGAAATATTTCGTGATAACCGGCGTTTTGCGATATCAGAATCGTTAGAAAGTTTTCCACTGATTTCTGCGACTCTGTTGCATAGAAAAACGACTGAAAAGTTTGGCTACTTCATATTTTGTGTTCGACTCGACGAGGAACTTCAAAATGCCGTCAGCAGATGCCTGCAATCTCAGGTGGCAGAATTTTATGCTGTAGGAATTTGAAAACTAGTTCAGAGTTATGACAAATTTTTAAATCTGTTTGGCAAATGTGCATAAAAATAATAGAGATATGTCGTTTTGAGATGAAAATAATAAATTGTCTGTATCTATTTCATTGTATTTTTTATAGCATAGCGGAGAATACTCTCTGGACAGCCCTCGTAATAGAAATTGGGTTTTTTTTAAATTCTTTCCTTAATGCTTTATTATTAGTTTATCCTTCGTTGAAAATCGAGAAACTTCCTTAAATTTCTATAAAAAATTCATCTTGCGGCCATCGAACTCAAGGCCTTTGCGATAGCAGATGAAAGCGTTAGCCATAGGACTTAACAAAGGGAACACGACATCTTTTTCACGACTTTATGGTTACTCAGGTTGCTTCCCTTGCCTAGTCTCATGGAGTAAAGCCTCGGTCATCTGTACGTTCCTGCGATTTTTGCTTTAGCGTCAGTGTCGAGAACGATTCCTTCTTCTTCACGGAGGTGCAGTAATGACTAATTTTCGGTGGTAACTCGCCCCTCACAATTGATCATTACAAAGAGAAGTTTATTTTCAGTGACAAATAAAATAGAGATGATAAATCACCTCATTTTCCCCAGCGGATCATTTTTTGGGCGTTTGACGAAACGTTACTGCGCGCACTGCGACCAGTGCCCGGGTGGGCCGTAGAGAGAAAGTGGGTGGGTGCCGGGGCGTCAGACGCGACTGCTGCTGCCCGTGGCCTTGGGACAGAGCGAGAGAGAGAGAGAGGGAGAGAGATAACTTCACCTCTCGCGTAATTATTCGGAGACATTAGCAATAGCATGTCCATCTGCATATCGAAATTTTTCCGGGGACAGGTGTGTATTTTCATCAGGACCAGGTGAATGTGTGCACAAGCTATATGTCCGGCCACCCTGTTTTGAGAGGAAGTCGCATATTTGGTGATCATAATTTTTTTCAAGGTCCATCAAGATCGGTCGAATTAATTAAAAGCGAACGAATTCGGTCGAGTTTGCATAAGAAATATCCAATTAGAAAGCGATATGTGTTTTGTACTAGATGTCGCGAATAGGTTCAGGTAGTAAGTGTAAAGTCAACTCATGGTTTGAAGAAGGGTTACACTGCATAGAAAACACCGCATTGGACCATTTAGATGACGTCAGGGGTAGCTGGTAAGGAAGGGGGGACATTATTTTCTTTATATCTCATTACTTTGCTCGCGGAGGGGGCACTCGGGAGTAAAATGACTGAAGAGTTAATATTGACTTATTGCAAGTGCTACAAGAATATGTTAAAGGAGTACCATTCTACAAGGCGTTTACAAGTCTATTTCACGCAGTTGTTTTCGATTGGTGGGTGCGTGGATAGAGCAACCTGCCTGCTTAACTGTTTGATATATGGTATCATCAATTATGGCGTAAGACTTTGGGGAGGCTGTTCATATCCGAAGAACTTTCACAAAGATAAAAATAATCCAAATATTTTCTTTGATAATTAAATTACAACCTTTAGTGGATTCTAATTTTTACTCTTTTTAGGCAGTTGAAGTCACTGTGACGTAAAAGCAAAAGGTTATGTGTAGCCTTCTTATTTCATCCTCAATTTCTAACTTTAAGTCACAGGTCAGGAACATGTCATTAATGGTAATTAATTTTCTAATCGTGGTTTAAGCATTAATAGATATTTTATTTTGTAAATTCTAAATTTATCACTTTCCATGGATGGCTGCGAAATTCGTCTTTCCAGATGGGAAATGAAAATAAAATAAAGAAAGGATTCCATTCCTTCCGCCTAAGTCATTCGATAGTTGTATGTCCCACTCCTCTTATCGGGCAGTCAGCTACGCGGGCGAATGTTTTTTCCTCCTCTCCAGACGGCAATAAAAACTTCGATCACCACATTTCGGGCGTTCATATGAGCTTTTGAGATGCTATCAGGCGTAATTCTTTTGGCCCGCTTTATGCAATGCTGTAGAACACAGTACTGATATTGATATTTTTATCTTTGCGTGCAGCTAACATGCAATTCGCTTCGGTCCAACTGAGGCTTACATGGCGTTGACCTCTGATTTCGGCCGCAGCGGGTATGTCTTGCGATATGCAAGCGTTGCAGTCTAAGAGGGTTAAAATAGACAACTTTCACCCTGAGATTCAAGTTATCTTGTTTGTCATTTCATGGTTGAAAATGGGTAATCAAATTTTAAATGCCCCACACCAATAGAGGTAGCGTTGTGTTTTATCTGTACTTGAGACATTGCTGGGAGCATGTGAAATAGTTGACATGGCGTACGAATTCTTCGTTAATGTCTCAAATATGTGTGACTGCCGGAATCCACGAATTAACACGAGGGTTAACCTCGTTATGGTATTTTTATCCATCTAAAGGCAATCGTTGGATCTTCATCTTAATATGTTAAGGGACTGAATAGACGCAAAATAGCTTTTTCCACTCGTGCCAACCGCATTTACACCTGCGCATTAAATCCATTGCCCATTTTCACCTTACACTGTATACGTAAGTAAGCTGGTTTTCCCGCAGACTCCGCAAGGTCATTATGATTTTTCTTAAAGCCTGCGGTGGTATGAATAATCTTATGCACACAAATTTTGCCGCATTCCTCGTGTCTCATCTCTTGAGAGTCGTATACATTTTGTTATCAGCAGACCATTTCGCTTAAAAGCCATTGCTAGAATTAAGAGGGAAAAACTTATTAAAGTAGCAAACATGTATTAAGAAACAAGTTCTAGATCCAGTTATAAAAAATATCCACTAGAGTAACCTTCTGGAAATTAGTATGATTTTCCCGAAAAATGAATAACGTCAGCGTCAGGAAACCATTTTCATTGGCATTCCTTCCTTTTGGTATTTAAATCTAAATTTAGTGATTAGACGAAATGAATAGGTGCCATTGGAGTTTAGAATAACTTAAAAACATGATACACGATTTTTGGGTACAAAAAAACGATTTTCTCCTTGTCTCAGAGCTTATATTAAAAACTTCCTTCATTTTTCTACAAGTTTTGGTAATATTTATTGGATGTATGTTGAGGTTTTTACGTCCCCCGAAGACTTAGTTCTAATCTCAATGTCTCTGAAAGTATTGTGGAAATTCATTGTCGAATCAAGTAGTTTGCCCTAGATTATTGTTTCCAATCACTTCGCATGGTAAGTGTTGGCAAAACAATTTTTGTTGCCTCACTTTTATCCTCGAATCTCACGAGAAAGAATAATACATAGAATATGAAACGGTTTTTTGACACTACAGATGACTGAAAGGATGGAAGAATTTTTCAAGTTTAGCTAACCAATGTGTTTGTAAGAAGTAATAGCTTAACTTCCAGCAAGTTACGTACTCATCTACCTTCTTTGTTAGAAATACGTGTGCCACAACCTTCGAAGTGCGATTATGCGCCACTGCAGGGTCTGCGATAAAATTATTTGTGGCGGTGTTTCAAAAGTACCTAAGTTAGGATAGTGTTGCAAAAGTAAAAATATTAGTTATTAAATCCCGTTGTGAACAGGTTAATGTATAGTTTTATAGTTGAAATGATCTCATGTGATAGAATAGGAAAACGCCGAAAGTTTTTTTGACGCCTCTCATCCCCCCCTTATCACTCATATCCCTTATAATTTGTGGATTATAACTGATTTCAAAGCATCAAATACATGAGTGTAATTACAAATGAGTGTATGTACAAATCATTAAAAGTATCTGTAAAGGGTCATTTTACACGTACGCGTAATCAGGACTCAAGTAACTGGGTCACTTGCATAAAAATCACGCGAGATCAAATGACACTTGGGAAAGAGAGAAAGAGAAAATATTCCCTAAACAGAGAGCGCTATTTAGAATCACCACTGAGGTGGTCTACCATCCGATAAGAGAGCAATAGAGTGTGTTATTAACCTTTCACTTGGAAAAAGGCCCCTGCTGTAAATTAAGAACTTTTAGCTTTAACGGACAAAACTTTCAAATAAGCGATGTAAATCATCAAATATCTGTGAAATATCACAGTTGCACATTAATTCCTTTCCGAGACATATTTAGACAATTTATATTCTAAATTTAGAAAATCTAGATCGGTAAATCATATCAGAAGAAGGTCAGTTACTCCTCTCCTGGACTAATGGGCAATAGCACGGTCCAATCAGTCACTCATGGTTAAACGGACTATCCTACTTTCCCAATGGAACGATAGCGGAGTTCAACCCCGGCGTGAAGAGCTTCGGGAGTTTCTCCAGGGGTAGAATAATGGCGTCAAGTTTTTCCATTTTAACGAAAAACACGTAATAAGTCTACTACAATAATAAGTGTAAACAAACTACTTGAGAGAACAAGTTGAAAATTGTCTTACAAACTAATGACATGGGCACCCAGGCAGAAATCATAAATTATCGCTGATTGGACCGCCATCTCTGTGTCAGACCGAGAATTGCTCACCTTACACACTTTATTCATATTCCAAAACTTTTGCATTGGAGTTAAATAGATTTTGTCGCCAGAC
Source organism: Hetaerina americana (assembly GCF_022747635.1). Lineage (NCBI taxonomy): Eukaryota > Metazoa > Arthropoda > Insecta > Odonata > Calopterygidae > Hetaerina > Hetaerina americana. The sequence continues at coordinate 60,599,197 of NW_027286763.1, forward strand.
TCCATTATGGTCAATTCCCGCGTTTAAACGCATGAAGAAGTAATTTGATGAAAATAATTCGTAAGGTTTGACGAAAATAATTCGGCTTAATATATTATTTTGTCGCCTTTTTTAAACCATCGTAATCCTTTATAGAATAATAGGCACAGTCGATGGCAGATGAGGGTATAAAATATTTCTTTTTTATCGGGAAATATTTATCAGTATATTCAAAAAATTTCGGGAAATAACGCCAGAGTTTATGCCACGGCGTCAACTTAAATTAACGTCATTCGCTGATTTGGTTTGAAAGTCAGGAATTTCCTAGCGTAAAAATCATTCTTCGTATCGTCAGGGATCCTGTTCTAGGAGAATGATTTTTACGCAGTGAAATACATGCATAATGTGTAGATGATTTAGTCTCTTGAATTGATGTAGAGATTCAATGGCAGAAATAAGCATACGAGGTCTGTCCAATTAATACGCGAACTGAGGGCATAAAAACTATTTTGCAAATTGTAGTCTGCATAGTCCCCTTCAAAGTACTCTCCATTAGTTGCCATGTACTTTATTCCATCTTCTTTTCCACTGTTTAAAGCTCCCTTGAAAGTCCTCGGCAGTTCGGCTTTTTAGTTTTTTCGTCATTTCTTGCTTTATTGTGTCCACATCTTCCCAATGATGTCCCCTCATCACGTTTTTGCATTTTGGGAATTGGAAAAAGTTGCAGGGGGCGAGTTCTGGTTAATAAGGAGGATGATCAGGGATAATGCTTGAATTTTTTTTCAGAAACTGGCAAACAAACAATGTTGAATGTGCAGGTGCATTGTCATGGTGAAGGATCAATCCATCACCTTGAGTCAAATTTGGTCCCACACGACGCACGCGATCTCTAAAACGCTTGAGAAGTGTGAGGTAGAACTCAGCATTTACTGTTTGTCCTTTAGGAAAGAATTCATGATGAACAACACCTTCTAAGAAAAAAAGGAGCATGACTTTAATTCTCGATCGGCTTTTTCTTGATTTTTTGGCTTGATTCAATCCACTTGAAAACGGATGTTTTCTTCAGAGCATTAACACCGTAAAAAGCTGCCAACATTATAGTAATTTCTTGATAAATTTTACCGCACTTCACCGAAAACTTGGTATTGATTCGTTGCTCCGTGATTTCACCAATTTCCATTTTCGACAAACAGTAAAAACAAGGACAATAAAAACTAACATAACTAGCCCCATACGCACAGCTCGACGATCCGCCAAACATAGACGGCTCATTGGGTCACAGGCAACTAGTGTTGCTAATGGGTGGGGCTATAGTCCGCGCCATGGCCGCCAAATTGCACCAGTTCGCGTTTTTATTGGATATACCTCATATTTATTATAAAATAATTATTTGAAACAAATAAAAGAAGTTTTGAATGGAATAAACACCTGTTAACAAAAAAGTATCATGTCTTAAAAACCGCCCAAATCACGCTTGACGAATTTTGGTATACTTCTGCAAATAACGATGTTTCAAAATGTATTGGACAGCATTGAAGCAGTTTTTGATTCAAGCGAAAATCTTTCCATGCATATAGTGAGTAGATTGGCTGTAGCTGTGCTTATAATCAGAGATTCAAATAAACTACGATCTCAAAGTGATGTGCATCTGATTTGCGTATACGAGTCATACATTCAAATCATTAAATCCAAATAAGGAGGAAGAAAAATAAGAGTGCCATAGCATCAGAGAATGGGATTAAGTTATAATACGGAAGAAGATAACTAGGAAAATCTATATCGGACAATAGTCCCCTTGAAGATGATACTGTAGTAAATGAGAGCAAGGCAGATGAGACGATATAACAAGATGAAAACTTGAAAGATATGAAAGGTACATTGTAACAAACCTTCTAAAGTGGACCAAATGAGCAAAGAATTTATCAAAGCAATCCGAGTTAAATCTAGAGAAATCCTGTCAAAACCATTAAAGATAGTTACGAAAATGGAGGATTTCTGTACTCCTGTAAGATTTTAGTGAGATAGCGAGAACAGAAAAATATATGGGGCATGAAACTTGTATCTAAGAATAGGAAATGCTAAGGAGGAGCTGAGGAAAAAAAAGGAAAAAATTGAATTGAAGATAAGCTCCAAGAAACTGCGGGAGATGCCGCCACAGTAACTTTCAACAGAGTTATCCGCTAATATGTATTTCAATGCTATTAATTCAGGGTGTAAAAATCATTCAGGCAGAGTTTAAGAAGACGCCTCGTTCGCTTAACTGGCTAAAGCACTCAGCCGGAATTCGAAGGATCCTGGTTTGAATCCCGGTCAAGGTGAATGATTTTAACATTCTGAAATTGTTGCATTTAAGATACGCTATCGGGAAGCCCAATTCGAATAATGAAAGAACAAAGAAATCATAGATTCCATACCATAAGAGCTCTACTGAAATTAAATAAGGCTTTTAGGTGAGATAGAATTCCGCATTTTACGGGTATTATATTTCCTTAAAGAAGGCTAGTGGGGCTCAGGAGATAAATTTTGTAGGGTTTGTTATTTTGTTATTGTTGCCTCTATTTATGACAGAAGGTTTTTAGTTATTCTTGGTCACTAAAATATTTTGCTAATTTTCTCTAATGATACTGTAGACTGAAAATTATTTGAAAATATAGGAGCCTCAATCAGCATTAATAATACAAGTCATTCAGTGTGTAATTTGTTCCAATACAAGCAGATATGTGCTCATCAGATACGCAAATTAATGACAAATGATTTCATCAAATCTAAATGCGATTATTTTGTTTAAGAAAAATATATAGGTTCGATATATTCATGATATCGCCGAGAATTACGCAACACAAGGTTTCATATCTTAAAAATCCTTAGAAGGAGTTGAAGAGAAACACGAAAATGACCTTACGTAATTTAAGGGCCTCTCTAACACTTGTTCAAAAAAATTAAACACATAAACGCCAATTTTATATTTCATTTTTGTGTGGACATGGAGGAGGTCTTTGACAGTGCCGAGTGGAGCAAGACGTACTCATTGTATCGTTGGACAAATTTGTTATGGGTTGCAGAGACAGAAGACATGTCCAAATACGTAAGAATCAAGCCCTTACATTGCAATTGAAAAGAGAAAGAAATAAAATAGGGAATATTAAAAGATCTAGAAAAGGATGAAGAGTCTTACGAGCATTGTGGTCAAATATGGTTTGGAAAGGGAATACAATAAGCGCAAAGCTTATAGCTAAGCTGAGAAGGGATAAAGATCATCAGGGAAAAAATTAACATGCTCATTTCGAGTAAAAAATAAAATAATAGGAGAGAAAGTGAAACCAGTCACCTACCTAAGAAGTAGCCAGAAGATTGAAGAAGTTCGAGAGAAATTAACATTAAGGTGTTTACCAGTAAGAGGCAACTATTCAGCTTCAGTAAGATACCCTTACAAACACATGTATTACCTGCATGAAATCATTCTTGTGGACATAAAGGGATAATAGATTTGGACCGTAAAGCAGATGGAAGAGGAATACAAATCTTGGATATTCAGCGATGGAGATAGGTGCTGAAATCAAGTAGATAGATACAATAATAAATGAAGAGTTATAAAGCGGGGTTGGTGGAGAAAATGCCATATGGAGCACGATAAGGATAAGATGAGTTTGATGAACTGGGGACACATTTAGACATGGATTTGCTTGTTGAGAATACTACGGAAAGGAGACTTATGGAGAGACTACACGAGAAGACTAATGAAAAATACGTGGGCCGAGCGGGAGGGGTGTTAGACGGAAGGTCATTCAGCGACGTAAGATAGTTACAATTAAAATATGGACACTCTTGAAAGTTACAGTCATCAAAGAAGGGCTTCAGTAATTCAAGCTTAAGATTAGAATTACTGATTATCACAGCTTAACGTTATACAGTGGTGATTTATAGTTTTAGTTCAGAACGATTTAGCTCAATTCACCGGATTATTATATTCCACAACTCCTCTTAAGACTCACCTCCCTATTACTTGCAGGTTAATAAATACATATCGCATTCTTGTAGTTCCTGAAGAATACCGTCCTTTAAATTTGCATCCCTATTGTGACGCCGCACTATACTGGACTGGACCTATTCGGCAAAGATGAAGGGCAAACGATAAAGGTAATCAAAAGGAGGAATGAAAGAGTTGGACGGGAGGCGAAAACCAGGCGTCGGCAGCTTATTGCTGAAAGAAATCCGCTTAAGGAAATACATTTCCGATACCCATCTTTACGGTAGAATGCTCCACTTATGTAGCATGCCCAATTAGAGACCGGGACACGACCGAGGAAAGACTTTCCGCCTTGTCATTGAAATCCTGTTTCGTAAGATAGATTATTTTTTATTACTATGTTTAGTGTTAAAAGATAAATTAATCTTTAAATTTATATTTAAGGATAAGAGAAAATTGAAAGTCGCCATCACACATCTAATATAGTATTTGGCCCTGAATGGTTGAGGAAAAAACTGTGTTTTGTCTCAACTAATAGCAACAAATAGAATGGCATCGGGACAGTTCATCCCATTGTATTTGTCTCCTGTGGGTAAAATGTTTAACGTGACCGATGAAATTATTGGCATTTATCCATGGTATATTATGCATAAAAGCGTGGTGTTTTAGGAGGGAACTTATTATCCAGGTGATTTTGAAAGTGGACTTTGCAGTTGGTGCTGTAAAACTGGTCGCCGTATATTTTTTCAGGAATTACATCGACATAAAGACTCGTGTCACTTTTATATTTTGTGTTTCCGTTGGGCTACATTTTTCACCCAGGCACACTGGCGTTTCCGGCTCCTGAGAAGATAATGCAGAGTATTTGACGGAATCAAATAAAAATTTCGCTTATTTAAATGGTTTTAATGTCCTCCAAGTTTCTTTGATGAGAATACCTGAATATATTTCCGCTCATCTCTTCTCAAATAAGTAATCCCAAATGCCATTTGATTTCAAACCAGACGATTTTAATCTCTTAGTATCTTGCACACCTTCATCTAAAAATTATCCTGAAGGAGTTCATGAAAAATTGCAACTTTTAACATAGTTTACACGATATTTGATGTATTAATATATCTTTTTAAGTTCGAGTCCTCAATAATAATATTTTCTCCCTGGCTCATATTCATCGTCGTTTTCGATGTGGCACTTGTAGAAGTTATGGGGACTGGAATAATCGCCGCACTTACAAATATTACAATATGATAGTAAGAGTGAAAACATATTTGAAGGGGAGGGACCCCTATCGACGATACAATACATCTTGCTTTTTATTTCTCTCATTTGACGCTTGCGAATTGAGAGGCTTCTTATTTCTGTTGCAACTCCTCTGTAAATTAAGCTTACTAAAAATGCGGTTACTATATTCGTTCGTTCTCACAGAAAAACCTGTTAATAATGCTTTCGTTGAACTACATTAAAACAACTACAAAAAATAATTTCCATCCGATAAAACATCCGATACCAAAAAGTTGCCTCCATCCGACATAAAACTCCGTAAACGCCCTATAAAATTTCATTCTTTTAGCATAATGAAATTTCATGGCAATGCGGCAGCTATTGTTTTGCAGAGGAACCAAAGCTTTAGAAAGAGAATTTTATTAGAATTACCGAGTCCAATACTATTAATGATGCTTCGCAGAAACATTAATGGTGTTCGGCGTCACAATGGGTACCTGTTTCCAAATATTTCCATTAGGTAATCATAGTGTTCACCTAAATCACTAGGTACGGTAAAAAAGGAGCTTAGGGGTTTTCCAAGTCCGATGACCTGCGAAGTCATTGGTAGCAGTAATGAGGATTTCTCCTGGCCGAGTTATTCTTGCCTACCAGATCGAATGATCGCGGTCAAAAGAAAGGTGATCCCCTGGAAAGACGACATCTTAAAGGATCGGCCATTGCAAGGAATGGAGAAGGGTCGAAAACGTATTGAAGAGGAAGACGAGAAGCTTTCACATAAAATTTGTCGTGGTAGGAGGAAGAAAAAAAGTGAACACTTCACGAATTTCCCCACAAAAAGCAAGGCGATGTTCCAAAAAATAACTTACAAGATAAAAATTTGGAATGCCATAAAATATTACAACATTTCCCGTTGAAATGTAGTATTTATAGTTGTAGTTGCGTAGGGAGCCGTCGTCCACGAGGGGCAGTTGTAGTAATTAATAATTGAATGAGTATTATTGGTTGATAAAAGTCAGCGCCACGAATTTAGTTTTGGCATAAACATGTATGCCGTAAATAATAGGCACTTGGAGAAGGAATTAGATGTTGTAAGTGGTCTATATTCGTAAATAATGGCAAAAATATTTTTAAGGAATAACTAAACTAACTCCTATAACTATACTATACTAGACTGCACAATCTCTAGAGGGATATAACTATTTACCCACAAACAGCATAAATACAAGCAAACGGAAATATCCAGTAAATTCTGAAAAATAAAAATAAGATTTGTTAGACTGACCATTGAGGTGCAAACAACTTAATCAATTACGATACCTTTCCTGTAATGGCTGGGGATTCGGATTATAAATTATTTTCCGTGAATTGTTACTTATAAATCAAAGGGATTAAAGCGTAAACAGGGTACGACAGTTGAATGCAGTGAAAAGAAACGACTCTTTAAAATGAGAAAAATAAAATTAGAAAATCCAATAAAAGAGATAAGGAGCGCTAAGTTAATAAAAGATAAGGTAGTCAATTTATTACTCGAAACGAAAGGGCGACGGATCATGGGATTGGAATGATTAAATGAAAGAAATTTATTAGGGATTTAATATTTCAATGAATTTTATATGCTTCATATCAGATGGGAAAAGAAGAGTTAACGCAGAAGTAGTTACCTAAACTAGTACAGAAGAATATATATTCGGCCACGACAGCGGTGGGGCAACGTCCTTGCCTCCCAAGCCAGGAGGTTGCGGGTTCGATTCCCTCCTAGGTGGGTTTTTCCTCCTAGGGTTTGGGTGATTGTAATGGTGTCTGTTATTATATAAATCATCGTTAGTAGTTCGATGAGTAGATTAAAAGAGTGCTGTTTTCGGGTTAATACTAAAATAAATAAATATCATAGAGATTGATTTATGGTAAATTAAAATGTAACAGACGCCTGGAATTCTCGAAAAATTCGAAAACGGTATATAAAAAATGAAAGAGAAAATGTCATATCTTGATCTTTTTGCAGCATATTTAAGAACGTGCTCTGTATGAAAAGTTCTTCTAGTCAGTTATAATTTTTCTTTGGAGATATAAATGAGATCTAAAAGCCTTAACATTAAATTTACTGAGCTGATAGCAATAGCTGAATTAATAATAATGAGCCAAATACGGTAAGAAAACGAAGGATGCGATCTAGAGTTAGCTTCAGGTCATATTTGAGAACGGTAGGGGAATGTGTGATGTAGCACTAATCTGAGGCTCAAGAATAAGACGTACAGTATTTAGAATGAATATTTAACTTAAAGCTTTCGAAGGGTACAAAGAATTGTAGCGGAAAAAGTTAATGTAAGTATGGAAGAATATGGGATGACCTTAGGGTTAGACATTGTATTGTAAACCGATACGTGATTGGGGACGCCCGAGTGAGGATAACTATTTGAAATTAAGTTTAGCAGCGGAGCCAACAATATTTCAATTCAACGCTGATTCTTTCAAAACATACACGGAGGAGATGGTTATTTAAGCATGGAAAGGTCTGGAATTAGGAATGAAAGTTATGCAGGGAGCTAATATTACAGTTTCGATCATGACTGATCTAGCTGCAGAATTTCTACTGACCTATCAGCCCAAGGATTTCAATCTTTGTTGAGCATACATGTATTAAAGAAAGTGGGATGATCATGGAAGAAGCTGAATTGAAAAATAATGACATTATTGAGGTTATCAAAAGACGTATCAGGTAAGCAATAAATTTTGTCCAGGAAAGAATGATTTAGATTTCTAAGGAAACTAATGTAGTGTTTTGAATTTTTAGGAGAATATCTAAGTTAATAATAAAGATTAATATATTAAAATAGTTAAAATAGAGGCTGATAAAGATTTGGAATTGGAGTTAAGAATTTGTTTTAGTCCGAAACCTGCCTCTTGTGTTAGGACATTAAGTAAGACTGGCGACTTTTTGAGATGGGTGTATGGACTAAATTCACAAGATATATATGTATATACACACATATGCACGAAAAAATATACGTATACACGTGTGTCTGATGTGGCGGTGGTTTGGATATATGATTGAATGAAAGGTGAATGGTTGGTTTTATGGGGTGGGGAAATGCAGTGGTTTCAGGGTCCCTGTATGCTTGAGTTTGAGAGAGAGAAAGGGGACCGGAGGAATTGGTTGCCCCTTTGATGCATCGAGTTGCATGGATGCAGTGAGTGCAAGAGCGGGGGAGATTTTTTTCTCCGTCTTTCACTGAAGAGGCTCCTTCCCCTACTCCCATTCTCGCATGTACCTACGTCCGATTCAAGTCCTCACACCCTGCATTTCTTTCCTCCGTTTTTATCTAGGCTTGCTCATCCCCCCTCTCCCAGTGCTTCTCGACACCGTTCCCCTCTTCTGCCCGCCTCGGACGCGTGTACCACGTTCAAGCATGCATCCATGCCCGGCCTCCGGAGTCGTCACTATAGCCCCGAGCGGGGAGGTGAACGCAATTGCAGGCGTACCTCTTGTCCGCGTGTCTTGAAAAATCACTCTCCGGTATTTTAACCGAGGGGTGAGAGTTGAACCGTATCTCAAAGCTACAAATCGGTTTACAACTGCTTGTAATTTGCACATAAGGACGCACATTTGCACTGATGGTAATAAATGGTGCGGCATTTGTTACTTGCCTACATTGCACCTTGGGTGAATATAAAATTTCTTTGTTGTATTAAAAGTGTTTTAAGGGTACTAATTGGAGCTGTGTTTGAGAAAATAAGCCTCGGGCATTGCAGGACGCACATATTCATGTACAATGCGGTTGTGTTCGTGAAAAAAATTATTTAAATTTCTTTCCATTTTAAAAGGCGAAGATAATTGCTCGACATGGAAGCTGTGTTTTATTTCCTACAATTCCTAATTACTACGTTTAGGGCTAAGTTTTTACTGACATATCTTTAGTCAACGCCGAATTGCCTTGCGCTCCGTTGCGTGTTTTGTGTCCACATTAATTGCAGTTACGCTGGATTGTAAAGAAAATAAGCGGAAAGGACGGATTGGTATAGTGCATCCACTATAAAAATAATTCCCATGGAAGAAGTAGGAACGTTTTCTTTTTTTTTTATTATTTTGAATCCGTATTTTATTTGGATAATCCGGGTATTATCCTACAAGTGTTCTTAAATTTTGTTACCAAGAAAAACTTTAAACAGACACTGCAGCTTTTTAAACTTGAGGATTTATCATCATCGAAAAGAAAAAATAAACTGCCAGTTGCTAATGTTTCGTGAAACAGGCCTCTCTTAAGAACCAACTCATGCAACTTCCTTAGATAGCTTGAAAACTGACGTTAATACTTAATTACCGCTTTCTTGCCTTCGGCAGATGGCATCTGTTACGATTGAAATTAAGCGAACCCCATTTTTTTCCTGAAAATGACTAACTTTTTAGATCTTGCCCCTAAATACCTGTAGAGTGCCTATATTCAAAACAGAGTATCGCAACTTCCCAAAAAGCAGAGAAGAAAATCGAGAGTCGAAAACGTAGTTCACATAACTTGCTTATATTTTTTGTCATTCTTAAGACGTCTTGCAGACTGCCGACTGGGAAGTTTTACTTTACACTTATTTTGAAGTAGTAAAATAATTCTTGTGAATTTAATTTTTAGAACGGTAAATACAAAATGCTTGAAACGTATTTCACTAATTTAGGTGGTAAATTTTAGAGGATTTCATTTTTATTTTTGATTTCATTTCATATTCCATGCCGTTAATTAAAATTCGCAGAGGGGTAGAAAGTCGTGGGGTATGTGAAAGGAATTGGATGTCAAAAATCTCTGCAAAGTTTATTTCTAAACTAAAATTTGAAGACCACATCTTATTTTAAGCTATGGTGCATGTTTTTCTTCAGTTGATCGAAATAATTTATGAATTCCTGATGCAGTGATAATTTGCTACCGAATTTCCGAGTAGAATAATACACTTGTTTTCCGTGCTTGCTTTTTATAATAGCATTAAGTAGATACATTGGAATGCCTGTCCCAACCTTCGGCGTAATATGCAGATCGCTAAAACTGCACCTTCCGTCAATTTGCACCGATAAGTGTTGACAGCTTTTCTTATGGGCTGGTATATGCCTACGGCGAATCTTTCCCTTCTTACTCTCCTCAATTTTTTACCTTCCTTTAATAACCACTCCACGTAAGTGGAGAATAGGGCATTAGCTTGTTTCACCTGTTTCGCAAAACAACTGCATATCTCGAAATGGAGAGGCAAAGTGAACAGTTAATATCCCCACCTCCGCAATGTTACGCGTTTAATTTCGCATTCTGTTTACCTGTTTTAGTTTTTGCTGTAATTATATTTTTTATAGTTTTATCTAATGGTATTGTTTTGACTCCAATCAATAAATGTGTTTGTTGCTTCTCTCTACTTGTGGTTTTAGCTGGGATGACGATTAATTAGATGTTTTAAATAACCTATCAAACTGTTGGCGGAAAACCCTCGCAATAAGGCTTTCCTACTGAATAGTACAAGTGCTTACTAGTTGAATTTTATTTCAAGAAACAGGCCATAGATAAAAATCACCAGCTGAAAAAACATTTAATATCCGAATGCATGTCATAAAAATTACTTATTACATGCCAATTTCCGTTGTGATCATATGAATGCTGGTGTAATATGCATATAGATCATAGTATAGAGTTGATTTTATAGTAAGTTATGGTGTCCACAGAGTGGTTACTCGAATTAATGTTGTTGCATTTTAAAGTAAATACTGGAGGTTTTGAATTAACAGAAAATGTTATGACAAATTCCAGCCATTTACTGTAGACCTGGTGGTTTATGAAATTACGGGCGTCTAGTGACTTAACATTTCAGTCATAATTACAATGACATTATCGAACAAAATATGTACTAATTCGTGTACTGAGGAAAATATTCGGCGACCGTTCGTATTCTCATTAAGAGAAGGTAATAGTCGCCCACAGCAGAGCAACCTTTTCGCATAGTTCAGTTAGAGGGAGTGTGATAAATAGTACTAGTGTTGGTATTAGAAGGCTCACAAGTGCTATCCACGTCAACCTATATTAAAAATTTGCCAATTTAACCTATGAACAGAAGCCTAATCTCCTGTAACCGTCCCTGCGAATCTCTTGGCTTTTGCTTTTCCTATGCATGTAGGCATGTCCGAAGAGAAGTTGGAAAATATAATTTCTTTAACTACCAAATCACTTTCATTTCCTCGTAGTTAGCGACATCAAAGTTTATATTTTCAATTAATTACAATATGGATAATTACGATACTTAAGGGAGCGAGGGAGGTTGGCGACAAATATAGCGTTTACATTAGCTTTCGGTCGACGGAAGTAGCCAATTGGTCTGCGATTTTGTGTCTCGTCTGACGGGCAAAATGCTAAAATTTGATGTTTCCCAAGAGGCGACTATTTAGGGATCGTAAGGAATGAAAAATTCTTCACTGTATGGATTAAAACCCAATAACCTCGGCATGGAAAGCCATTACACATTCAATCAAATTAATCAAATTCTTATTGAAATTCTTTCAGTTCTAATAACAAGCTTTAATTTATGATAAAAAATGGCGGCGTAATATTTCCTCCATTTTATCGTCTGTATTTGTTTGTTTTCTAGACAGTTCTGCATATGCGTAGCCAAAATGTGATTTGCATTTAATGATAAGCTCGGTATATATATATATATATATATATATATATATATATATATATATATATATATATACACATATGGCGTAATGCCCAAACTTTATAATCATCTTTCGAGGTTGCACTGAAAGTAAAATTGTAAGACAATCGTTTTTAATGGGATAATCACAAATTATACAAAAAACAATTGAAATAAGCTTCATATATATGTTAAAAGTACTTGGTATGGTGGGCGAAGAGAGGGGTTTGTGGGGAGAAATCCTATGGAGGCAGGAAAAGTGGATGAAGGGGGTATTAACCGGTAGTGGGATGTTGAAGACTGTGATAGAGGGGAGAATGTTGGGCAGAAGAGGAAAGGGAAGGAACAGGATAGGGATGTTGGACGGGATGAAGGGAGGAAGCGGGTTACTCAGAGCTGAAGAGGGACCTGATGTAAAGTAGGATGTTGTGTTTTGCTAGGGGTCACAAATTATTTAATTAGTAATTATGTCCATCCAAAAACCTACCTTAACCGGTAGATTACCTAATAATAATATATATGTTAAGTAATCTGGCAATCTATTTCTAAAACGGATTCTTTTAACTCATACACTTATATTATCAGTTTTTAAGGTGTCACAGATTTGTGATAGGAGAGCTATAGGATGATCACTAATCATGATGAAGTAACATTGACGGTGTAAAATCATACTACCGTCTACTTTTGAATGGGTGCGCCTATGAATTCAGACTTGTGCGTTATGGTGAACAGGCGAGAAGTGGAAAACCAATACGTGGTGGTTTTTTCGTGGGATATAAATACATCCAAAATCGTATTAAAAATGTCCTGAATGTTGAATAAATGTAAGAAATAATTCCAATACTTTTCTACTGTATAGCTGCGATCTTTTTATGAGCAACATTATTTCTCGACTGGTTGTGGTTGTCATTCACTTAGACAGAAGCTATAAAACTTATTTCGTGGCTTAATTTTTCTGAAATGATACTGTGGAGAAGGTGGAAGTTTCTTTACATATATTTCTCAAATAACGTGCATTTTAATTTCAAATCAATATGAGCAATGTACAGATATGTTCATAAATTAGCAGTAATCATATAACTAAAGATAGCGTAAAAATGTGTTAGCACTTTTTGAGGGAAATATCAACAGAGGTTAGCCTTCAAGGATTCTACCGTGTGTCCAAAACCAGTAATATTTATTGTTTTTAATATTTTTATAAGTGCTTCAGAGTTTATAATTAATTATTCGTCATCATAAAGAATTATCAATCCAAGGATTTTTTTCTTACAGCGATCCAATATGTCTTTATATGCCCTTTCACATCGTTCTTTGCTCGTTTATTCTACTGACACCTTCCATCACCTGCTTTGCGTACATCACCCTCTGCAGTTCTTCCTATTATTCATTATTATTATTATGTAAATTAGTATACCACCCACGCCTCTTGGGTTCCCATTTACACTCCGTCAGTTTCTCTCGTCAACTCCTTCCTCCCCGATCCCCTCTTCTCCGCCCCCTCCCCTCGCGGCTCCCTCACATACGCCTCCCCCTCTTGTCCCACCTCCCACATCTGAGAGACACCTGGCGGCCGAGGCTAGCCCTCAAAACGTACCCAATACCGTCCCGCCCAGTGGTTCACCTCCTCCTCCGACCTCCATTTAGACCCCTCCCTTCCTCAATAGCGTATCTCTTCTCCCTCACTCCCCTTTATCTTTTCTCTCCCTCCTCGTCTCACTCCATGAGCCTTTCGTTCTCTCTCTCTCTCTCCTCCTCCCTTCTTCCCTTCACCCCCCTGTCTCTCTTTCTCCGACCTGCCGTGGACCTTCTTCCTCTCGATGCCTTCCTCTTGATGAAGCATTCAGGCAGGACCCGTCCGCGTCTTTCAGTCCTTCCCTCGGGTTCCGGCAGAGGGCCACTCCGGTGCCGTTTCGGCCCAAGCGATGCTATAAACGCAAGCTGACGCAGTCCTCCCGACCTGGGTTTGAGGCGAAGATTGACCAGTCTTCCGACCCAGCGCCCTTCCGCTCAAAAATAAGAGCAGGAGTAAACCTGTGATCGTGCATTTGTGTCAAGCTAATGGAATTATTCAAAGCATGCCTAATTGGGTCTTTCTTTGAGCTTTCTTAGAAGTCGTTAACCGAAGTAAGTCGATGACGAAATTGTTCCAAATATGGGTGGATAAGTGTCCGATCGTTTGTCCTGAGAAAGTGTGCAACCAGGCATGTATGTGCCCAGATGGGCACACATAAATTGTCTTAATTGATTCGTACAATTATTAATTCTTGGAAGCCTCAACGAAACATAAACAAATAAAACCAATATATACTTCTCGCTAGTTTCTTATGGCTATTAGATTTTTGTCATCCTTCTGTTAGCGATAGTCACGACATGTAGAAGAAGCAACCACCCACAAGTATCAAGTAAACAAAATATGTTTTTATATTTTGTTAGCTAAACTGGACTTATTGAATTTACTGATAACTTTCTTTTGCTAGTGTAATTATATATAGATATAGCTTCAGCATATTTCGCCTTATGATCAGCAAATCAACCTTTGCGTGTGGCTTTGTCTCTCTCTCTCTCTCTCTATCCGTTACTCAGTTATGTACGTATGCCTCGTCATGTCTCGAATTACTATCGCTACCCATTTCTGCATAGAATATATAGATTGTAAATAACTTGCTTCCTGTTGCAAATGGCGGGTGCTTCAATTTGTTGCATAAAAATCACAGTAGTATAATAAATAGTATGTATAAGTAGTTCGCTGCGTAACCATAAGAATCACCCATGCATACGTGTAGGTGGGAAGCGCAGCACCTTAAACCACCAGAATTATAGGGTTTGCCTTCTACTCCCAACCGTGGGGTGCCTTTGTTGGTTGAGAACTCATAAGGCCTAACCCAGACCCATGTGTATTTTCCATGGAAAAATCTACATAATCGCGTATTAACAGTCTGGAAACAATTAAAATGGTTTTGGCACATTATTTTTTGCATGATAATACTGGTCACTTCAAGCATTAATTCAGGACATAGTTGTGGACAACCCCTTGTCGCGATCAGTCGATTGGTGAGTCAGGCGGTAACCGGAAGTGATGTCGTTATGAGATGAATAGAAATACCTTCCGAAGTTCCAAGGCATAGCAAATTCCTACGATGTTTTTGGCGAACACATTTTTCGTAACAAATATTATGGGCAAGTATTAAAAAAGTGTTTTGCAGAAGCATGGATTTATTTATCTATATTGAGGCAAGGGAAATTGGATTCAGGACACCGTATTCGTACGTATATTACCTTAAGAGTTCAAGTATCTTATGTACTTTAATATAACAATTTCATTTGCCTTTTCCTGATTACAACCGCACAGCTTTCAGCCAATAGGGACCTTGGGTTATTTTTAAGTGCCAGTAACATTTCGGAGGAATGTGCAATGGGTGACAATTATGCCTTTCAGCGGATGACTCCCGCCCCTGCTTAGAAGGAGGCCACGAGGTCTTTTTTCTTATTTATTTGCACGAACCTCCCGTTTCCCGTATTCACCTTTGTCGCACCGATGGTTAAAGATATAACTCGCTAATGGATAAGCAGGAATGACGCTTAATCTCCTTCAGATCATGTGACGGCAAAGTTAATATTTATGAGCCGATGATTTGCCACTATAGAGGTCGAATACGGACCGATCGAAAGTCTTTGTCTGCAAGGGATTAGATGCTAGTCTCATAAGTTTGGAGGAAGTAGAAGGAACTTTATCACGAAGCGGAAGCTACAGGGACAAAAGAAGTCCCTATATCATATTAAGAAAAATTCTATTAAAAAGCCAAAGCCTAAGTTTGAGTTAGTGATGGATATTGGGTGAAACGTCTGAGTATCCATTCCCACTTTTATCTTTTTTTTGACAGAACCTGGTTTCAACAAATTATTGCCATCGTCAGGTATCGCCGCAACCTTGTTGATCTTATTGGGTGTTGAGCAGTGGAAAATGAGAGGCTTCAATATGCGGATTAAAAGGTTAGTGAATGAAGGTATTTATTCCAAGACTTATCTCATGCTTAAAACTGAAAAGATGGTAGCCATTTTTCCCTTTCATCAGTTTTTTGATTTGTGCATTTATTGAATATATTAATTTGGATACTTTATGAGTCTGCAGACGGAGGTCACGGGAAATGATATGATTCAGTTTTTGACGGCCTTCCTCATCAAATAGTCATCGATATTGGCAACATTTGATCTCAGCCTTCACGTTTTGAAAATCATATTTAATATTGTGAAATAATTTTTGATAAAATAATGTGATATGTAATTTTAAAATTCTTTGGTTATAGGACACGAGTGAGCTCTCAAATATTCATCGGAAATTCTCCTCGATAGTTTAAGAGATTCGTTTGCATTTATCTTTTACAGGTAGCTTTTAACTAAATACTTGTAATTGATATTACTTTCAGACAATTTCATAAGCAAAAAAGTACTATTAAAGCCATGTATGTGGATGAAAATTTGACTATTGAAAGAATAAGGGGACGGTTTTGTTCACATTAAAGGCATTCATCACCGTCGATTTCGTCGCGTCAAATTACTTGACGGATAACATTTTTGCCACCTGCCCCGAAGACGCATTCTGGACAGACGGCGAGACTGCTGTCCGTCGAGCCAACTGACGCGGTGATCTCCGGAAGATGAATGCCTTCACTTGCATAACACCTCGGAAGCTTGTAGAATTTCACGTGTTTACGTTGCTGAGTTTAAGTTCGACCAGTTTCCTTGTCTGGAAACCTTCCGATTCGATCAGTCCTTTTAACAGCCGCAGATTATAATCGAAATGGAGATTTCGTGACGATAGTTTGAATGTCTTTTCAAAGATCTAGGGTCAGGTTTATTATAACGTCTTGCTAAACTGAAGGTTAACTTTAACTTACAGTTAAAGCCAAAACTTAGTCGTATGACCACTAGTTAAGGCCAAAAGTGACCGTCAAACAACTGAGTAACTGACAGACGATAATACTACCATTACAGTGCTCACTTTTACCCCGGAGATATATTATTTTTTATAGAATCGATATCACATTAATGAGCAATTGGATAAAACAAGATGTTATTAAATCAGGCCTGATTTTCAACGAAAAATCAAGATAAGTTCGAAAAATAAATGAATTTATTGGGAAAAATAATTAGCATTCTTATATTATTCTGCTTTGGACCTGGTTTCCTTTCAGCTCAAAAATCTGCTATTTTCTTTGATAAGAAAATTGATAACAATGGTTTTGAGAAAACTTGATCGTCACCCTTGAATATTCATGTTCAACATAGTCATGTTTTCCTTCGATGTAGCATGATGAAATATTTCCTTCCTCTTCTTGCTTTCAGATATATGATTCAAGTTTAGATTAACCAATTGGCCAACTTGATAATGTCGTAGTAGCTGACGTTTTAAGGAAAATTATGAAATTAGACATTGTGCTTGGTGCTTGATGAATATAGATATTTGTTCAATGAAGTGTGATGTAAGCTGAGAATTCGCATAATTCATTCCAAAAATACTTATTTTTATGACATATTATTAGTTTAATGTGCAATGTCTATGATATACAAATTTAATTGGTTTGACTTCAGTATTGCGTAAGCGGCAGCAGTTGCAAGTTGAAGCGTTCAATTCCCATACAGTAACGTTGGAGGTAACACGTAACGAACATTACCCTGGATTGAAATTTTACATTTGCCTGAAGAAG
This sequence comes from Hetaerina americana, assembly GCF_022747635.1. Classification (NCBI taxonomy): domain Eukaryota; kingdom Metazoa; phylum Arthropoda; class Insecta; order Odonata; family Calopterygidae; genus Hetaerina; species Hetaerina americana. The sequence continues at coordinate 60,616,729 of NW_027286763.1, forward strand.
CTGAAGCTTATACAATGTATTTTTGTACATAATAAAACTATGTATAGAGAGCCGAGACCTATGCAATGCACATGCAAACTTATGTTCTTCCCAAGTGTATTTAAAATTAAAATTAAAATGATAGCAGAAGGTAGACTATTGCAAAGAAAAATCCGGGGCTCCAGTGACAGCTTTTACGGGAGTAAACACTTACACCGCTGCTACCATTTTGAGAGTAGATTGTCAAATAATGTTGGGAGTAATATCAGAAATATAGAGCAACCTGAATGCTTGTAACAGATAAATTGCACTGGATATCTGTTTATGGGCGGCGGATTTTCTGAGGCTGTTTATATCCAAACGACAGGACATTCTCGTGCCTGTTATATGCAGTTAAAGTTAATATTACAGGAAGATAAGAGTTTTTCTTCAAGATTATTATATTTTTCTATTACCCAGGAAAGGTTGCTATAGGGAAGAAAATGCTCTCTCTTAAGTCATCCTTGGCATTACATAGGCCTTGAATGGGTATTTATTCAAACGGAAGTATCATTTCAATTCCACTTGTTTCCGTCGCCATTACCTTAGGTGGCTGAATTTGTTTTAATTTGCAATAGCATACGTTGACGCAATATTGCTGTCAAATAAATGAAGCTAGAACTAGATACACATTAAACTTTAAGCTGACAATAAAGTATAAAATTTCGTACAGTAAATTTAAAATTGCGCATAAAAATATATGAAAATTCTATATTTAAGTCCTTGTAGTTTAGGGGTGACGTTCATATTATATTTATGTATAATTTTCTTAAATAATTTGGAATTTTATTGAAAAAATTTTAAAATACGGATCCCGTTAAATATGTTTCGTCTTATAAGATAGAAAAAGTACACTGGGATGGAAAACAATAGATAATTTCTGAAATCCATAAGCTTTCCTGCGTAAATTACCTCCGCATTTTTTAAATTAATGTGATTCCGAAGTATTCTACAGATTTTTCAGTTTCAATGCAATGCTTATAATTAGATACGTCCGGTGGTATAACCCCTTCTGTCATTTATACATTTTGTGTGAGTTATTGTTTAAAATACAAATTCATTCAAACTCCCGTAACATCATCCTTTTATATAATTAGTTTCATTTGGTTGATGCTGTTGAATTTTTATTTGCTTGATTAATTTTATCAATTTATCATTTAATCTAGCGCCAGTCTAAGTATACTTATCATTCATCGGAGTACTAGTTTTGGAGTAGCATAGAAAGAAACACTGATTTAAACCGACCGCGGCGACCAAGTTACTATTGATGGGCCATGACAACTAGAAGCTCATGTGAGCAAATCATGCCTCCGGCAAAGAGGTCGTGTTATGCCTAGGATAGTAGCATTTATTGAATTTTTCATTAAATAAGTAAGTATATTTGAGAAAATAACCTGTACAAAGCCCTACCATAAGCCACTTAAAACGTAGATGAGCATAAAATATATCTCACCCAGGGTTGCAGGATGAATGACTTCTAACCAGTCCAGTCCTCCTTATTTTGGGATGACCTTTTTGGTATTCCCTTTCGTTTTGAATCTCCTCCCCCCATCCTCCTGCTACTCTGGGTGTGTCCCGTTACGAAGATGCTGGTCGTTTCCCAAACAGCACTCTTAAAAATACGGTCTATAAATGCCGTTAAATTTTTATTGGCTCTTTATTCATGTACGGAATAAGCTCAAAGCAAGGGTGGATCCACCATATTAGAGTTCTAAGTATTTTTGGCCAAACCACTTTCCCCGCTTAGGAACATGGGGAAAATATAATACGAATTATTAGTATGTTTTACCTTTTAGATATGCGAGTTTATTTACCAGAAAATTAGTTTTGCCAAAATTGATCGTAGGATTAATTTGAAGCGTAGTATCGGATTATAATCTGCATGGACGAAATAAATTTTAGACTTAGTGATACACTTCTATACCTTTGTACCTTGTTTAAATCAGAGATATTATCTGATGTCAAAATATTTGGTTACATGTTTAAAATTCTCAGAAGTAGTTAATTTATAGTATGTTTTCTGTTTTGATGTGGCTTGTGTACTTCTTTAATGTGTTTTTAAAGACATTTCGTCATGGATAATTTGTGTTTTACTATTCAACTAAATTTTTTTTGATATTTCTCCGAATGAGCCACTTTTAGTGCGCGTATTTCCCAATCTTTTAGAGTTAGTAAAAAAATACCGAGAGAAGAATATGACGCGGAATATGGAGATAAAACATATCCTTAGATATTTTAGGGCTGTGCGAGGTGAGATGGCAGGATAGATGAAATTACTGGAGCAATAGTTATGGATTAATATAGTGTCGAATAAGACAGCCAGCATTAGATGGTATTATGATTGGACGAAAAAGTTGGGCGGAGCGTAGCAAACATGGAGCTGGTAAGTGGTAGAATATGTTTAGTTAAGGTAAAGGGTGAACCAACTAACGCATTCATTAGTCAGGTCTACAGGGTTCGTCCAGAAAATAAGTGTACTGACTCCTGGGCTGGGCGCGCCGCTCCGGGCGCGCCCAGCACCGCTCTGACGGGCTGCGATTGGAGGGGGGTATGTTGGCAAGCGACGCTGAAAAAGGCAGTCGGCTCTGAGCTGTGGTGTAGTGAGGAGCTCTGTTAACGCGAACCTCCACGCTCGACCCACGTCACGGAACGCGATGCCGAAGTTTTTGGAGCAGCGTTATTCCATCAAATTTGCGGTAAAGCTTGGGAAATCGTCTACCGAAATTGTCGGTATGATTAACCAGGCTTACGGGGAGTCAGCCATGTCGAGAAACATGATCTTTCGGTGGCACAAGATGTTCGTGGAGGGCAGAGAAGAGGTCGACGACGAGTCTTCGAGAGGTTCCCGATGATGCCTTCGCGGGAGCGTTCCAGGAATGGGAACGCCGCTGGAACAAGTGTATCGACTCACAAGGGTCCTATTTTGAGGAATATTAGCTTAAGATATGTAAAAGTGTAATAAATTTTTTTTCCTGAGCTCAGTACACTTATTTTCCGGACGAACCCTGTATATGGCGACAAGTAATCATAGGAGAATTCTGCATGTCCGGGTTTTCACCGCGTTGTTGTTTGAAGCCGACAACAGTTTCGCCGAAGTTTCATCCGGCGTCTTCAGGTCGAAGATGAGGGACTCAGATTTTGGCCGTCCTTATATAGGTGGTCCCGTCCAAGTGCTGCTCTCTGATTGGTCCTTTTTCGGAGGACTCTCTTCCACGCGTTGTGGAGATGGTAGCCTTCATCTCTATTGAAATTCGCCGGGTTTTTGGCTATCTCAATAGCTTCTCTGATTAGGCGTGGGTAATATCTACTTTCTTTACTTATGATTGTAGCGTCATGGAATAGAATATCATGGCCGGGTTCACTCCATTTATGCTCGGAGATGGCCGAGAGGTGAAACTGTTTGTTCGTAGTAGCCCGGAGGTGTTCTTTCATCCGAACTTTCATAGCTCGGCATGTTTCCCCGATGTAGGCTTTCCCACATGAACACGGTACTTGATAGACCCCTTCGTATAGGTCTTTCGAGATTTTGTCCTTCGGTCCGGGGAGCGCGTCCGCTATTTTCTTGGTGCAGTTGAATCTTGTCACCACGTCGTGCTTTTTAAGGATTCTGGCTATCTTCTCGGATGTTCCGGATACGAAGGGGATAGTCGCGTATGCCTTTGGGTCCGGTTCCGTCTGCTTGATTGACTTGTCAGAATCTCGTCTTCGCCTTTCTTCCCTGGCGGTCCTTTTTAGGACCATATCGTTCCGATAGCCGTTTTGTTTTAGTGCTCTCAGGAGATGTTTCTTTTCAGTCAGCAGAGAATCGGCGTCAGAGATTTCATACGCTCTGTGAACTAGTGTGTCCACCAAAGATGTCTTTTGGAGCGGATGGTGGTGAGAGGTTGCGTTTAGATAACGGTCGGTGTGTGTCTTCTTTCTGTAAACAGCATGTCCCAGCTTCCCACAACTCTTCTTTTTGACTAAGACGTCCAGGAAAGGTAGTTGGTTGTCCTTTTCTACTTCCATCGTAAATTTGATGGAATGATGTTGTGAGTTGAGAAATTGAAGAAATTTCTGAAGTTCTGTTGCGCCGTGCTGCCAGATGACGAAAGTATCATCCACATATCTTAACCACATCCTAGGTTTTTTCTCGTACTGATTAAGGATCTTTTCTTCAAAATGCTCCATGAACAGGTTAGCCACTACCGGAGACAGCGGCGAACCCATGGCTGCACCCTCTGTCTGCTCGTAGAATTCTTCGTTCCACAAAAAAATAAGCATTCGTGAGGCAATGCTCCACCAGTGTGGGGAAGTCTTCCGGAATGCCGTTGGTGGTTAGGCCTCTGATGATCTCCACCGATTCCTTAATCGGGATGTTAGCAGAGCTCTAATAAAGAAATCCCTCATTCCGATGGAAGAACAACGTGGACTATTTTCTTCGGCTCCCAAACCACCCAGATTATACGGACTGCCGAAAATACATAAGGAGGGGATACCACTCCGACCTATAGTCAGCCAGATCGATGCTCCAACATACGGACTGGCGAAATACCTGGCCCAATCTCTACAGTTCTACGTCGGAAAAACATCGTCATTCGTGAAAAACTCCGGGCATTTCATCGACATCCTGAAAAAGATCACAATGGACAGCAACGAATTATTGGTGAGCTTCGATGTTGTTTCACTGTTCACTAACATCCCGATTAAGGAATCGGTGGAGATCATCAGAGGCCTAACCACCAACGGCATTCCGGAAGACTTCCCCACACTGGTGGAGCATTGCCTCACGAATGCTTATTTTTTGTGGAACGAAGAATTCTACGAGCAGACAGAGGGTGCAGCCATGGGTTCGCCGCTGTCTCCGGTAGTGGCTAACCTGTTCATGGAGCATTTTGAAGAAAAGATCCTTAATCAGTACGAGAAAAAACCTAGGATGTGGTTAAGATATGTGGATGATACTTTCGTCATCTGGCAGCACGGCGCAACAGAACTTCAGAAATTTCTTCAATTTCTCAACTCACAACATCATTCCATCAAATTTACGATGGAAGTAGAAAAGGACAACCAACTACCTTTCCTGGACGTCTTAGTCAAAAAGAAGAGTTGTGGGAAGCTGGGACATGCTGTTTACAGAAAGAAGACACACACCGACCGTTATCTAAACGCAACCTCTCACCACCATCCGCTCCAAAAGACATCTTTGGTGGACACACTAGTTCACAGAGCGTATGAAATCTCTGACGCCGATTCTCTGCTGACTGAAAAGAAACATCTCCTGAGAGCACTAAAACAAAACGGCTATCGGAACGATATGGTCCTAAAAAGGACCGCCAGGGAAGAAAGGCGAAGACGAGATTCTGACAAGTCAATCAAGCAGACGGAACCGGACCCAAAGGCATACGCGACTATCCCCTTCGTATCCGGAACATCCGAGAAGATAGCCAGAATCCTTAAAAAGCACGACGTGGTGACAAGATTCAACTGCACCAAGAAAATAGCGGACGCGCTCCCCGGACCGAAGGACAAAATCTCGAAAGACCTATACGAAGGGGTCTATCAAGTACCGTGTTCATGTGGGAAAGCCTACATCGGGGAAACATGCCGAGCTATGAAAGTTCGGATGAAAGAACACCTCCGGGCTACTACGAACAAACAGTTTCACCTCTCGGCCATCTCCGAGCATAAATGGAGTGAACCCGGCCATGATATTCTATTCCATGACGCTACAATCATAAGTAAAGAAAGTAGATATTACCCACGCCTAATCAGAGAAGCTATTGAGATAGCCAAAAACCCGGCGAATTTCAATAGAGATGAAGGCTACCATCTCCACAACGCGTGGAAGAGAGTCCTCCGAAAAAGGACCAATCAGAGAGCAGCACTTGGACGGGACCACCTATATAAGGACGGCCAAAATCTGAGTCCCTCATCTTCGACCTGAAGACGCCGGATGAAACTTCGGCGAAACTGTTGTCGGCTTCAAACAACAACGCGGTGAAAACCCGGACATGCAGAATTCTTCAAGCCACCGCCGCGAAAATCTACGCAGCCAAGTAATCATAGGGTTGGAGAAATAGGGTTTCTGATTAATTATAGGAAATAATTACGGGCGCCCATGGGAGAAAATAGTTGATGGTGATTGCAAGGCGGTGGTGGAAGAAGAGAGAGGTGGGAGCGAGGTAGAGGGCTTCTGCTCAAGACCAAGGAACAACCTCGAGGAGATAGTAATAGGGTTTTGCAGGAGAAATGTTTTATTTAAACGATCACTTTAAACGCAGCAGTATATGTAGATATACGTGGAAACTGCCTGGGGATTCCGAGAGGCATCAATTATTATTATATTATGAGTAGGCAGAGATATAGGAAGAGCATAAATCATTCGTACAGTTTCCCGGGATCGATTTTCGTTTCTAATCATGATTTAGTACTGATGAATTGTAATGTCAGATTCTAGGGGATAAAATAAGAAAGACGGAAGAGAAAATGGAATATAGAAGCAATAGATGGGACGAAGAGGAAGGAGTACCAGGAGGCAGTTAGAAAAATTATGAATGAGGAGAGGAAGACGAATGAAGTATGGGAATTATGAGAACATTGCAAACAAGGGATATCTAAAGCCGCAAACGAAATTTTACGAACAATTAATCTGAAAGTACAAAGAAACAATGGTTTATATTTGACGTTAGGAAAAAAGACGAGAGAAGGAAAGGGAAGAATTGAAACAGATGCATATTTGGAGCATAGTAGATGCAATAGTGATAATGATTTTGTATTTGACAAAGTTTATTCGAAAAGAAAAATTACAGGGCGTTTGGTATTCAATGTAATAAGTTTGGTCTTGAGCTAAATACGATTGCTTCGGTGAATCTACTGTGCGTACCTTTTCATAAACCTCAGTCACCTTACCGTATTCCTGGAGTTGTTTCCCAAAGTTACGAGCCCAAAGTTTCTCAAAGTTAACAGAGTTACGAGATGTGTTGTCATAATTTGCTCAAATGAATTTCTCTCGTGGTAAAAATAATAATAATAATACACTTTATACGCCCAATTGAGATACTATGTGCGGTTTTCAATGTTTAATGTTGCATTGAAGCCTTTTCGGACTGCTTTTAAAACTTATTATAACTTGGAAGAAAACGAGCCCTATATATCCCAACTGCTACCTTCAGCCATATTTTTTATCTAAATGTCCTAGAATGTTGCTGCGCATGTGTCTCTACATTAGAGACATGTTAATTCGAGATCGATTCGCGTGAAATTCATTGCAATGTTGGCAGTTAAGTTTTAAGTACTATATTTTCCCTAATATTCAATTTAGCATTATCATTTACGGAACAAACCTTTGTAAGTTTCCAAAATACTTTTTTCAAACACATTAATACGAGACATTTAAATACTTATGTTCCATTTCACTAGGACCTTAATTTCATATTTAAAGAAAAATGTATGCATACACATTATTCAACCTAAACTCGTTCTTCCTTTTGTAAGTCTTGTTGATGGCGTCTCAATGGGTGTCTTTGCATGCAATCTCTTTGTTAATATGGTATGATATACGGTCTTCTTTTGTCCCCGAATTGTTTCATATCAGGCAACAGATAAGATCTACGTCTGCACTGAGCTCTTTTGAAATTATTTCATTAAGTATATTCTTTACAAAGATGTTCATGATAATCTTTTTTGTCTCAGGCGTAACTTTGTGGAATTTTCATAACATAATGAAATGTAATCATGAAATGAAATGATTTCATGATAATCATTATTCGATTAAAAATAAAGGACAGTTAAATTATTTGAAATTGATAGTGAATTACGAGGGCGTTCTGAATCAACTTGCGTTCTCTCTAGTAGTCTCTTAGAGAGCATCCGTCTGATTTTTTTTCACCAGTTTATATATTTTGGAAAAGATTGTTTCTGCTATTTTTATGAGAGAAGAATAATTCAACCCCAATGAAATCTTCCGGGCAATTTTCCGGGAAAAAATTGGTGCGCGCATTTGTCCGTTTCATATCCATTCCATTTTATGACACGACCCGGCAAGTCAAGTGCGTGGGAATTAGCTGTGAATGAGCAGGAGAAAGGAGTTTTTTCCTCAGCGGTAAAATTTTCGAAGTGGCGAAGGAAGACGTCTTCTTACCTTTTCAAAGCGGACGTTAATTAGAACTTCCTTTCTCTTGGTTTTCTGAAAACGCGTGAATGAGTCCCCCATAAAAGAAGTCGGAGAAGGAATTTTCCCCCGTCCCATGCCCAATTTAATTTTTTTTCATTGTACCGTCATTCAAAAAGGCTCGGTGGCTTTTGATGATGCATTTCCCCACAGCTGCATTCAGGTAGCGGCAGCATCGCCTCATATGAAGTCGTGGGGAACATTGATGATATTCTTAATCGTTTCTTTACGGTTTTGTATTTTTTCCTATAGCTGCTGACAAATTCTTGGAGCTACTATTTATTTAAATAAAGCATATGGATCTGGAAAGTGTTGGATCATATGGATCTGGAAAGCATATTGATCCGTATTGTTTTGTTTACCTGTGCTTTTGAAAAATTTCTCTCGTGATACTCCTCATATTGGTGAAATTTACGTGCGAATTGCCTCAAATTAATTTAAAAAAAACCCCAAATCAAATGCAGAGTAGCGTTAATTTTATTAATTTAGCACACAAAAATGACATGAATTCGTCGATAATGATACAGCCGCTAATCACTAGTGAAAAAAAAAAAATATTTTTGCCGTTGATTTTAAATAATAAAACGGTTTATCGCACGGACCAATAGCGTATAATATGACCGATTAATCTCTATTAATAATTTTCGTGAATGCATAGGTCAGACACTTATTTCAGGTAGTATAACCGTTGGCTCTTTGTTTGTTTAGCATGAGAAATGAAGATGAAGGATAAAATTCTATTTTCTTTTCCCCAAATTATTTCTAAAAAAACAGGCTACCATATGTTTTAACCTATTCTAGTTTACCGGTAATGGTTCTTCTACAACGAACGTTCACGTGATAAATGATAAATGGTTTACAAGAATGTCTTCATCATATGCGCGTTTATAAGATTTCTCAACATTTCTTGACAAAAGTAATCAGTCAAATATATTTTTCCCATTGGAAATTTTGAGATTGCAAATCATTGACCGGAATGTATGATCTTACTCGCGGTATTTTTCGTAACGATGACAAAGAAAACTTTGCCGACGCCTTCAGCGCCTTCAAATATTTTTGCTTTTATTTATGTTTTATATCTTTACTTTAATATTGATTTATATCATACGTAATCGGTTCGAATTGCGTCTATTAACAAACATAAAGATAAAATTAATTCGCCGAAAGTATAGCAAATGTAAATATCTAATTTTAGAACTTCAATTACTGACTGACCGGTCGTATTCGTACAGCATTCCTAGAAAGAGCAATACAGGTGTCATGAGTGTCAGGACTGAGTGTATTATATCGCATGTTCTTCTTCGATAGAAAGTTTCCTTTATTAAAATTATATAGAAGGTACACTTATGCAAGCCTGTCAAGAGGTGGTTTTATCCGTGACCCTAAATGGTTAAAGGGATTGGGAAGGAGAGCAGCTGGATTTTTATCGGGGGTTAAAGGGACTTCTCAACCTTCTATGGACAAGGGAAATCACTGAGGCACAACACATTGAAGAATCCTCTTCCAGATACGTCCCGGGGATGGGTGGAAAAAAACCCCCGGTAATTTCCTGACACCCTTCGTTTAGGGATCACACGGATGTGGCCATGGGAGTTACTTGATATTCAACTGAAATACCAGTGTAGACCGTTACCTGGTAAAGGTGGACAATAGTTTTTGAAAGGAGGGCTGCGCAGCCATAATATTTTTCATATTCGGCATTGCAATTTTTTTAGAATAATTTGTTTAACACAGTTTCTTATTGTACTATTATTTTTCAGACAAAAATTTGAACAAAACGCCACTTGAGATACCCATATTTATGTACTTTTACAACTGAATATTTGAGTTAGCATTAAAATATGTTTATGCCCTTCATCTAAAATCGTATACAATGAAAATTACTTAATATAACCAGAGTTGGATTTATATAATCGAGTAATGGTCTAATACTCTTGTATGGCCGAAAAATCATTATCTCAGTGAATAAATGCAAGAACTGGGTCCCTTTATGTTTCCATGCCTTCTTTTAATAAGTTTCTAAAATCCTTTATAAGGGTTTTCGGTCAGTGGAACTGCATAATTTTCATATTAAAATCTAGATTTTCCATATTCTCTTTCATTATATTATTTCCCTATCTATTTTTGCATTATTTCCTTTTCTCTCTGTCTCTTCCCTTACTTTTAATATTTTGTAGATTTAATTTACTAATATTATTCCTCTTGTAATGTGTCTTTTGATTTTATCCCTTTTTATTTACAACGCTTTCCGTGGGGTACTTAGTTCGTATGTCTCTCTCCAAAATTCAGTCGTTGGTGATTTCTCCCGTGAATAATTAGGCCAGGTCAAATATTCTGGCAGTGTTGAGCGGAGATTTCTTTGCCTTCAGTCTTCTCTTTTGGGTCAGACAAGTGACGTATAAAGCTACAAAAAGTAAACATAATATCAATATTCTAAATGTTTATATTCAATTCTTGTGGTGATATCGATTCCGAGATATGTTCGTTGGAAGAATCGACTCGGGTTTATTACTGTAGACTTGAGGAAAAATAATTTTTCCCAAGTAACCTCTCGAAAAATCCAAAGTTTTAAGTTAAAAAACTTTAAAATAGTTTTATATGTATAAAACCCTTATGAAGGGGTCTTAAAAACAGGCTCCGAAAAAGTTGTATATAAGTAACACGAAAGGATTATTTTCTCATGATGTAAATGTATATACTTCCACAATTCAAAATAGACATGAGCTCATGAGAAAATGTGATTGGATTTGTGGCAGAAACAAATTGAAGGCCACACCGACTTTGAATAGTATTGACGTTGAAATAATTTCGAGAAAAAAAGTGGGTGCAGCTATAGTTGTATAGAATATACGAGTATCTTAAGTAACGTTAATGATATATGTATAACGTACAAAGATGTTGACCAACAATAAATGTTATATTAACATTTTCATAAATAAAACGTTCATAATATACATAATAAAAAAAATTTCATGATATATGAATTTTTATAATAAGATAGAGGTTATTGATCGTTATAATTTTCAATGGAGAACCATATTTTAATTTTACTTATCTTTGACTTCATTATGTATCTTAGTTCCTCTAGCCAATAGATATTAGACTTATTAAAGATAAAATTGGGGAAGTCTTCTCCTGACTTGACATTGTAAGTGGTCATTGTTTTGATAAAAAAACTTAAAACATTTGAAATGAAAGCATTTGAATTATCATTTTGGAAAAAAAATAATAATTTAATTTTCATTGGACGGAATAATTAGAAATTTTATCAAATCAGAGCGTAAGCAAGGATGAGAGGATTCCATTTTTATTTGGACATCCCCGACGGACGTTTGATTCGGCCCGTGATAAGTAACGGTCTGAATCCCCGAATAATCTTCCCGAAGAATAACATATTCAAATATTCGTGTGTGTAGCTAACCTTACTGGAGAAAATTAAACATCTAAAGTATTTACAGAATCAAAGCAAGGCTCCTTTTTTAATTTGGAGAGGAAGATTTCCTTGATTCGGAAATGATTGATACCGAGCGTCGTCAAGTATAGGTTAGTATAAGAAGCAATCGTCCCCTTCCGTTAGGCTGCATCATCATCCCTTTATTTACAGCCACCCTGTTTCCATCTGCAAAGAGTCCTCATCCTCTCCCGCCCCCCCAACCCCACCGCCACTCGCTTACTGCTCTCCCGCTAACACCTCCCCCTCTCTTCGCCTTTTACTTCAGTCTTAGTCCCCTTCCACCGCCACCACTTCCACCCCAACCTTCCCCCGGGCCGCTCTCCTCCTTACCCATGGATTCTATCTCAAGGAAGCCTTTGCCCCAGACTGCATTGTGTTCCTAATCGCCTCGGGCGGGGTGGAAGGGTGTGGATGCCGGGCGCGGGGGAGAGGGGGGGGAAGAGAGGGGAGTGGGGCTGCGGCGTCGGGGTAGATGGTTACGGGATACGGCGAGGAATTTGGGAATTTGGAAAACATACGCCAGTGCTTTGTTGTCATGCTCATTCCCCCTCCGCTCTCGCTGCATTCAATTCACATCGCATTCCCACTGCCATCCCTTTCTCTCCTCTCTCTCTCTTTCTCTCCCTCCCTCCCTCCTCCCGCCCAAAGCCTCTTCTCCCTTTTTGCCACCTCCCTAAAAAAATATAACCCTTCCTTTTTCCCATTCCGTGAATCGCACCGTTTTCCTCGCGTGGAAAAAAAACAACTACCTCTATCAACTCGATTCCATCCCGTTTTCCGTTAGGGACCCGCTCCTTCCGTAAATCATCCACGCAACGTCGATTTCTGTATGTGCCCATCTCCTCTGGCTTTTTTTATCGCCTAATACGCCCCTTTCCCCTCAATTTAGTGATTGTGATCTTATTTGTTTTCTTCGAGATCTGGATGTATATAAATCAGGCACGTCAAAATGGGCACTAAAGTGACTGGAAAAGCAGTTCTATAATATGGAAAAGAAATAATTATTGAAATGAGGCGAACGGTATTCTTGAATCGATTAAAAGTATTCAAACGAAGAAACAGCTTTCACCTTCTGTTTAAACTCATAATTACTCGTGATAGTTTTGAGGTTCCTAATGAGGCTGTTGTGCACATTTAAACCTATTGATTTTGGAACAAATATTTTTCAATGTATCGAGAGGAGGAATATGGAAATCACCGAGTTAGTCTGTTAACACAGCTTTTAAAACACAAGTTTAGAATGTACGTAATAGAGGAAATAGGTTTAACCCAGAGTAATTTCCAAAACGTCCACCGTTCAACGAGAGGTATGGGATGAGATTTAGCTCTTTAAAAACAAGAGTGATAGGATTCTCTAGAAGTGGGAAATCTAAGTCTGGCCATCACGAAGGACAAAAAAAAACACTTCACATTGATTTTCGAGATACACGTATAATCGAGATTTCGCGGATTCTACTGCGCAAAAACATCTCATGTGAAATTTTTCCTTAAATCCAATTAAATTTAAACAATTCTGGTGGTGCTCTTAACGTTAATTCGACAATCTTGCCCCACAATGGCTGTAGTGGTGTTACTTTTTCCGTAAAAGCGATGACTAGAGCTCAGGACAGGACCTTCCTTTGAAATTAATTTTCTCCCCTCTTTGAAAATATTAAACCATCCTCTTATTTGTTTTTATGAAGAACCGGCTTTTAACAAGTCTTCTTTATCATTATATAGTTTTTTTAAGAGGAAAGGAGCTTAGGATTTGTTCAAGAGAAAGTACAATTTCAATTTAGCATCGCGTTTTTTTTCTTCTGAAGAAAACCAAAGATATCTGCGCAGAACAAAGAAGGTATAATAAAAAGAAATATAAGAACGTAACGGAGGAACAACTTGCGAGCAAAAGAACAAATACCAGACTAAAATAGATTCAATAATATAAAGGAGGTGTCACAAAGTATGAAATAAAATAAAAAATCTATAGAACTTAAGGTAAAAAAACCCATGGGTATAAATTTACGAGTTGGAAAGGCAATGCTGATTCCGATAAAACAGGGAACAGGGTAGGGCATAATCTTCCCAAAGGTGCCTCAAGGACGAATAACCTACACACTTTGAAATTCCATTTTATGTGACGTTCACGCCCTTTAGAGTAAAGAGTTGTGCATTTTGAGTGGGAGGTGATGAAACTTTAGAAATATATTGCAACTGCAGAAGAAACAACTACGAAGTATTTAAGGACCAATTCGCTAGAGTGTGTATCCAAGTGGTAAATGTAAAAACAATTTTAGTTTTATTAGGTATACTAACGGTTAAGGTAGGTTTTTGATGGCCACATTTGCGAAATAAATATTTTGTTTCTCCTAAAAAAACACCACCCAACATCCTATTCTACAACAAGCCCCTCTTTATCTCTGTGTACTTTCTTCCTCCTTTCATCCCGTCCAACATTCCTATCCTATTTCTTCCCCTTGCTCGCTTGCCAAACATTCTTCCTTCTATCACAGTCTTCTATATTCCATTGCTAATGAATATGCTTTGCATCCATTTTTTCTGTCTCCTTATGATTTCTCCCAAAAATTCCTTCTCCTCACCCACCTTACCTAGCACTTCCTCATTTGTTTTCCTTTCGGTTAATTTCACCTTTTCCATCCTTCTTTACGCCCACATTTCAAAAGCCTTCAGTCTACGTCATCCTACTTCAGTGACCGTGTTTTTGGGGTGTACATTACTACGCTCTATATCAAAGTTTCGAGACGAACCATTTCTTAGCATCCTCACTCAACGTCCCTGTCATCAGTCTTCTCTTCCCTGTGAAATTCTCTTTGCCTAGTGCAATTCTTCTCCTTACGTCTCTACTATTGGACCATTTTGGTCCCAAACACTTCCGAGATACGTAAAATATTCCACCTGCTCTAGTTTTAGCCCTTAAATGTTAATGTTAAGCTTAACCTTTCTCTTTCCGGAAAATCATATAACCTTTGTTATATGTACATCGATTCTCATCCCATATTTACTGCTATGAATTTCCTATTCACTCAAAAATGCTTGCTACCCCTTGGCTGACTGACAAACTAGCGCTTAGTTATCAGCACACTTAACAGATTTTACAAATTCCCCGCCGACTTTCATTCCTATCTCCATTTCTTCCAGTGCCTCTTTAATGATTTCCTCCGAATATACGTTGAACAGCAATGGTCATAATGGGCAACCCTACCTTACACCCCTTCCTAATACTGCCCATCCGGACTCTCCGTCCCCCGCTCGCATATGAGTAGTCCGAGACATATACAGGTTAACGATTAGCCACCGGTCACTTAAATCTATTCCTACAGGAATAGATTTAATCATACATTCCTCCTGTAATTTCTGCAATAAACTTATTAGTTTTTCCCAAGTCACTCTCTCAGAAGCCTTCTCGAAATCTATGAAACAAGCATATACATCCTGATTGAATTCTGCATTCCTCTTGATTGGTGATCTCATTACTGCCATGGCATCATGCTGGCCTCTCCCCTTTATAAACCCAAACTGATCGTCTCCTAAGTAATTATTTGCCCTACTCTCCATTCTTTTGTTCATGATCTTGAGAACAACTTTGGCTGCGTGGGATATCAAACGTATTGTTTTGTAGTCATCACATGATGTGGTCTTTATCTTTCTCGGAATAGGAGCTAAAACTGATCTCACAAAGTCTTCCGGCCAGATTCCTTCCTCATAGATACTACAAATCAGGCCATATAGCCTCTTCATCCCACATTTTCCTAAGCCTTTTAGTAGTTTCGTACGAATGTTGTCCCCCCACGGCCTTATTTGATTTCATCTCCCTTAATTCCCTTTCCATCTCATCGTCGAGTATACTTGGACCTAAGCTACCTTCCCCTATGTCATGTTCTGTTTCTATGTCTAACCTTTTTGGCCTAAGTCCTTTACCATACAGTTCATCTATATATTCCTTCCATCTCTTTTGGGTCTTCTCTGTGTCAGCTATTATCTTACCCGACTTATCTCTAACTTTAGCACAGATCTTCCAGTCTTACTTACCGAAAGTGATTTAATCCTGCTGTATAGCGCACTAATTTCACCCTTCCTCTGCAAACCTTTCATATCCTCGCACTTCGTATTCCACTAAGCTTCTTTTGCTTTATTTGTGGTCCATCTCAAGTTAGTATTTATCTCTTTGTCCATCCTTCTACCTAACTCTGTGTTTACATTCTTTCATTTCCCTCTCTCATCTATCTTTCTTACCATCTCATCCGTGATCCATGGTTTCTTTGTTCTTTTCCCATAAACGGTTCCCATAGTTCCTTTTGCGGCTTTTGATATCCCTTTCTTGATATATTTCCGTTTTTACTCGATATAGTACTCGTAGTAACGATTATAAATGAGAAAATAATGCTAACTTTCACGAGAGTTATACAAAATATACAAATAAAATAACATCAGAATCTTGAACAGTAGGATTCAAAGTAATTTGCGAATGAGGAAAAAATTGACATGCCCATTGTTGTAAATCAAATTGCATTAATAGTAGGAAATACATAGCACGCGCAACGATAACTGAGAACAGTGGAACATGTAGTTTAGGGACGTAATATGATAATCAACATATAAAACAAAAATCGTGGCATAAGGAAAGTATAGCCGATCACGTATCTTCTCTAACGAGGAAATAAAGTGAAAAATGGAGAAAACGACATCTTTAACTTATTTTGGAAAAAGTGCAGCTTGTAATTGAAAGAGTTAGATGGAAATCCAGCCCAGAATAACTCAAGCTAAACCTACGTCTACTGTAAAGTGCCATAGTAACTCTTGATTATTCCAAAGAACAATGTTACAAACTAGGAAGTAATGCGTTAAGGTAATCCGACGAGGTAAGAGTCAAGGATGATGTAGAATATTAAAGGAATTTTAACATCATATGTCGATCAAATGAATAATGACAAATCTTATTGGGGAAAACCGTATGTGTTAAATAAATAGTGTAAATATAATATTTATGGCTACAAGGGAAAGAAGAGCTAAATGGGTTGTGGAGAGCTTGAGGTATGATGAATTTTTTAGGAAAATAAAAAAAGGAAATGTCTCATGAGGAAGGGCAACGGTCAAGTACGTAGATCAAGTTAAGAGGGTTGTAGTTGGAAGACGTTGGACTATTAGAACCTATGAGAGTATTTCATTGGGAAGGATGACTGGAATGCTGCGGTCAACCAATCTTTAATTGAAATTCTGTTCATTATGAGAAGGAGGTAAACATAATTCTCAAAAGTACCGGAAAATCACAAATAAATAGAAATAAAGAAGGACGAGGAGACCGGTAGAAATTGTTTTAAAGTAATGCCATGGTAGTATTTTCAGCTTAAACATTTTGGAGGTCAGGAGTGAGAAACTCCCAAGTGTATATCTTAGACGAGAAAGTCCTACAGTAGATGCGTAGGGTGAATTGGACTTCACATTCTCCAATAAACAATAATCTCGTTGACTCTTGTCCACTGCATTAAAGAGTACATTTGGGATGCATTATGAAAATATTTTGGTCTAATTTTTAGGCAGATATCTGAAAGTACCATTTGGTTTTTTTTAAATATCTTAAAGAGTTATTCGTTGTGGCTATCATGATTTAAAATTTTTTCAAAGATATTTTAATTTTTAGATTTAAACAATGTGTATCTGATGTTTTGTGTAGGAGGTAATTGAATGTTACCTGCGTGACTACCTAAAAAAGGAATATGCAGATAACTTGAATACTATTTTTCTTATTGATAGGAGATTTTCTCCGGTAATTTTTACAAACAAATATCCCTCGATGAATGTATTTCAAAATTATCTCCAATTTAAATTTTAGTCATTGGATTCCATTAGTCATGACCGTACTTAAATTGAGAGAATTGTAGTGGATATGAGGGGTACTAAATGTTAAATGATGAATCTCAAAACCTCTAATAATGCCACACATGATATTCATAAATTTCACTTATTTAGGATATTTTTTAACGAAAGTGAAACTTAAATAATCATTGAAATCGAAATGATGTCCATGAAGGTGTTGTGAAAGTGATCAGTACGGGTAATGTTCTCTACTGCGCTATTATCATTTACTTAAGTTTACATTTCATCACTTTGATTGGTTCTTTGAAGCGTTAATATATGGAATCGATTCCCTTGGTGATTCAGCAGTATTTTATTTAGACGCGACCCGGTGTATTTCAACGTCAAAATCTGGTGATCCATTTACCATTCTTTTACGTCGTTAGTTCTGCGCTTTCTAATGGCCCATGCCGTTGTATGCTCCAATTGCTATAATTATTGCTTATACTTTTTCCATAGTTGTTATTTTTCTCTTTCACAGTAGTTCCGTGAAATATTAGTGCTTCTAATGTTTTGCAGATAAATAATGGAGAATAATCTTAACTAAGTTGTATTCAAATTTTTAGCCTTGCCGTTTTGATGAGGCAAGAAATGCAACCATCCCGCAATCAAATAGCATTTTTTGAATGTGGTAACTCACTCAGAAATGACTGCCAAAGAGTCGGATCGTCGCTTATGGTAAAGGTTTTCTAGGCGTGTGTTATAGCCTAGGAAAGCAATCTTGATCATTCATTTCTCTTCCCAGGACTGGTGTTTCATGTCTTTCATTTTCATGGTGAGTTACCTTTTCCTTCCGAGCTATTCTTAACAAAGTGGAAGTTGCTAAGTTCTGATGGGAGTTTTTTTATGAAGTACTAAATAATTGAAAAAAATATTGATAAAAAAATAATTTTAATCTTATGCATAACTCTTAGGAAATTTTTAACAACCCGTGATTGTGTTAGCAGTGTATTTGTCGACATATTTCATTCTCATCGCTATTGAATCGCATAACTACCTAAGCAAACATAATAAAAAAAGACGCTCTGGTTTAGAGTTCTACAGATCAATTCTATTCAGGTATACATGCTAATCTATTTACTTAGGTATGTTTTTTCTTAGATTCTGTTCTACAGAGAGAAAAGGTTATGCAGAAATTCTAGAAAAATAATTGAAAGCAGGTCATAAAAACCAAATGAATGTTATTGGAAAGAAGCAGGAAAGACAATAAATTCAATGAAAATGCCCGAATTACCGCGATGGTAACTTTAGCGGAGCTACCGGATTTTGTATATACAAATGCGACGACTTCACAGTGAAAAATTTATTCGCCTAGTCCGGAATTCACTGCAAAATTTGCACTAAGAATTTCTAGTACTTGAGAAGGAGAGTCAAACAGCAATGGGAAAGGGCAAAAATTACTGTAAGTAAGTAGGCAAAATTTCATGTTTGGTCAATATGTTGAACAAAGGGAAAATTGTTGAGGCTATTGGAAAAGCATTGCGTAGCAGAGAGAAACATTTACAAAGGAAGGAAATGCTGGCTGGGCTCTGACAAGAATAAACTTTTCGTGAACGTTATAAAGTAGTGCATTACATTGAAAGAATCATAAACTTCGGGAAATGTGTACCCGAATATAACGTAGTGCCTGGAAAGCCTTAACAGTTTTTATCGCGCTAAAATATTTCAGGTGTCCACGAAGATACGCAGTGTTTTTCCGAGGTAGCGGAAAAGTCACTCACAGGGCAACAGTCCACAGAGAACTATTGTATTCGAAAAATAACAAAAAATTACCGTAGAAATGGGTTTTCCGTCTTTCCTATTCAACAGGCTTGGCATATAATCATAGACCACTGGAATTTTGGATGCTCAAATGCCTTTCCTGTTGAGTTATTCTGCGCTAGCACTAAATATTTAGTCCGGAACAGTTAATGCTAGCAAAATTATGCCGGCACCCTCCTGGAAAGGCGACAACGAAGGGTGGGCGGGATAAGTAAGAAGTCCCTGAAAATTTTGTGAGACGACGGAATCTCTGAAGAAGAAGAAGATGCTGTGCTTTCGTCGGCACAGAGAAGACGTTTTTCCTCACGGGACTGCGCACACCTCATCCCCGGTATTATTTCCCCCGAATCTCGATGTTCTCGTTAAGTCGAATAATTTTCCTCACCCCGCCGAAGTTCGAGTTACGGAGGTTCGCCTTTGTGTGCATAGGGTGCGGGGAATGATAGGAGGGAGAATGGGGCGGGGGGTTAAGGCTGTGAAGTTTTCAGAGCGGGATAGGGGGGGAGGCTCAGGAGGGAGTTGGAAGAGATGGCGTGTGGGGGGGGGTACGTTTCGAACGTGTAAGGGGATGGGGGTTGGTAGGGTGGGAGAGAGAGCAGGGGTGTGGAGTGGCGTAGGAGATTGTTAGAGGGTATGTGAGCAAACAGAAGGATGGGGAAAGAAGAGAGGGAGGAAGGTCGGGTTGGGAAGGAACGAAGAAAAATATCCGTCTCCGCGTGCGGAAAGAGGGGAAGAACAGTTGAGGGAGGGAGAGGACCAGGGCGGCGGGGATGTTAGAAATTGGGTGGGGAAGGGGCAGGGAAGGACCGTAGGATGTCGAAGGGGTAAGCGAGGGGGGAAGAGTGGTTTATCCATTCTTCCGTCCCTCTCGATGTTTGCCTTGTTCAGACGTTGCTCGGCTCGCTGGGAGGCGGTTTCAGGGTGGGAGAGAGGGAATCGGGTAAGAGGGGGAGTTGGGTAGGAAATGGAACTTGTGGATGGAGAGAAGAAGGAAGGTGGACGAGAGAGAGGCAGGAGGAGGTGGAAAAGAGATAGAGAGAGAAGGGAATTGAGGAGGAGAAAGGGTGAAGCTAGTTTTGTCCCGCGGACGGAGTTTCTCATTTGCATAGTGGCGCCGGCTCTACTCCCTAGAGGGCCGGAGCGCCGCGGGTAGTGCCGGGGAAGGTGATTTTCGTCTCCTTCCCGCCCCCTCACCTCACTGTTTCTGGACGAGCTTCCACTTCCTCTTCCCCTTAGTCTTCACTCCTTCCCCTTTGCAACCCATCTCATTTGCTTCTCGTAATTGTTTCTATACCCGACCATCCAACAAGAATTCTTCAATAAAATATCATGGGCATTTACGATTGGTGTATGAAATGCTACACCTAAATATAGGGTGGAGGAAAAAAAGGGGGATTTACCCAATATTATTGAGGGTGATCGTGGCAAGACAGCACCCAGAATTCCAGAATAGGATGGTAAATATGAACGTTAATTCTTTAAAGACATATTTTGGTCATTTCTCAACACAGATGCATTAGGACAAAAGAATATCGTTTATTAACATGTTAGCAAACTAAGTTTAACAGTCAAGACCTATCGGAGCATTCTTAAGTACAATGATATTCGGTGTTTCTTAAATTTCTGAAAAAATGGGGAAACTTTGGTGTTTTTATTTTAAATCAGTTTGAATACAATTAATTAAAATCTTAGAACACCCTAGGAAAAGCTGTAAAATACGATTGAAGCAGTACCCGTTGTATTGCTCCTATTTATCGCACATTTTTGATGAGAATTTTTTGAATTGAATCTAAGATTTACTTTCTAAAATCCTGGAAAAGAGTAATTTGTTTTTCTTTCCATTTAAAAGGAATTTTAACCTTAAACCGTTAGGAAGAATTGAGATTAAGAAAACACTAAATGCCCTTAGAGAGGTTTAGTATTGGAGACATCATTGATACCCATTTCGAATTTAGCAATTATAGTTGATTACCCTATTTATTTTGATTGTTTCATATTCATCTAAAATGTCGTTTTATCGGTATATTAATACTACTACTCTTCAATTCGGGTCGCACCCATATTCATGGGCGGGGAGCATGAGCAGTGATGCCAATGGACGTATTACTTTTTTCAGAATATATATATATATATATATATATATATATATATATATATATATATATGTATATGTATATATACATACAGGGTTCGTCCGGAAAATAAGTGTACTGACTTCTGGGCTGGGCGCGCCGCTCCAGGCGCGCCCAGCACCGCTCTGACGGGCTGCGATTGGAGGGGGGTATGTTGGCAAGCGACGCTGAAAAAGGCAGTCGGCTCTGAGCTGTGGTGTAGTGAGGAGCTCTGTTAACGCGAACCTCCACGCTCGACCCACGTCACGGAACGCGATGCCGAAGTTTTTGGAGCAGCGTTATTCCATCAAATTTGCGGTAAAGCTTGGGAAATCGTCTACCGAAACTGTCGGTATGATTAACCAGGCTTACGGGGAGTCAGCTATGTCCAGAAACATGATCTTTCGGTGGCACAAGTTGTTCGTGGAGGGCAGAGAAGAGGTCGACGACGAGTCTTCGAGAGGTTCCCGATGATGCCTTCGCAGGAGCGTTCCAGGAATGGGAACGCCGCTGGAACAAGTGTATCGACTCACAAGGGTCCTATTTTGAGGAATATTAGCTTAAGATATGTAAAAGTGTAATAAATTTTTTTTCCTGAGCTCAGTACACTTATTTTCCGGACGAACCCTGTATATATATATATATGTATATATATATGTATATATATATGTATATATATATGTATATATATATGTATATATATGTATATATATGTATATATATATATATATATATATATATACATACATATATATATATACATATATATATATATATATATATATATATACATATATATACATATATCTATATATATATGTGTGTGTGTGTGTATCACCATATTTAACATTAGTAATATATCATAGGTGCTTTAATACGTAGACATAATGTGGGGCAGGGGTCCGATCCATTTGAATTCAAATTGGCGACATTTACAAAAAAATAGAGTATCTGCTGCTTTCAGTGTCCATTGAATGAAAATTCATTACTCTATTTGAAAAAAATAGCAAATAATGCTGCGGTTACCGGTTGTCCTTTTCCTCCTCATTGCACCTCGTGATACTTTTTAACATTGCTGCATTCGTAATGTCTTTGATTTGACATTTTCTTTGATTTTTCACAGAAATTTGTTGTTAATTTCAATGCTAAAAAAACTGCTAATACCTACCCTATTTATTTGATATCAACTAATTGTTTTGATTCAACAAGGAATTGGAGTTGCATTAAAGCCAGGAGGTTTTTGTTTGAATCACGCCCCGAATTTGTTACGGTGTTGAGATCGTTGAATTGTAAGGCAAGTTTTCTAAATCTCTTCAGCCATCTGCTAGCCTAGAAGAAAGCTATTTCTGGCCGGTCGGGTTTGTTCGGTGGCGAGTTTACTTACTTGCTTCCCACGGTAAGCGATGCTATTCAATTCCTGGAGGTGGCGATTTTTTAAGTCACATTCCGGTCCTTTGGCTCGGTGTCGTTTGAAGTAGACTGAATGAACTTCTTCGTTGTGATGGAACTTATAACTATGTTCCCTTTTGTGATTTCCGTTAAAGAGTAGACTGGGATGTCACCATGTCATTCGATCCATCACATTTACCTTTCACCCTCTTTCTCACCCTAGATTCCGTCACTACCCAATTATTTGAAAAGGTGCCCGTGTCCATACATTTTCCGCAATTATTAATGCGAGGGTTACTATTTATATTTTGAGCATTGACAACACTAAGTACTTTAGACGCCATCTCATGTTTTCATCTGAAAGTTTGACCCTTTTAACGCTAGTTTTCTTCAAAACATTTTGTCGTTTCATGATCTTGTTGTTTACTGTTATTCGAACATTTTGTCTCAGTGAAAAAATGGAGCTAACTCGTGATCACTTTCGTGCGATGATTTTTTAACAACTTTCGACGTGGATTATCAAGACAGGAGTGCATCGATCAACTTACTTCCACTTTTGGCGATAAAGTCGGATCCTTTACCGCTGTGAAACCCTATATATACAATGCTATAAGGGCCGCCGCTCGCTCAGCGACGAAAGTCGTGAAGGTCGTCCAAAATCAGTTGTTGTGCCAGAAAACATTGTTGCTGTGCAAGAACTAGAAAAGAAAGATCGTTATGTGACTTATCGTGAGATTGAGTCATCCTTGGGGATTAGTATGAAGAGCATCAATAAGATATTACATGCATATTCAGCTGTGAAAAAAATTCGTTCGCGTTCGGTCCCGCATGATTTGATAACGCTCAAAAAGATGCTCGTCGTGCCAGTTGGTGCAAAGAAATGCTCAACAAATACAATCGCGGTGCATGAAAAGCTGTGTATAACATCCACAAGGATAAAGAATCTTGGGTCAATGCGTATGAGCCCGAAACAAAACAGCAATCCACCTTATGGGTTTTCCAAGACGAGCCAAATCTGACAAAAGTGATTCGTGTACGAAGCACATCGAAGCAAATGACTGCCTGTTTCTTTCGAAAAACTGGACATGTGACACCCGTACCATTAGAACAACGTAGAACAGTGCACTTTGAATGGTACACGAGCATTTGTTTGCCAGAAGTGCTTGGTGAAATACGGAAAAAGAAGCGGCAACGAAGGATCATTCTTCATCATGACAATTCAAGCTCTCACAGGTCGGCTGAATCAACTTGCTATTTGACTGGCCAAAATTTCGAATTTATGGGTAATCCTATAGTCCTGATTTAGCACCGAATGACTTCTTTTTATTCACCGTTTATCAAGAAAAAATTGCGTGTCCAATGTTTTTCGGCTCCTGAAGAAGCCGTTGATGCATTCAAAAACCATGTTTTGGAGGTACTTACCTCAATCGGAGTGGAAAAAGTGTTATAAAAATTGGTTCGATCGCATGCAAAAGTGTATTGATTATTTTGGAGAATACTTCGAAAAACAATAAAGACATTTTAAACAATAAATTACTGTCTTTTCATTATTAGGTTGAAAATATGAATAGGAACCCTCGTAATCGAAGCCGTCTTCAATAGTTTTATTACTCGTTACTTTCATCTTTGTAAGTTTGACTGATCAAAAAAAAACTTCCCAAAAATCTACCTTAAAATCCCGAAAGGGTGCCAGTTGGTTGATTAATATGTCCAAATATATACTTCTGTCCCTCCCCGGATTACAACCTTGACGTGGTGGAAGGGCTTGTGCGCTACGATGACCCCTAGAGCTTTGCTGGCGGGAGTAATAGTAATTGCTCCTGGTAGGGTCACCCATGCCAGATAGGTCGAAGGTTAGGAACCAGACGAAAGGTAGTCCACGCAGCGTCTGACCCCAGTGGGGCGGCCAGTAATTGATGGTGTCACGTTAAAAACACTATTGAGGAAGGCAACGTGAAATCACCTCAAATATCATTCCAAAGATAAATATGATGGTCGCTACAGAGATTTTGAGTCCTGGCAACTACGCGGCTAAGCCCAATCGGCCGTGTGTCATGCCCGGCAGGGGGGGAGGCAAGGCTTCCGCGGTCGTCATCCCACGAAACCCTTGCAAGGGAAATCGGGCAGCAGCAGGACAGAAGACGCAGGATAAGAAGACCAAATTAGTTAGAATAGGAACGTGGAATGTTAGGACAATGATGAGGACAGGGAAATTGGAGAATGTTAAGCGAGAGATGGAAAGGGGAAATATAGATATTTTAGGTCTATGCGAGGTGAGAAGAAAGGATAGCGGGGATTACTGGAGTGATAATTATAGAATGATATACAGTGGCGGGGACGAGAGCCAACGAGGGGTTGCCATAGTATTAAATAAAGAGGTACGAAGAAGCGTAGTCAACATAGGACGGGCAACGGATAGAATATTATTAGTAGAGATAAAATCAGAACCGACGAACTTGGTCATTGTTCAGGTATACATGTTACCGAGCAACCATGCGGAAGAAGAGGTGGACAGGATATACGAACAGTTAGAGGACATAATCGAGGGTGTTGCTGCAGGAAAACATTTGATAGTGAGGGATTGGAATGCGACGGTAGGCGAAGGAAGAAATGGTGATGAGGTGGGGGACTATGGTTTAGGCACGAGAAATGACCGTGGGTAAAAAGTACTTGAGTTCTGCAGGAGACAGGGGCTAGTCATCACCAACACTTGGTTTAGACACCACAAAAGGCGCATATATACATGGAAAATTCCAGGTGACTCAGAAAGGTATCAGCTAGATTATATTCTGGTTAGACATAGGTTTAGGAACAGTGTGATGAATTCCCACATCGTCCCGGGATCGGATGCGGACTCTGACCACAATTGAGTTATTATGAAATGTAGCGTCCGTTTCATAAAGATAAGGCAGGGGCGGCGGGTTAGAAAATGGAATATAGAAGCATTAAATTAATTGACAAGGAAGGAGTACCAACAGAGTGTAAAAAAAATCATGGAGGATGGTAAAAAGCTGAGTACTATCGAAGAAAAATGGGAATGTATCAAGAAAGGGTTATCTAAAGCCGCAAAAGATACTATTTGAACCGTTAACGCGAAAATGACTAGGAAACCATGGATCAAGGATGAGATGATAACAAAGATAGATGAGAGGAGAAAATGGAAGAATGTTAACACAGAGTTAGGCAAAAGGAAGTACAAAGAGTTTAATACTGAATTGAGACGGGAAAAAAATAAAGCAAAAGAAGCATGTTGGCAGACGCATTGCGAGGATATGGAAAGTTTGCAGAGGAGGGGTGAAATTGGTGCGCTCTACAGCAAAGTTTGCCACGTTTGCCTAAATCTTTATCGGGAAGTAAGACGGAAGATCTACGATCTCGTATGCTAAGAGTTAGAGATAAGATGGGAAAGATAATAGTTTACACAGGAATGATCCAAGAGAGATGGAAAGAATATATAGAAGAACTTTATAGTAAAGAACTTAGGGTAACAAAGTTAGACATAGAAAAGGAACATTACGTAGAGAAAGATAGCTTAGGACCAGGCATACTCGACGAGGAGATAGAAAGGGCATTAAGGGAGATGAAGCTAAATAAGGCCGTGGGGGTGGATAACATTCCTGCAGAACTACTGCAATGTTTAGGAAAATGTGGGATGAAGAGGCTATATGGGCTGATTCGTAGTATCTACGAGGAAGGAATCTGGCTGGAAGACTTTGTGAGATCAGTTTTAGTTCCTACTCCGAAAAAGGTAAAGGCTACATCATGTGAGAATTATAGGACAATAGGTTTGATATCCCACGCAGCTAAAATTGTTCTCAGGATCATCAACAAAAGGATAGAGAGTAGGGCAAATGTTTCCTTAGGAGATGACCAGTTTGGGTTAACGGAGGGGAGAAGTACACGTGATGCCATTGCAGTAATGAGATCACCAATCATGAGGAACATAGAATACAATCAGGATGTATTTGCGTGTTTCATAGATTTCAAAAAAGCGTGTAATAGAGTGTATTGGGAAAAACTAATGAGTATATTGCAGAAAATAGGAATAGACAGGTGGGACCGGAGGCTAATTCGCAACCTGTAGATGTCTCAGGCCGCTAAGGTGCATGTGGGGAACGGGGAGTCCGGATGGGCAGTGTTAGGAAGAGGTGTAAGGCAGGGTTGCCCATTATCACCGTTGCTGTTCAACCTATATGTAGAGGAAATGGTTAAAGAGGCATGGGAAGACTCGGAGGTAGGAATGAAAGTGGGCGGGGAATTCGTAAAATCAGTTAGGTTTGCTGATGACCAAGCTTTAGTTTGTCAGTCAGCCAAGGGGCTGCAGGCATTGCTGTGTAAATTGGAAATTCAGTGCGACAGGTATGGGATGAGAATTAATAGTAATAAAACAAAGGTTCTGCGATTTCCTAGGAAGAAAAAGGCTAGGCTAAACATTAAAATAGGAGGGCAAAAACTAGAGCAGGTAGACCAGTTTACCTATCTCGGAAGTGTTTTGGACCAACACGGTCAAAGTAGTAGGGACGTAAGGAAAAGAATTTCGCTAGGTAAAGATGCTTTCACAAGAAGGAGGGAGTTGATGACAGGGACGTTGAGTAAGGATATTATGAAAAGACTCGTAAAAACTTTGATATGGAGCGTAGCTATACGGCGCCGAGACGTGGTCATTGAAGCAGGAGGATAGACGTAGAATGGAGGCTTTTGAAATGTGGGTGTGGAGAAGAATGGAGAAGGTGAAATGGACCGAGAAGAAAATAATGAGGAAGTACTGTTATGGTGGTCGAAGAGAGGAGTTTGTTGGGAGAAGTCCGATGGAGGCAGGAAAAATGGTTCAGGTGCGTATTGATCGGCAGTAGAATGCCGAAGACTGTAATTGAGGGGAGAATGTTCGGCAAACGAGGAAAGGTAAGAAACAGGATTGGGATGCTGGACGGGATGAAGGGAGGAAGAAAGTACTCAGAGACGAAGAGGGACCTGATTTAGAGTAGGATGCTGGATTTTGTTTTGTTCAGAGTAATAAAATATTTATTTGGTAGTTGTGTCCATCCAAAAACCTACCTTAACCGGTAGATTACTTTAAAAAAAATACTTATGTATACATATGTATATATATATATATGTACATATATATACATATATATACAATATATATTTATTTACTACATATATTTATATGTATACAAGATATGTATGTCGACAAGATATATATATGTATATGTATATCCATTAGTCCATTTAGAAATTAGTTGAAATGTAAAAGGTGGCATTTGGGTTAGAAGGAGAATAAAATAAAGGCTACATAAAATGATGAAAACTCACTAGGCTATGTCGAATATTTTCCTCCTTCCTGACCGTTTGCAGCTGTTGCAGGAAATTGATATTCTCAATCTGTTGGCCCCAATCTTCATTGTAGGTTGTAGCTTTTTTTGGGGAGGCGATTGGCAGTTAAGATCATTTGCGCCATAGCGACGGATGGGAAAGAAAGGGTGGAGAAAAACACGGCGTCGGCATTAGCCTACTCTTAACGAAAAGTGCCAAGGGGTGTACAGTTTAACGTCCCATGTGACAGACAGCGTACTTACTCACAGTATCCTCCACAGAGCACCTCAAGTAGGGATCGGGATACTACTGAAAATTATTTTTTGTCTCCAGGATTCGAACCAGGGTTCTCTCGGTGGGAAGCGTGTACGTTAGACACCACACCATCCCGGTCCTCACACCTGCAGTAATATTTTCATGTGAAGTAAGATCTGGTGCTTTCCTGGCGTATTTGCTTTTATTGG
This sequence comes from Hetaerina americana, assembly GCF_022747635.1. Classification (NCBI taxonomy): domain Eukaryota; kingdom Metazoa; phylum Arthropoda; class Insecta; order Odonata; family Calopterygidae; genus Hetaerina; species Hetaerina americana. The sequence continues at coordinate 60,645,241 of NW_027286763.1, forward strand.
AACAATAAAGGCCAATGTGGATCCCCTTGACCTGGTGGAAGACCCGAGAAAACTTCATCGAAAAAAAAAATATTTTCATGAATTTTCATATACTATATATATATAAATATAACACTTTTTGAAAGTCTCACGGACGTGAATAATAATGTATAACACTTAGCACTAGTGGACACAGACTACTACTGCTAAAAACTACACAGAAACACACAAAAAAGAGACTCACTAACTTTCGAATTTTCGGTGGTCGTAGCCACTTTCATCAAGGAAGAGAGGGATAGAACTCAAACTAGATACAAATATATGTTCGTAAGTGTGTGTGTATATATATATATATATATATATATATATATATATATATACATGGTATATATATATACATGGTATACACGAACATATATTTGTATGTATACATATACAAACACACGTTTCCTTGATAATTTTACTCGTTTCTCCATTAACACCTTCAATTATTTGTTTTACAGTTTTTCTCTATTTGCATCCATGATTATTTTTATAGCATTTACTTAGAGGACTTTTATAGCATTTAAAATAAACCAGATGGTGTATTTCAGCAATTACATTTTCCATACACACACGCGATAATAAATACTACCTAGAAACTCTTTACTCGATACTGTTCCCACACGAACGTTTAAACTACCATTTCCGCATATTTGTGGAAGTGTTCGTGTCCCTTTTATCATATATTCATGAAGCGATATTTAAGTTTCCACTAAGCGCAATAATTTATTGACGCAGAAAAATAATGGATACCTAATATGCTATCATAAGTTTTAATTGTAGTATGTCTTTGGATAGTAACTCATGTGGAAGTGATTATATAAGATTTAGAGAAAAAACCATTGGCACAGTAATCGACACGGTTTGATGGGTGATAGTAGGGTTCACTCATAATTAAGTCATATGCTGAATGAAATTGGCACATCAGGGAAGGGAGGCCAGGAGGATCGGGATCGGGAAGGGAGGCAAGGGAGGTTCCTTTCCCCAAGGTCTCAAAGGAAGATCTGGTACCCTAAAAATCATACAGCTTGGATAGAACTGAGGCCCAAACAGCCTTACCCGAGAATCGAACCCAGACCCTTCGGTCAGTAGTCCAACACTCTACCCCTGGACTATCGCGTCCCCATTTTTACGATGCACGAAAACATAAAATACAGGAAAGATGTTCAAGTGTATTTGACGGGCTAGTGAAAATTAATAATTTTGAACGCTGCATATGTTAATTCTACTTGCATTTTTGCGTTCAGGAAGATCTTTCAAATGCTTAAAAGCATATCTGTCGGCTATTTGCGTATTTACTATTAACATCCTGTTTTAATTTATATGCTATAACCATTAACTCGTGAAATTATGAATTATCACATATTGTAATCATTTTGTCCTAAATCTACCCGTACTTTCTTTTGTTCACTACGTACTCCAAAAGTCTAAACATGAGGAAAACTCGTACAATTACTCCGTCTATCACAGTTGGAGTGGCACTCCCAACACACTATACGATATATTTCTCGGCGGATCACGTAGCATGTCACGCGTGATACTTTTATCAACCTGGTCACTCGACCATGACAATTCTCCTGAATCTCTTTCTCTAAATATTGCCTATACACACACTATTCCCATAAAAACATGAGCTAAGGACTACTATAGAAGATTTATTATGATTTTTTTCTATAACTGCTAGTATTCACAAGCACAGGATGACCCTTTCGTACGGAACCACTGATAAAAATGCTCGATACATATAGTCTTTGTTTTAGCGATTATGTTGTTAATATACATGCTCAATGTCATCATCATCAATATTATATAACGAAACCGAATTTTCAGAGTGAAATTTCAATTCCGTGGGAATTTCCGAAAGACTATTTAATGAATATCCTTTTGAGAAGTTCCAAAAGGCTACGACAAATACTGAATCATTTGTGTGTTTTCATACCTGGTATCTCTTCGTAAGTAAACATTGTGACATGAAGCTGAGAGCTACGTACCGCGCCAATATATCTCGGCTTTGAATGCGTACGAAATAAGGTGAGGTTAAGTATCCTTCTCCATCTTCAGCTCCCTGGTTTTTATAACAGTTAAATATTTACAGCACAACGCGTTGCTTCCGAATGGTAACCCGCTCGCGAGAGGCATAAATTTGATTCCTGGAATTGGCCAAACAGAAGGAGAGAAAAAGGAAATAATAACTTCCTTGTCTTCTCCGGACAAGGAAGCCCTTTGTTCTTTATTTTGTGTGTATGTCAGTTTTTGCACTTTGCAAAGAACGCCCTAAAATCATTCACAATCAGCCTTTATTACAGACCTCATTCATTTTATGACCTCCGTTTTTCAACCCTCTCTACCTCTCCATTCTTCAATTCTATTCGCTCGCTCTCCCGCCCCTACTCCCCCCTCTCTCTCTTCTCCTCCTCTCCCACTCCCACAAACCTGGATCCTCACGGCTCCCTCTATCCAACTCCCTACTCCCTCGCCCCGCTCCGCTAAGTAAGTGAGCAAAGGAGCTTAATTAGTACCACCGCCGTAGGGGATGAGGGAGAGAGTGGGGAGGAGGCAGTGTGTGGGGTGGGTTCGGAGGGAGGGAGTTTGTGGGAAACGACGACGGGGGGATGCGTGTTGGGTTTGGGGTGAAGATAGATAGATAGATAATGGTCTTTATTTGGGCGAAATTGAGACCAAATGGTCCCTTCTTCCATTTAACCCATGAAGAGGGGGTGTCGAAGGGAGCGGGGGGATGTACGTGTGGTGGGGGTGCCACTGTGCAAATGATTACGAAAATCGATCGTCACTCCCGGAGGAGGAGCTTTAGAAAACAAAAAAAAAATAATTTCAAATAAATTAAGTCGAGGAAAAGGAGGAAATACGCGGGCGCGTTGGACTCAAAATGCGTTTGTGAATGTGTATCGCAACATCGCTCACGTGCATGCCCCGCTGTGAAATTTCCCGTTCCAGGAGGTGGCGGATCCTTTGCCCGCGTCCCGTTATTGCCCGTTATTTTCCGTACTTTCCGGCTGAATTTTAGTGAACGGTTGGAAATCGAACGACTGCCGTCGCCGTTGATTCCTGGGGGATTGGTCTTGCAGTGTTTTATGTATCATTTTGATACAGGGTGGCGATAAATAGTTTCGAAATGTTCGTCTCAGCTACTTCAGTATCTTCAGACGACTCTAAGACAGATTTTTCGTTCACTATTAATAATTGAAATAATATCTGAATTTAGTTAAAAAAATGCCTTTTATTTCTAGTAAAAATTTCATTTCACATATTATTATGGTCACAGTTTTGTCAAAACGATTTGAACATATTTGCTAGTGTAATAAATTTGATCTTATCATTCAAAAATTGATGCCCATTTCTGAAGGAATTTTGTCTGTTATATAGTTGATGGCTGGATGTAGGGCTGATAGATCACTTGAATTACAAACTTTGTAGTTGTTTAATGTTCTTGGGTGATTTATGGCACATAATAAAATCAAAAACATTCTATATTAACGACCCCAGGAATTGGAGCAAAACTGTTTTCACCCTAGCAACCGACGCAACGGTAACTTCTGGAAGAATGATGAAGCCTTCACCATGAATACACCGTGGAAATCGTCATACAAACATACCGTTTTAAATTCAATTTAAATCGATTAATATATTTTCGCGAATGAACATGGAGTATATGGAATACAATATGGATTAGCCTCTACGCGTTAGGAATATAAGTACGTGCTACGGTGTCATTTGCAGACATCTTACTATGGCCCTTAAATCAGGCATTGGGGGTGAGGCGAACGAAACAAAGAAGGTAGGGTAGGTACTCACTATTTTAATTGGGGATGGGATGGTGAAGAATGTGGAAGAAGAATGTTAGGTAAGCAAGTTAGGGGGAGAAAAAGGATGGACATACGTGTATTGGACGGAATGAAAGAAGGTAGAATGTATGGTTGCGGAATGTAAAATCAATTTAATATTGATTCGAGTCCGTCGGTGGTGTCTTGTTAGAGGAAGCCAGTAATTGTAGCGGTGTCCATCCATAACCTACCTAAATAGGAATATACCAATAATAATTATATTAGCTTATAGTGTTATCATAATACCTTCATATAACTTTCAATATGCAGAAAACTTGCCCAGTGGGTGATGAGTTTGCGCACGCGCACCGTTGATGATATTGGTTGAAAACGTGCTAAAAGTAGAGAGTATGAATTGATAAAAAATATGGCCCCCGGTGTCCTCAACACATATTTACTACGCATGCCACCCGAATCTATCCTTGAATTCAATCTTCGTTCCATAAGCTAAGAGTTTGAAACATTGGACAAAAAGCGTACGTAAATTATTTTGTTTTACTTCATTGATTTTCTCTTTGCAAAATTTTTGCTATTATTCCTCCCAAAATTTTTATTTTTTATGTGTTTTTATCTGCAAAGATTTTCATTCTTTTTATTTTATTTCGTTCTGTTTCAAAATTCTTTTTTATTTACGGAGTGTAGTGAATGACTTGCAATCTCATTAGTTCGTCGTTTTTGGGGAAAGTTGTATTTTTCATTGATAAAAATAGTGAAGCAATCATCCTGTTCCCGCAATTTTTACTGATCTATCTAATTATGAGTTAGTTTTGTTTAATGTCATGCTTTGTAAAGTAAGAGAAAACATTTTATCTAAGTCTCACATCTCATGATTTCATACGTCCCCAAATCAAGTAATGGCCGTGCTAGAGAGAAAATGCCTCATTAGAAAACAGCTCTCCGTTAATTTTAAATTCAGGTATTGCGATATATTTTTTGTCTTTCTACAATTTTCGTTTTCGACCTCCAGTCATTTCCATCACAAGCGCTTCCCTCCATTTAGCTGTGAAATCATTTATCCATTGAAATCTTAATAGTTATTAGAGCTGACCACCAGTCATTTCCATTTTATAGTCGTTCAAAACCCCGCTCCTGGATTTTTCAAAGAGTCGTTCAAAACCCCCTTTTCACTCGCTAAATACCCCAAAACTAGATGACAGAACTTGTTTTCCTTCTAAAAGGGCTAGTTAAGGTGTCTTTCGCTTCCAGCTGACATCAATTAATCTTTCCATGTAATAATGTGTCCATTCTGAGTAAGCGTCATTTCTGTTGGAATCAATCCCATCCTTTGGTCTTATAGCAGTTCTTATAATTATCACGTATCTGCTCGAAGTACTCGTAGGACTCCTCTACACTTCATCTCATCTAAAACTTTCTGGCACTCCACAATGAGCTATAAATTTTGCAATGCTGGGTTCGTAACCTTGAATGCTACACTCTGAATAGGCTCATCACTGCATTGAGTTAGAATTAGCAAAATTTAACCTTACTATATATCTTGGGACCATTGAAGTCATCTGTTGATTAGCCTCACAGAAATTTTGACCGTCTTGATTTGTAGATAGCTGAAACAATCAATGGAGAAATGATTAAGGATCTTTGTGGAGTATAATTTATGGACGTCTATTTGATATTAATAATCGATGAAAATGAGGGAATGCTAGGGGACCCCGAGGACGTTGTTAATGACTTTAAGGAAAACGCGGAATGAATAATGAGAGACGAAGTGACGCTTCTGCTACGAAATTGAGAGATGAAATAGGCGAAGCTCGTCAAAAATACTTGTGCGACATTATCGTGTATTCTACCAATTCTTATTGTTAGCCGAAGCATAGAAGGAAAATGCAGTGACCCGTTGAACAAAAAAGTAGAATTCAGGAGGAACAGGAGAAGAGAGGGATTCAGTGGATCTATGATAAATAATACTACCTTAGAAATAATGGTTAACTATATCAAGTCAATTCCGTGGGTCTAGTAGAAAATATTTACCCAGGTCGTATCAAGTTCAAAATGTTATGAAAATAAACTTTTGTTTTAAAAATGATTAGATATCGAATTTTTTTAACTAAGTCGCATGCATTGAATGATGGAAGGGAAGCGAAAGTTATTCGAATTAACAGATGATGAAAAATAATTCAAGTTAGCAAAAATAATCTCACCGTGACTGTTACGCGTACTCAAAAGATAAAACAAACTTAATCACGAGTGCTTAGAATCTAAGGATATAACACCGTTGAAGAGGACATGATCAACAACTGTTTCGTTGGTGGCATATCTGCTATATCAGAAAATTAGAAAGATCTGTTGTTTTAAATTTTAGGGTAGGTGACAGACAGTATGGTGTCATTTAGGCCATTAGGGATCGGTGGAAGGAAGGAGAGAAACCCGGCGTCGGCAGTAGCTTGCTATTAAAGTCCCATCTGACGGATGACATACTCCAATTGAATTCCTCTCCACATAGCACCCCAATTAGATATTGGGATATTTCTACCACCACCGGGTTTTGATCCTGAGCTACCGGGGTAAGAAGGCAGTGCACTATTCACCACGGTAACCTGATGCTCAAGAGGACCTTGTGGTGTTCTTGAATGTACCGAATCAGTTCTTTAGTACAATTTGTATAAATAGGAACAAATACATTTGTAATGTGAAATATTTCGTTTACAGGGAGACCGGGAGACTGAGAGAATATTTCATCATCTATGGAAACAGCAGGGATTGAAAGCTTTGACGGACATCAGCTATGTATTTGCAAAACCTATGAAGGCGTTTTGCATTATGAGAAGCACTTGTACGATTTATTCAAGCGGATAAGCGAGCAGTGAGGGGTAACGGTTTCATGTGAAGTGAGTGTCACTCATGAGTAACAGTGAGTTTAAAAAGGTGAGCGAGGGAAGAGCGAAAGCTGTAGAAATGTGATTATGGTTGAGGTGATTGAAGATCGAATAGACCGAAACGATGGAGGAACAGAGAGAATTACAGGAAAAATTATCATATAGAGCACTAAATGTAAGGAAAAGCCAGATGGATTGGTAAAATGAGAAAGAAAATTAAGCTGACAAGTAAATTGGGAAAGAGATAGTACATAGATCAGTGCGATGTGGAGCAGTATAGAGAAAGGATGATTCGGACAGAATAAGGCATAAGTCACGTTGAATTTATAAGGAATGTGTTTAATATTTACAAGTATAAGAGATCTTTTTTCTAATTTCGCAAATATACTGCGGGAGATGCCGCAACAGTAACTTTTAACGGAGTCATCCGCTAATTCGCATTTCAATGCAACCATTTCAGAGTGTAAAAATCAAGGCGAATGATTTTTACACTTCGAAATTGTTGCATTGAAAATTACCGCAGCATGTGGATGCAATAAATAAAGGGATACGGAAGCAAAAAGATTATCTTAGAAGAGAAGATTCACATTTGATTGTAAAGAATAGAAATATTAAATCAGGTAAATTTCGGATAGAATATTAATGCGTGTATTTTCTAAATGAAACGTACAACTCGGCACAATTTCCGTCGATATAGTGCGCAATAATTGTTATCTATCATAAAAATACTTGTTTTTATATCAACAATTATACACAAAATCCACGACTTCAAATTTTTTCCATCAAAATGAATTAAAATGTGACATATGAATGCTAAAACATTTAATAGGCTTAGGCTTATCAAAAGTCAGACATGCTAAAATTTATTCCACGATCGCTGCCTTAACTACAAATCCCATATGCTCCAGCATCCTAATAGCTTGCACGCCTAGCCAAATTTCCTAACGACTGGATTTAACTGCGGATTTAACTCCCATTTGAACCACCAATGGGTACGAACGGGGGAACAAAGTAAATGTGCCTTGAGCTGCGCACCTGCTCCCTGGCCCCATTGAGCGCCATCTCAAGGTAGCGAAACAACGGTCTTGAGGACTGGAATGGAGATGGGAGTGGGTTGATGATTTGGGGGAGCGGGAATTCCGTTTCCGCGAGGGGGGAGTGTGACGAGGAGGCGATTAAAACCAATATAAATGAATGCATATGTTTTTTTGGCGCAGGGAGAGTGAGAGGAATACGCGACGGACATCCGCGTCTCCCAGGAGGCGGCCTTGCTTCCCCGGGGTAAAAAAAAATTAGACTGGAGAAGTCGCTCTGTCTGAAAGGGGAGAATGGATGCGGGGGAATATAAAGAAAAGAGTTCTCCGTTTCCCGCGCATTGATTCGAAACGTTCTTACTCGTTCCCCACTTCCTCCCCGTCTAGCAAAAGGCGATTATGTCGCCCGCATGCCTTACCGCCCGACAGCGCCGCCAACTTGCGACAAGCGCAAGAGACACGCGCCCGCCCTTCCCACTTTTGGGTTCAAGGCAGGATCAATCCAGATAACGTCTGATTTTACGCAAGAAGGAATGAAAGATAAGACTAAGGATTTATATTAAATGACCGCGGTACTTATGCACATATTGTAAGTTAATTGAAATATACAGGTCTTAGAAAAAATATTTCTTGGTCTTTTAAATGTATAGATGATAAGGCTAAATAAAAAAATATCACTTTAAAATTATCCTATGTACTATGGGTTGTTCGCCTATCCAATCTGTCTAATATAATAAAATATAATAATATAACAATTGAAAATACCTGTATATATGGTAATCATCCTGAAGTACGGTGTTTAATTTCTGTGGTAAACACTGTTGTATGTTAAACTATATCGCGATCACCTATTTTAACAATTCTTATCGTTGGTGGTTTTTGATTTAGAGTTGGAGGAAGGTATCTGCCTAAAAACAAGGCCACGTAATTTGTGGAAGTAATTTAGGAGTGAAAAAGTATCTGACAGTTACTTGTCTTGAACCAGAATTGTGATGAACATAGTGTGATTCCTCATAATGAAGCAGTATAGTATCCTAGAAAGCGATATTTGTCCTCGCTGATGTTTATTTTAAATGTTTTTGCCCCAAATTAATATTTTACGGAACAACTCTAATTAGCTTCTCTCTCTACATCGAGATCAATAATTACTTCTTTACCTTCCGTCAAACCGCTAAGACCCTTGGAAATAATCATCCGTTTTTGTATGATTGTGAATATTTAAAAAATCCTTTGAAATTACAACTTCTTCAACAATTTTCCGAAACCTTAACGATACTTAATGACGGACATCGAAGACTAAGTAAGTCTCACAAAGATGACAAATATAAAGAATGACATCTCTATCGGCATACGAAATTAAATCATTTATGATTTTAAGGTATTTAAGGCAAATTCAAATAAGGAATTTCGGAAAGCGTTAAGTGAGTTGAAAAGGAAAAGATCAGCAAAAAATGTAAACGAGAATCCAAAAGCCATTTGGTCCTCTGTCAGAGAGGTTCTGCGAAATTCGCCTACCGTTAATTCAATCAAAAACGAGAGAGGTAAAAGAGTAACTAGCAGTTTGGAAAAGTTCAACTTTATTAATTTTATTCTTTCAAAGCGTTTTCACCAATGTCTCACCGAATGTCTCCGATATAATACTAAATCGATTTCGGCAACCGATGTCCAAAATTGTAATGTCATGTAGTAGAATAGAACGCTTGCTGAAAAGTATATACCCTAACAAATTCCCTGGGCTACATCAAATACCAGCTCGTTTATTCAAGGAACTAGCCTCGGAAATTGCTCCGAATCTAGAAATCATATTTAAGAAGTTCGTTATAGATCACCAAGTTCCCAGTGACTGAAAATCTTGATGTGGCTATGTTAAAAAACCGAGACAAGGAGGAAACGATCAATTAGAGTCCTATAGTATTCCTCTCACATTCATATCATGGAAGCTCATGGATTATATACGCATAACTGTTAGTTCAATAATGAGAAATCTTAAAAGTCGGTAGTTAATTATGAAAAACCAGCACGATTTCCAAAAGGGAAAATCCTGCGAGACACAAATAACGCTTTTTTTCATGATTACTTTGGTCTGTGAGTAAGCAATGGACCAGTTAACGAAGTTTTTCTTGATTATAAAGAATCTTTTGACAAAGTACCTAAAAACCGAGGGAAATATTATGTGACCGCTATTATTCCTTCTGTAAGATAACGGCATAAACGTTTGAGGTGAATTGTGAGATGTTTTTATTTTCTGACGATGCAGTGGTTTATAGGGAAATACGTAATTCGGAGGATACAGCAGCTTTAGCAGATGACCTTAATACTATCGACGTTGGTGCGACACTCGAAAAATAGAATTTTATTTAAAAAGTGGTGATACTTTTTTCGAATAGGATTAGTTCCCTCCAGATCACCCATTGCTTCGGGAATACCGAAATAGAAATTGTAGATTCGTGTACTTACCGTTACCGTTACTCGTGTACTTACCTTACCGTTACTCGCGTTATCCTCACTCACGACCTCTCCTGGGTGAAACATATACGGGGAATATGTGGACAAGCTAATACAAAACTATGATTTATCAGAAAAGTATTGGGGAAATGTGACGACAAGGTTACGGAGCTATGTAATCATTCGCTAGTTAGGCCTCATTTAGAATATGCTACTAGTATATGGGATCCTCATGAAGTTGGATTGATTGCCGAATTGGATCGCTAGTATCTATATTAGGAGCGATCGTAGAGGAGCTAGATTTGTAAAACGTTGTTATGATAAACTGAAGAACGTATCAAACTTGTTGGAAGGATTAAGCGGGAATTACTCAAGGAACGAAGGTTTGATTACAGATTAAACCTCTTGCGTAAATTAGAAGGATGTCTCATTGTTCCCATCGTATTACAGAAACAGAGACCATGTAAGTAAAATTAGAGTAATTAATTGTAGAACAGAAACATTCAAGATATCATAATTTCTGCCAAAATTTTCTTTTTTCATTCTAATTAGCCTAGTATGTTATTATTATCTCATCTACTCTTAGTTTTTGCCTTTCTTATCACCAGCAGCTCCTATTGTATGCGTTGAGAAGTATAAAAAAATCATAAATACAGTAATCAACCCGAAGGTCGGTTTAGTAGACGATGGTAGAGTTCACCCAGTACTAAGCCCGACGGCGTGCGAAATTCACACATCGGGATAAGGGGGCCAGTTCTTTTCCCTGTGGCGGTTATGGTTTCCCAGGAAGATCTGGCACCCGAAAAATCACACAGCTTGGGTGACGTTTTTACCATAACTATGGATATATTGATTAGCAATTAAGAAAACTTAATTTTTGATGTTTCCTTGTAGGGTAGTATGTACGTTTGTAATACTGTCCCAAATGCCTAATTTACCCTCCCTTTTACTCACATCTTACATTCTTCCCTCTTGAGTGACCTCCAGCATCAATAATCTATCAGCATATCCTATATCCACTTCTTCTGCTCATTTAGTACACCTTTCAACATATCTAGTGCCGTGATAGAGAAATACTCGATTAGTTTTCTCTTTAATCCAAGTACTACTTCGTAATCTCTGCCTCCCAAGGCGTCATGTAGCCAACACAGAAACGGCATTTTGTTAGAGGCAGTACTAAGAGCTGGGTGTTGGTAAATTAATTACCCTATGAGTGAACTCGACTTAATAGAGTGCCGGTAAAAACTGGACATTAGTTACACCCCTCTTCCGTCAATTTTGACCGATGAGGATACCTCCGCAGTGCATTCCATAACGTTCTTCTTTCCTCTTCGATTTGTAAGACGTAGTAACTGGCTAATCTCTCTGTATATTAATTCTTTATGATTCTACTGTAACGACACGCTTTGAATTACTTATTTCCAACCTTATCTATTCTGCGGCCGTAAATGTCCATGCCTCATTAATGTATAAAGTTATACTCTAGATTTATATTTTAATGAAGGATTACTGGCTAAATGTAAAATTTTATCTTGAATTATGCTTTTTTTGCCTGGGTTCTTCTGTTCAGCATATATACATACTAGTTCATCTGCGAGTAAGCGCTTCTTTTATCGTTGATCACTCTGCTTTTTAGTGAGATAATTTTTTCATATGTTCCAGATTCTACACTTCTGGCTTCAAGTTGATTTCTAGTTTTCTTTCATATGCAATGATTTTTGTTATATTTGCATGCATGGATATTTTCCGTTTTCTTTTAGATCCTTTAGAAAAATGTTAGTTTTAGGTTATGGTCTAACAGAATGACTCCTTTACACTGCTTTCTTTCCTGACATCATGGCGATGCCTAGTTCGTTTTGCTTTCATTGCTTAATGAATGCTTTTTTGCACTTAAGTGGCTAATAATCTTGTCCTCATAGCAACTTCTGTCGCATAAATGCGTAAATTAGTCAGTGTACAGGTCCCTCTGAAAACCTTTTTCTAGACTACCATATGTGCCCATCGTGATTCGATTGCTAGCCGTTATTTTAGTTTGACCATACCACCGGAGAAAGCTTTTTCTCTTTTTAAAGCTCTTCATTTTTAATCTTTTCTTAAAAATTCATTTATTCAAATTTTTTTATGGAGAATGTCGTCACCAAATATTTTCCTTTCGCAGTATTTTGTCCAACTTTCATGTCTACAACACAATACCCTGAAAGCCACCACTTGGGCGTGTGGTGGAGTTGTTAGGGCATCAAACATGCTCGAAGAAATATTTAAGCAGGCGGGAAGAATATTATGCGGAAAGTGTATGCTTTGAGAGGGACAAATGTAGCTTTAGGTGAGGTTCCCTCAAAAGACGATGTAGTTTTCGCTAGGTTGTAAATTATCCATCACTGTTGTCATTTCACTCAAAGACAATCACATATAATGAGCCACAATAGTAAATAACATATTCATAAACATGTTGTTATAAGCATTTCTGATTGATCAGTCTCGGTTGAAACTTTCAGGATTGGAATCTGAAAACATTCATCTCGTATGATCTTTGGCTAGTGAAATTCTAGCATCCATGTCTTCCATCACGAATGGATTTAAAACACTTTCCCTGATTATTTGGGGCAATGAAAGCAAAAAATATTTCCATTCCAATAATAAGACTTTTTATATTCCATGGTGCCATTAACTTGCTTAGTTTTCCCCCCTTCACATTCATGCATTGCTTCACGAATGCTTTTACACTCCGGAATGTTTAATATTCATTGTCTTGATAGTCTCCCAATGGCTTCATGTGTTCATTACGCATGAAAAGTTCACGATGACTTCAATGGAGAGAACCACTATCAGTTACTTCACCAGATCATTTTCACTCGCTAATGGAGAATAAGTATAAACCGTTCTACACGGATGAAAATCATTAAAAAGAAAAGGAAAGTCGTGGAATTCTCAGAAGCTAGGAAGGTCAAATGAAAGAGGCAAGGGATATAGGAGAAGAGTATCATTGGCACAGGGAAGATTTAACAAAAAGGACAGGACTCATGATCGGGTAATTAAGTAGATACGTGAAAAAAAGATCACCCGACGGGTCATTGGGAAGCGAGGATTCAGCAACGTAGTCGTTGGGCATGATTAATAGGTACATCTACATGATAATGCCAGATATCAATCACTGAATTGGATAAGGAGAATAATAAAAATTGAAGCTTATGGAGACATGCATTAACAGGAAATTGATCTTTAAACAAGGTTAAGATAAAAACTTTGTGAGGATTATTCGATAAGGCCAAGAGAATTGTTAATTCACAGGATAGGAAGGAAGTAGTAATTGTAGGGAAATGAAGAAGGCAATGCTAAGGGGCATATTTTGTACAGGAAATATAAATTATTTACATCACCAAAATTGTTTCTACACATTGACAACCTTAAGTTACAACTTTGGGGTACACGGTAAAAAGTTCGTTTCAAAGTATTTTTATTTTTTGAGAAGATGTGAAAGAAAATGATTTTGCGAAATTAATAATGTCAACATTATTATAACAAAGAGCAAGTTACTCAGATTCCTCGCTCCAATTTCGGCATGGAAAGAGTAAACATAGTAGTCTTGTCGCCTCTAACCAAGAGAGATTTATCGATTTTCGTCGTCTCCCACGGGGTGCACTGCCGTTGGGGTACCCCCAAAAGTAGGACAGAAGCCAGCCTGTGAAATTAAGGTGCCGAATTTCAAGGAAACGAGACTTTTTCACGAACCATTCAAAATGAAGTGAGTAAATATTTGCAAGGTACTTTTTGTTATTTCTCGTAAATTCGTACATGATACCATTCAAACATCATGATGAAAAAAATGGTTTATGTTTTAGATAAAACAATTTTCAATGCGATTTTAACAGTTTGGAATTTGAATATGCTATTTGTAAACTAACATGTTCAAAAGTAATATATACGCATAAAAAAATAATAGAAATTATAATGGTAAAATAATTAATTTTGATAGCAATTGATTTTTGCAAGATTTTTCATTATTTTGTACACTTGTAGAAAGTTAGAAACAATCCTTTGAGTGCTTTCTGTATTTGATTTCTTCCAAATAATTATGATAAATAATCATTTCTTCCAACCCCATAGCATTTAAAATATCCATAGGGTATTAGTAGATAGTACCGTAGATAGATAGGGCCGTTCTTAATAATTAAGTGAATTTGTCCTAGTACAGCAGTTGGTGACTGATGATAATATTAAATTAGTTTTTAGAAAAAATATACAAAAATGTTCAAGATGGTTGATGATGAAGAATATTCCTTTGATGAATACATTATCAGTCAAGAAAGTAATTATGGGATCGTACATTCAAAGCATACCATTCGTACTTCGAGCTTCCCTATGGCGAATTTCTCTTAAAAGAATCTACCGATGAATATTTTCCGGAGAGTTTCCTCTTGACGTACAATCCCACCCAACTTCATGCTACAATATTCATGGTGAAAAAACATTAAAGTCGGCAATCGTACCAACGGCAATTATAATCTCCGATTTCTTTTCATCTCGTTCCTCATGAGAGCGAGACGGTCAAACAAAAGCCTCGATATATTTTTTATGGCCCGGGCCACGGGCGCGAGGGACACTTATATTCTTTTAAGCAGTCCGCGGGCATATCCATATGCTTCAGAGTGGAGAAGGTGGGGGGGGGCCGAGTCGGAAGGGTAAACAAATGGGGTTTGGCCGGGTGGGTTGGGGGGGGACGAGACTGAGGGGAGCGTGGCTGGAGCGTTGGGGGAGGTATAATATTTTTTTTTAATGCCCGATGGGGAGAAAGTGCACGGGGAGAGAGGTGAGGGAGGTCGTGGATTTTCCTCCCACTTCACCTCTCCATCCCTCTCATTCGCCCGAGCGGCGGATGAGGGTGAGGAAGAGGTGAGTGGGGCTCCGGGGCAAAGGAGGGGCGTCGTGTGGGCCGATGAAGGCGGTGATGCGGGGAGGAGGGGGGCGCGAATGGGGCCGCCGCCGGAGCGGGGGCCGTGGTGGCATTGCCCCGTTTGCGATTTCTCTCTCTATCTCTCTCCTTCCCTGCTTCTCCGCCTCCCAGCCGTAGCCTGGCCGCCGACTGTACCGCCGACCTTGGGCCTCCACCAGCAGAGCCGCCCGCCAGACAGAACAAGGTCATGGAGCGTGATTCCACCAGTTCTCTCTCTCTCTCTCCCTCTCTCGACTCCATTCCCTCCTTCACCTCATGTCTTGCGCCTCCTTTTCCCACTACCACCACCTCCTCCCCGTATTCAAGACCATCGTTGTTGCCCAACTCCCTTTCCACCAGTCTCTCCCTCTCCCTCCCTCCCCCATTCTTTCCTCCAAACCATTTCATCTCGTCGAACCCTTCCCCCCTCCCACTCCCCAACCCACCCACCCAACCCGGTGTTCGGTCCTTGTCTCTTGGCCCCCCATTCCTTTTACTCCCCCCACCCCCCTCTGTTCCCATCCCGCAAGTAATCTCCTCCCTCTCCCGTGGAGCGCCCCCTCTCCCAGACGTACTCCTCCGCCGTCTAGCATCTTTCCTCTTCTTCTTCTCCTCCTCCTCTTTTCCCCCCTGCGTGGCTTTATCTCCCCCACTCCATTCTTCTTTCTCTCATCTCAACCCCCCTTCCCCTCCGGCCTCCGCAAAGAGACCACGTGACCGTCTGTGCCCCCTTCCTTCCTTTGTCGTTCTTCCCCTCCCAAGCCTTCCCCACCCCCCGTCCCCTGTGCCGCCGCCCTTTCCAATGTCTTAAATATCTTCCTCCGACGCCCCTTTATCTTCTTCTAAGATGATTCTTTCTTTTTTCGCGATCCAAGGAGCCTCCTCGGGGCAGTGAAACTATAGCTAGTCGGTCTATAGAGTCTCCCGGGGAAGAATAATATTTACCTTTTTGGATTGAATCCATGCATGGGAGAACTTCTTTGTTGGGCCGAGATTTTGTAATTAACATCGGCTCAGAAACTATTTCTCTTGCATCATTGAACTCGCTTTGTCATCCCTGTCCTCTGTTTCCGACGGCCTCTCATGTTTCCTTTATCCCTCGTCTCCTTTCATTATTATGTGCCGTCGAGGATACTCACCTCAGAAACAAATGACTGCATTTAAGTAGAATTTTCGTCCTGACTCCATTTTGCGTGGAAAATTTATCGTCGCCTTTTCCGATGCCATCGTCATCCCTTGCTCATCTGTAATCGTTCATCCAATCCACCATCTATTGCCGAAGTTTTTAATCTCGAACAGATTGAAACATCTCAATTTAGTAAAAAAAAACGCTTCGCGATGCTACCAGTATTAGGAGGACATAAAATTTTACCCAAAAGAGTGGTCGCTGGAGATACGGAGTATCTAATTTCATTGAAAATCGTATTATGTTTTTCACTGCTTAATAGGGGCTATCCCGTCGTCGATTCGATGACAAAAATTAATATAGAGAACTCACTTCGGGGAAGGTGCCATTCGAGGACTGAACCAGTTATCTATTTCAATTGTGTTTGATCCCAGGTTCTTTGAGTAACTTTTGTTTTAATATGTTAGCTCTCATCTAAAACTCAACAGTAGTATCGCTGAATATTTGAAGTCGATCGTTGTGTTAGATATGTCTCTCTAAATATCGTATTTCATAGTACAGAGTTTTCTATTTGTCAAGATTGGGCAAAATATATTGGATACTCGGGTGAGAGGAATGAAGAAAATTGACTTTCTCGATGGCAATAGAGGAATGTGGTTAATGAAACACGAATTTTTCTTATTAGAAACTCTGTGAGAAATATTTCAGAAAACCAAAAGGCTGTATAATGGTTGCATATGGAATACTGCCTTTAATAAATATTCACATTTGGTGATTCTTTAAAAACAGGACTGAGAAACTGCCTCGAGAACCTTCTTGTTTTTTGGTTGTATTTTGTCTCACACCTTACATTGCAAATATTCTACAAAATTACTAATGTATACGGACTCCGTCCGGCTTAAGTTGTTTGACGCATGGCCGAGTGTCCGAATGTCGGATTATCGATGATAGAGGAATTATTATCATTCATGCAAGGTGAAAAGTCTCTCAAACAAGGTATTTATTAACGGCACTGTACACTAGCGACTATGTCAATGCTTAGGTAAACCCCTCACAACTAAACCAATCTTAAATATTTGTCAAAAATGTATTTAATTAATAGTTAATTATTGGATACGGTATGGTTGCGATTTTTATCATTTTTTAGCACCTTACGGAAGTATGTTGTACCGACTTACGTCCCGGAAGGTGACGATGGGGTAATAATTTTTTCATGTAATTTCAGAATGTTATATCGTCCTAAACCAAGAAACAAATGTTCACTCCCCAAAAAGGTTGGTTTAAAGCGGGTTTGGCCTTACTCGATTTTAAGATCATAGCTACACTGCACGTGGAATTATTCAATGATTGGAAAAGAAAAAGTCTTTGGATCAGAATCTACCTTAGCCACGGTTATCAGTGTCTTATTAGGACTTACCTCGAATACGGGGTCACATTAAATAAGTATACTCTTGACGAAAACGACGAAAAAAATTTGTTTCTCCATTTGAAGTTAACTTGCACAGTAAAAGTGATTTTTCACGAAACGGTATTAAGTTTTGAGTTTGATGGATGCCTGATATTAGTAAAAAGTAAATGAAACCATTTTGGCAGACTGGTGTCACAGCCATCATTTGACATCCGTGTGTAAATTAGCACTGCGGTGTAAGGGCACCGGTTGGATAGTGAGAATGAGCGGTGATGGTAAAAGAGTGACACAATTTTTATCGCAGGTGCTTATAAAATAACTGTTCATAAAGATGGTTAGTAGTATTGCCTATGGATCAGATGGAAAAAAGTAAATAAAACGCCAGCAATAAATTTGGCATAGTGAGCAGAGCATAGTCTTCTTCTAAAATCTGTACTTTGAAGGAAAAAGATGAGGGTAGATCAGAAGCACTTGGGGGTTGGATATGACAAGAGATAAAACGAGCTCCACGAAGCGCAGAATACACGAAGTGTTAATCCGTTTGAGAAAGAGAGGAAGTTGTTGGGAAAACTTCGAAGAAAAAAAATAGATGGATGAGATATTGAGAGGCATAAAAGGTTGTGGAAGGTTTGCATAATAGGGTGAATTTTAGGCAAACGGAGAGGAAGGAGAATGACAATAGCTTTCAAAGCGCCGTGAAAAGTGTATAAAGTTACATATTTGATCGGATGATTACAAAATTTTAGGAATTATAAATTATTTAGCTTTAAATGAAGTGAGGGTCAGGGCTACAGATACATAAAATAGTTCACCTTATATATGAACGAGATTTCATACGGAATTCAGCATTAATAAGAAATCGGGGGCGGTGACTTTATTGCAGTTAGAAAGTCTTACGTCAGCAGGGCTGAGGCAATTCCAGGTAAAGGTTTGGAAAACGTTTGGTGCTCAATTAAAATTCCTGAATCCAAAAGAATTTATGTATGCGCATTTTATAAGCCACCGGACGACAAAGATAATTCCATACTAGAACTAGATCAGCGAATCAAAAGTCTCTTATCCCAACACAACGATCGCGACATTACAATCGGTAAAGATTTCAATGTCACATCTATTGATTGGGACACATATAGTTTTAAAACGGGGAGTAAATACAAAGATACGTGCGAGTCGTTATTAAATTCCTTAATGTTGAACTCAATGTATTAGCTTGTTACTGAACCCTAATGTCCTAAAATGCGTGCGAAAGAATTTTGTATAGCCTATAGTTGTTAGTTTCATGATGAGGCATCTCGATAGTCGGGGGCTAGTGATTAAAAGCCAGTACGATTTCCAAAGGGGAAAATCCTGCGAGACTTAAATTTCGCTTTTGTCCATGAATACTACGGTTCGTGAGTAAGCAATAATCAAGTTGACGAAGTTTTTCTTGATCATAAAGAAGTTTTCGACGAAGTACCTCATAGTAAACTACTCACAGCGCTAGAAGCATATGGCATGGATAAAAATATCCTGGATTGGATCAGTCTTTTTGAGTAGTCGCGTACAAAGAGTTGACATAGATGGCGTTAGCTCATATGTAGTAGAAGTCACCTCAGATGTTACCCAGGGAAACGCTATCGGACCTCTTTTATTCCTTCTATCCGTTAACGACATTGACACCGTAGTTACTTGACAGATACATTTATTTGCCGACGATGCAGTGGTTTACAGAGATATCCGTAATCGGGAGGGCATAGCAGCTTTATCAGATGCCCTTAATGTCATACAACGCCGGTGTGATACTTGGCAATTAGACGTAAACCTAAAAAAGTGAGTAGTGATGAATTTTTTTGGAAAAAGAGCTATGCCCTCCCGAACTCCGACTGCATCAGGAACACCGAAATGGATTGTGTAGACACGATTGAATAATTACGTGTTACTTTCTCTAACGACTTCCCTTGGGTAAAACATACACGGGGAATATGTGGACAAGCTAGCAAAGGTTAGGATTTATTGGAAGAGTTTTGGGGAAATGTGAATGTGATGAAAAGGTTAAAGAGAAATGCTATCATTCTTTGGTTAGACCTCATTTAAAATATACTGCTCGCATAGGGGATCTTGATAAAGTTGAATTTTTAAACGTTGTTACGATGAACTAAATAGTGTATCAAAATTTAGAGGAGCTAGGCTGAGAACCACTCACGGAGCGAAGGTAATTTAATGACAGATTAAATCTCTTGTATTAATTGAAAGGATGTCTCTTTGGCAATTATATTGATAGTGTATTATTAGCCCCGTCTTTCTGCGGTAGGCGAGAGCATTTTAATAAGATTAGAGAGGTCAAGTGTAGAACAGACAGGTTTATAATGTCATATTTTCCACCAATAAAAAGAGACATTTCAGGAGTGATATGGTGGAATATCACAATTTATTAAAAATTGGCAATTTTCCGCAAAATATTTTTGTGGAAAATATATTAGTGGAATGATATATTTTATGGAAAATTGCCAATTTTCAATTTTCCACGAACGATAAGGGATCAGGATAACGTTGTCCAACCTCTGCTAGAGTAAAAATATTCGAATCGAAGTTAGTCCGGTGTGTATTCACCCCCCGCCACACCCTAGCCCTAGTTTGCCTTAAATACTAAAAAGAATGAAAATGCTAAAAGAAATAACTGTTATTTTTAACCTCTAGTTTGTTGCTGAATACTATGTTACAATATCCGATTTTGATATATTTTCAAAATAAAAAAATCCTTGGAGGTGACGCAGATGGATCAAAAGTTGAACATTGCTCTTGAAAAATTAAATTTTGAGGTATAATTCAAAGTCATTAATAAAAGATCTAAATTATTCACGGTAATAAATATTGGGCTAAATTTTGATTCATTAATGTCTGCTTAAGATGGATTTAGATCAAAATAAGCTTTTAAAATTTTCGACTTTCGTCAAATATGAATGACTTAAGACAGCAGTAGACGGAAATCCGGTCATTCATTAGAAGCCTTCAGAAAGGGAAAGGAATCAACACCGTTCCAAGTACGAGTGGAATCGCTCTCTCGTCCCTAATTGCCAGAGTTGATTAACGGAACCCTTTTACGTTAAGCTTTCGTAATTCCACCATAGCACTGGATATTCAAAATTTTGGAATTGGTCGAAGCTATTGCTTACATAATTTTTCGCTATCATCGTTGTTATCCTGCGGGTTACACTCTTCATCTCTTATTGGTATTAAGAAAGACAAATATGGTTGAAAAATATATATTTTTTCTTTGCGTGTGTGTTATAATAGAGTTGGATTTGAAAGAGTTGGCTTTGGGTTATATTCCTCTACTCAGTATCTGATCCTCATTTGCTTCTCTGACACCGAATACCCAATACCACAACCGGGTCTTGTAAACAAGTAAATTTACAATTAAAATAAATTTTTTTCTTGGTTTTCTGAAATGTCATAAAGGTAATAAAAAGAGGTGAATCCAATTCTTGCTCAGAAAAATACGTAGAATACTCTATCTATTCTGAAAAGGGCCTTAGGTGTGTGACCAAAGGGATATACGGCCGCAAGGGCCAGTGGCGGATGGAGTCAGGACACCTCCCGTGAAACAGAATAAAACCCCATGCAAAACTAACAAAAGTATGCCAATTCACATTTACAGAGAAGTGCATGTATATTTATGCAAAGCATATTTTAACTTGCTCACATGCAAATAAATGTACTAGTGACTAATATGCACATGAATCTACGAATGTACCAGATGTCTACGCTACGTTTAAACTTGTCTTCACTTGTAATTCGAATGTATTTACCATTACTATTATGACTCTGAATTCTTGCTGTTATGATTTAAATCTATCTGTACCGCAGCCTATCTCCCTTATCTTATCTTTTTGGTTCAGCCTATTCAAATAGTGTTGGGGATAACATTAAAAATGAGTGTTTTCAATGCGCATCAATTATCGGCATCATTGACGCACATCAAAAAACGCCTATAATTGATCTCAATAACCCAATTATCACATTGAAAAATTTCTCTCGCTTTACCAAATATTCATGTATCCATACTTCGTTTTACGTAGGTTTGACTCAAAATTGTAATTCCTTTCATAGTGAGCAGACCATGTGAAACTCTAGTTTTACCGTTCTTGATGTTAATTCAAGCCTTTATTTCCAGTTCGTAGTCAGTAAATGTCCCTTAACGTCAGCGGTTACTCGAGGCTCTTGTCGAGATATGGTTGCCATTACTACAAGCAATATCTCTGAGCGTTCCAAATCATGACTACTAAAATTAAGCAGTGTTAACTGTGCTTCAGTTAATACTAGAACTTAGGCAAATAGAGTTAAAGTTGAATTTCTACCGTGAAAGTGTCCCTTACGTCATGAAGCATCGGAGATATGATAAACGGGAGAATGTCATCGATGCGAAAGAGTTTTTTTTATTTTTTTGTTCTGAGTTTTAAAATGGTTGTCTTATAGTATAACTCTTGAGGTAATATTGTGATATATTCTCATATGAGAATATATATTATTATTATTTAGGTATATTATTAGATTTTATTTTATAAGAAAGACTTTACTAAAGTGCATATATTTTGATTGCAGTGTAGTGATGTATCTAAAATAATGCTGCCATTTTACGAGTGAAAATGCTTAATGAAGAGCAAACCATTAGCAAACAATCAGAGTTATCGTAACCAATAAGTAAAACCGGTGAGTAGTATGCATTTTATAAAAACACATCATTTCATATTAAGATCTTTTTGTTTCGTGGAAGGATTTTCTCTATTTTTGCGATAAAATTATAATCAAGAGATATGTTACACACTTCCATTCAAGATTGCCATAAAATGTGTAAAATTTGAATATCTATAAACGTAATTGAAAAATTAAATCATAGTGAGTTGAAATTTTGTAGCGTAGTAATTTTAGTCAAATAATTTTATATAATATTTACTCTCGGGGAGTAGACTTGCTAAAATATTCCAGGGAAGAAACTTCATTCATGTTTATAAATTCAGTAAACTTAAAGATGAGGTAAAAGAGCGGTTGTTTTTAATTGTTCCGAAAATTGTGTGTTATGATATTATTTTAATCAGGTCATTAAAGGACAGGAACCAATGTTGTCAAGTATACGTATTAGAGTTATGTGTATTGATTTAAAAGTCTGTTGATGATGATTCTAATTTCCCTAAATGAAATAAGCCCTCTAATGGATAATGCATTCCCATATGTTCTTTGTAAATGATGATTTAGAATTTTTGCTATCGCTATAGATCTTATTATACTATAAAATCTTACAAGAAAAAATAATGTTTTAGAAAAAATATTTATTTTTCGTCCTTGTAGTGAATGACTGATGAAGTAATACCGGTTTATTGAAAAATATCTTGATGATGGTATACTAATTTAAGGTAAATTATATATAGAAAACATAATTATTTCGGTTTATAATTTCCTTGTTCATGAAAAATATTCGATTTTAATAAAAATTCTTAACTTGGATTTAAGGGTTTAGAAAGACTATTAAAAATGTTAAATAACTTATTTTCCTGAGTTTGCGTCTTTCTCTCCTGATTTACATATCCCTTGCAATCTGCTGGAACCAGGTAAATTCTTATATAATAACGTTTTGTGAATTCCGGAAACATTTTGAAATGATATTTCAGTATTTCATACCCAAAAGATTGAGTGTGTTTAAAAAAAAATATTAATTTTATTTGGGATGCATGTGAAGTATTTCCTCCCAGTGTTGTCAGTGGTTTCCCTAAGAATCAAGAGTTTCCTGAGGGTCGAACATTTTAAGGCTGTAACACAGAAATTCATAGTACCAATGAAACCTAGAATACGGGGAACACAGAAAATTAAGCCTGAAACCTCACCCGTCAAAAGTAATCCCTCGGATAATTAGTCGAAGGATCGAAAGAAATATATAAATAACTGAAGGGACATAGACGCCAAAATATACAAATTATTCAAAAAAGGATGCAATTCCACGCCAGCACTTTTCATCGTCAATCTAGAAAAGGTAGGCGCACAAAAGTTGGGTATCCAAGTCAACATGAATGGCAAAGAAAATAATATTTTCCGGTTTGCAGATGTCATTGCAGTAGCTACAAAAACACCATAGAACCTACAACTTTGAATGCTGTGGACCAATAACTTCGGGTATACATGGTTTGGATGAAAAGTATCGGGAATAATATTTTCCTGGCGTGACTGTACATCGCATCTCGCTCGCACTGCACAGGCTTGGTGGTGGGGGTACTGCCCTTTAACACGCACCAAGCACCTGCAAGCGTTCGTTCAGGCTAGATAGTGTTTTTAGTAGCCCCTGTTGAATGACTCGGTGTAAGCGCAAAATGCAGCCAACGATTGAACAGCGGTACGCCATCAAATTTTGTGTTGGACCAGGGAAATCGGTTACGAAGACGTTGGGTATTATTCGCCTATTGTTCAAGGATGAAAGCATGTCACAAAGTTTAAGCGGCAAAAGATCTTCAAAAATTTCCGAGAGAATGTAGGGGACAAGCCCCGCACTGGACGGCTGTCAAGAACCGGCGACAACGTGCAACTTGTGCGTGGATTGCCGAATTTAGACCCTCGGTACTAATGATCGCAGTACGTATTTTGTATTGATAAGATGACAGTGCACGTAATTATCACTAAATATTTGGCCATGCGATAGATCTACGCTAAACTCACCCACCCAGACACCCGGTGCACCCAGCCATACCTGTTCTGAGGCAATCGATTACCTGACTAAAAACGTCATTACGACGATTCCCCAAGTCCCTTATTGTTCAGACTTGGCAACAGCATACCATTTCCAATTCTCTCTCAAAGGACACCACCATGGGGCCCTAAACGCTGTCAAATATACTTGCACGCGTAACCTTAAGGATTTCCTTAATCCGCCTACCAGGGAGCCTTCGACTCGTGGAAAATCCGCTGACAAAAGCGTGTCGACACTTAAGGGTTGTACTTGGAAAACTTTTGAAATATTGTAGCACTATATAAAATGAATTATTTTTCCAAATCTTCTCCTGATACTTTTTATACTGACCTTGTATAATATGAGAATTGAGAAGAAGAAATTAAAACCCTTCGTTGCGGATGAGAGATTCTGAAGGCAGGTTCTTGTATTACTATTCCAAGAGTGAAACTGAGATAGTATAATCGGCCACTATGCCTAGCACTTTCTCTTTTGTTTTCCTTTCAGCCCATTTCACCTTCTCCATCCTTCTTCACGCCCGCAT
Organism: Hetaerina americana; assembly: GCF_022747635.1. Lineage (NCBI taxonomy): Eukaryota > Metazoa > Arthropoda > Insecta > Odonata > Calopterygidae > Hetaerina > Hetaerina americana. The sequence goes on from NW_027286763.1 coordinate 60,670,113, forward strand.
TTCATAAGCCTCCAATCTACGTCATCGTGCTTCAGTGACCGTGTTTCCGCGGCATACATAACTACACTCCATATCAAAGTTTCGAGGCGAACCATTTCTTAACATCCTTACTCAACGTCCCTGTCATCAACTCCCTCCTCCTTGTGATAGTCTCTTTTCCTAGCGCAATTGTTTTCCTTACGTCCTACTACTTTGACCGTGTTGATCCTAAACACTTCTAAGATACCTAAAGTGTTCTACCTTCCCTAGTTTTTGCCCTCCTGCAATATTTTTTAGCTTAGGCTTTTTCTTTCTAGATAATTGCATAACCTTTCTTTTAAAATATTGATTCTCATCCCATATTTATCGCACGGAGTTTCCAACTCACTCGGCAATGCTTACAACCCCTTGGTTGGCTGACAGACTAAAGCTTGGTCATCAGCAAACCTAACTGATTTTACGAATATCCCGCCGAATTTCATTCCTACCTCCAGTTCTTCCCATGCCTCTTTAACCATTTCCTCCACACATACGTTGAACAGAAAAGGTGATAATGGGCAACCCTGCCCTACACCCCTTCCTAGCACTGCCCATCCGGACTCTCCGTTCCCCACCAGAACCTGAGCAGTCTGAGACATAGTTGCAGATTAGCCTGCTTTCCCTCCAATCTGTTCCTATTTTCTGCAATATACTCATTAATTTTTCCCAATTCACTCTATTAAACGCTTTTTTGAAATCTACGAAACACGCAAATACATCCTGATTGTATTTTATGTTCCACGTGATTAGTGATCTCATTACTGCATTGGCATCACGCGTACTTCTCCCCTTCCTAAACGCAAACTAATCATCTCCTAGGTAATTATTTGCCCTACTCTCTATCCTTTTGTTGATGATCCTGAGAACAGCTTTAGCTAAGTGGGATATCAAATTTCTTGTTCTGTAGTCCTCACATGATGTAGCCTTTACCTTTTTCGGAATAGGAACTAAAACTGATCTCACAAAATCTTCTGGCCAGATTCCTTCCTCATAGATAATACCAATCAGTCCATATAGCTCCATCCTCCTACATTTTTCTAGACATTTCAATAGTTCAGCAGGAATGTTATCTACCCCCAGGACCTTATATATTTACATCTTCCTTAATGCCCGTCCTATCTCAACGGCAAATATGTCTGAACCTAAGCTATCTTCACCTACGTCGTGTTCCTCTTCTATGTCTAACCTTGTTGGCCTAATATTTTCACCATACAGTGCCTCTATGTATTCCTTCCATCTTTCTTGGATCTTTTCTCTGTCAACTATTATCTTACGCACCTTATCTGTAACTGTTAGCATAGATCTTCCCTTCCTACTTCCCGATAAAGATTTAACCTAGTTGTATAGCGCAGCAATTACACCCTTTCCCTGCAAACTTTCCACAGTCTCTTCCTTTGCGCTTCTTTCGTTCTATTTGTTGTCCATCTCAATTTATTATTTAACTCTTTGTGCATCCTTCTACCTAACTCTGTATTTACATTCTTTTATATCCTTCTCTCATTCTACTTTGCCATCATCTCATTCGTGATTTATGTTTTCGTTGATCGTATCCCGTTAACGGTTCCTATATTGTCTTTTGCGGCTTTCAATGTCCCTTTTTTCATGTATTCCCATTTTTATTCAATCGTACTCAGCTCTTTTCCCTCATTTATGATTTTCTCTACGGCCTGCCGATACTCCTTCCTTGTCAATCGATTTAATGCTTCTAGATTCCATTTCCTAAACCGCCGCCCCTGCCTTATCTTTTTGAAACGGCCGATACACTTCATTGCAACCAAATTGTGGTCAGATTCCGCATCCGTTCCTGGGAGGCTGTGCAAATTGATCACACTGTTCCTAAACCTCCTCTGCCTTACCAGAATATTGTTTAACTGATACCTTTCCGAATCACCTGGCATTTTCTATGAATACCTACGCCTTTTGCGGAGTCGAAACCAAGCGTTGGTGATGATTAACCCCTGTCTCCTGCAGAACTCGATTTCTTTCTCCCAGTGGTTATTCCTCGACCTAAACCGTGGTCCCCTACCTCCTCACCCTCTCCTCCTTCGCCTACCGTCGCATTCCAATCCCCCATCACTATCAAATGTTTCCCAGCAGGAACACAAGCGACTATACCCTCTAGCTGATCGTGTACTCAATAGAATTATTCTTCCTCATGATTCCTCGGTAGTATGCTTACCTGAACAATGACCAAGTTCGTCAGTTCTGCTTTTATCTCTACTAGTAATATTCTAAGTTGACCACACTTCTTTCTACCCTTTATTCAATATTATGGCAACCCCTCGTTGCCTGTCGCCCCGCCGCTGTATGTTATCATATAATTACCACTTCATAAGTCCCCGCTATGCTTCCATGTTGTCCCAATATTAAAAAATTACTAAATTGTAAATCGTAAATTATTGTGTACACTTAAAGCTTCCCATGTGGCTTTATTAGTAGCAAGGAAGCCAAGGTGCATACATATGACCAATGCTGCAGTATCCAATCATTTCTTATTAATCGGAACAACTTAACATTCACTGAAATATACTTCTCATTTCCTGAGAAATGTGAAATTAAAAAGAAGAACACTAAATGGTTAAATGCATTACCCTATGGAAAATAATTTGGCGTGGATTGTGGTATTGATTTGTAAATATTGTCATAAAATAGAGAAGTTTATTTTAGACTTGACCATAGTCTCGTTAAAACCAAGAACGGAGTTTATGTTTTTATAAGATGACCTTCTGATAAATGTCTTAAAAAATTTCAAGTTCGACCGATTAACTACATTTTTGATCATTTATCTACCTTTTTGCTGAAATCTTTGGGTGTTTTGAAGAATAGTAGTAGTAGTTTTAAAAGAGGCGACCGACAGCTTAGGTTATTTGCGCCATTAGGTATGGACAGGAAAGGATGAAGAATGGAGAGAAACCCGGTGTCGGCATTAGCCTACTCTTATCGAAAGGCGCATGTTAGGCAAACGAGGAAATGGAAGGAACAGGATAGGGATGTTGGACGGGATGAAGGGAGGAAGAAAGTACTCAGGGATGAAGAGGGACCTGATATAGAGTAGGATGCTGGATTTTGGGTTTTGTTAGGAGTCACAAAATGTTTTATTTAGTAGCTGTGTCCATCCAAAAATCTACCTTAACCGGTAGATTAACTAATAATAAAATAATCGAAAGGCGCCAAGGGGCCCGCAGTTTAACGCCCCATCCGACCGACGGTGTACTTACTCTAAGTGTCCTTCAGAGAGCACCTCAAGTCGGGATCACGATAACACTGCAAAAAAAAACTACTGCCGCCGGAATTCGATCCCGGCCCTTCTTGCTGGGAAGCCAGTACGTTAGCCTCCGTACCATCGCGGTCCCCTTGAATCATTTTCTGAGATTTAAAGCATCTAATGAATTATGCTCAAACGATTTTGATTTCGACATATTTAACGCCATCATACATCAGTACGAGAGTGCTGACGCGTTCATAAGTAAGCTACTAAGGTTTCACACAACAACTTTTTCAAAAAGGGATTTCATTCTACAATGTATTTTTGTTCCCACATTTTAAAATGAATGTGTGTGAGTTATTATGTCTCATCAATGCTCATTTTGCTTAAGTTTGCGAAATAATAATAATCTCGCTTTTCGATTACTAAAAAAAATATCTGCGCATAAATCAATATTAAAAATTTTGATAAAAATCTTTCGGGGTCATTGTCTCCCGTCATGAAAATATCTGATTCAAAATTCTTCCTTAAGTCCATTCCCTCAACCCATTGTCTGTTGCCGAGCACGTTAAACATATTCAATCATTGTGTTTCGCCAACATCACCTCCTATTCCTTCGCCGAGTATGTTTATGCATACGTACGCGAATCTCTTCCTACTAAGGTCCCTCTCCCCTCCTTCCCCGTCACTCCCCTACCCCGTCACTCCCCCCCACACCCAGACCTCTCTCCGTGCCTGTATTATCTAATGGCGGCCTCAAAATTACCTCAAGAACAGTGCCAAGGCTAAACAGATGTCTGGTGGCGTCGTCTTTGCGCGCGAGACGAGACGGCTGGGTGCGCTTCTGGGAGTTGCGGCGGGAGGACGAGGGGGCGGGAAGGGGGAGGGAGGGTTCGCGACGGGGTTGACGGGAAGACGGGGAAGTGGCGCTTGCGACGGTGGACGGGCATGGGACACAGTAGCGGAGAGGGTGGAACAGGGATGAGGTGGGGGAGCACCCCCCTCCCTCCTCTCCCCGACCTGTAAAAATATTTCCAGCATGTAGAGAATTTAGCGAGTATTTATTATTTTTATTGCATAGTAACCCGCAAGCCACCACTAGGGCGTAGGGCAGGGATTTTTAACACATAATATTATTTTTGACCCAAAATACTTTTCTCCCCTAGCGCAAAGGGACAGCGTTTATCTGATTCCTTACCGTTCATGGAAGAATTGGTATCTTAAATAAATCTTCTCGAAGCTCAATCTCTCCAATTTTATGTGTATTATCTCTCCTACCATAATTATATGGGACTCCTAAATACATTTTTAACATAATCGCTGAAGAAACATTCTTCCAATTTGTTCTATAGCTTTAATTTAACCCTCGCATCATGAGTGATTCCCAACCTGTAGGTCCTCTAGTAATTTTGGTACATTACTCAGTTTGTCGTAACAACGTTTTAGAAATCTAGCGCCCCTATACGTTGCACGTGATATACGAATATTCGGCAATCAGTCCTACCTCGTCAGGATCCCATATACTTACAGCATGCTCTAAGTGAGGCCTGTCTAGCAAAGGTTAACGTTCCCCCTTTAATCTTCGGTTCATATTTACCCGATATTCTTCTAATAAATCCAAATATTTTGTTATTTTGTCCAAATTTTTCCCGTATAATGAATGTTTCACCCAGGAGAAGTCGTGAGTGAGAGTATCACCTAAGTATTTTATCGAGTCTACCTTATTTCGGTATTCCGGATGCAGCAGGCATTCGGGAAGGAACTACTACCACTCCAAAGGTTATCGCAACGCATCTCAAAAATCAATACCAATTGTCAAATGTCTTACCAACGCTGTATAGTACGTAATCATGTCATCTGCCAAATCCACTGAATCCTTGGGCCCATGGACATCTCTCTCGGGTCGTTTAGCTGCGGAACCCTTGGTGCCTTTCGTTAAGGGTAGGCTAATGCCGATGCCGGGTTTCTCTGCACTCTTCTTCCTTTCCCATCCGTCCCTAATGGTGCAAATGACCAGCTGTCGGTCGTCTCCCCTAAATCTACTGCTACTACTAAGGGAATACGGGCTTCATTAAAATAAAGTATAGTTTGATAAAACAACGAAAGCATATAACTTACGTACTCATCTCATTCCACTGAAAAATTGGAGTTGGAAAAAGTTTTCAAATTATGTATTGTGCACGTAATATTCAAAATAAAATTCCGAAATGAATCCCATTTTCCGAAATGCAATAACCGATGAGAGAACAGCGAGCCGGCTACAAGAAATCATTTGTGATTTTAAACCTTTTCCGGTAAGGTTGGAACATATGTTTACGTGACATTCAATATGATGGGAGATAAAATCTTCATTCCTGTCAAAAGACGCTGAAATTGGGTGCAAAAATTAAATATCACTATGTCCAAACTTTTGGTGCACGATGGCAGATGGGAAAGAGTACCCTGAAGATTTTACGTTTTCTCAGCACCTCTTGGTTACAACTCACACATCAACCTTCGATTTCAAGAGAACTCTAATATTTATATTTTCGGAGAGTATTTCAGTCTCCCCTCAATTGATTGGTATAATTAGGTCGTGAGTTGCCCAACCAGAAACCCAGAATTCCGCAAGGCAAAACCCAAGCATTCTCAGCAATCACACGCTATGAACCAATGGAAATATTGCTATTTGATAATATTTTAGAACTCATGACAGTTAACCAACCTGAAATTATCAAACACACAGAAAATAGCAAGGGAAGAAATTACTGACGCCAAATCAATTTCGTTGAACTTTGATAAGACCTACTGATTATTCGGTCTGAGTCATCCAAACCGGATGCTGGCACAAATAAAATGAGCGATACGTTTATTCGTCGAAATAAGCGGTCTGAGTCATATTTCAGAAGCCATCTGTGTGTATTCACACTGAACCGACTGCCGACACAGCACGTGGAATTCATTCCCAGAAATAATGATATCAACACGTGCAACGAAATCAAAAAGTGCATTCCTAACAGGCAAACAAGCGATAGAAACGAGCCAATATTGAAATAGTGAAACCAAAACAGCCTTTAGACAACGGAAAACATTACATTCCATTCACGATAACATATTTAAGTATGGTAAAGGACAAAAGAAAGAAAATGTCGGAGTTTAAGCTGAGAAAAATTCTTTAAACTCCACATTAAATCTTAAAAATCATATGATACCCCTCTTGTTACATAGAAAATACCTCGAAGACGTTTACAAGGTTTTTTCATACAACTTAAGGGAATTACAGGGTAAACTATCCATTCTTTAACCTCAAGGTGCCTCAGACAGCACATCAGAAGCAGCCGTCTTTGAAAAATTCTTCCCAAGCGTTTATACTGTTGAATAAAGCAAATAAATGAAGGCTCTCTTATGTACGATACACAGATTACTGAAATTATCATAATGCACATAGAAATGATAGAACAATTTAAATTTTGGCAAAAATCCATTGTTCGCCCGCAACTCTGGTTCCCTACCGGGAAACACTGGAAGGAATTATCTCATCCCATCGTATTTGCCAATAAAGTTTGCACCATTCGTAGGATATAAATTTATTTATCCAATTTCCCAAAGCATAGAAGAAAGCTAGCACACTTACTTATTTTTAGTCGAGGAATTAGATAAGGGGCAGAAGTTACCGGCCAATTTAAAAAAACATCCCCCTCCTTTGAAACACTAAATCCGAACACTATCCTTAGCAACATAATGATACTATTCAACTGTGCCGAATGTATACATAATAATTAACATGGCTTTGTGTAAATTAGAAGAATGGATGGCATACAAAGGGGTGTGAGATGGCGAAATAATTCCAAACGGTTACGGAGGATTGACTTGTACGAAAAATGCACAAAAGCGTGAAAAATTAAAAAGGCACTACGAAATATACTATAATACATAGAAATGTGCAGCCAGCTGTAAGGAGTAAGAAAATACGGGGAATACGGCAGGATAAAATTGAAAGAAATGTACCTATTGTGTAATAGTACTACGCCCTGAAGATTGGAGCAAGATACAAAAATAGCAGTTTGGATGCGAGAAGAGGCAAACCTAAAGCTGTACGTACTCGAATCATAGAAACATCGCTCAAGGAGGATAGACGTATTGTACACATTTTCAGGAGGCAGGTGAACTACTTAGATATCACTATTATATCCATCCTATTATGTCCGTGATTACTATCGGTGTTATCTAGAAGATTATTGTATTTATGAAGCATGGATATATGCTGTCTAGCGACTTCTGGAGCACATTTTTATGCACTGCGAGCATTTGGTATTCATCTAAGAAAACATCGATTTCAGAACTGAAGAAAATAGAGTGAGTGAAATTAGGCTGAACTCGTGAACAATTGCCGTGAAAGACTATAAAGCACAACTGGGACGGGAGTCAATTAATAAGGGAACGAAGAGGATGATTGGGCTCAGTTAATTTAGTACTCTTGGATCATTTATTTCAAGACTGCAGTCAGATTTTTATGACCAAATTACATATTTTCCTAATGTAAATTGATGTGATTAGTATACAAGGTGTGATAAAAAAAGACCGGACTGATTTTATTCTGTACAAACCGTTCAACGTATCGAAACGAGACAAGATGCACCATCTAGCGACACATCTGGCGACTAAACGAGAGGTGTTGCATTTGTTTACGGCGAGTCGTAACGCAGCAGCAGCGGTACGTGTCTTAACTTGTTTGTCGCCGCGTGCAACGGTAGCCATGAAGGAGCTAGGGGAACAGCGTGTGTGCGTGAAATTTTGTTTCAAACTTGGCAAAAGTGCTACGGAGACATTTTGAATGATAAAGCAAGCCTTTGTTAATGAAGCTATTAGTCGAGGCCACTATTTTGAGTGAAAGAGTCGTTTCAAATCGGGCAGAACCTCGAACCTCGAAATGAAGATTCGCGAACGGGACGGCCTTCCATTTCGACAGACCCAAACCATGTCAAATTGGTGAACAATTTGGTGCGGGAAAATCGCCGTTTAACTGTCAGGGAGATAGCCGAGGAAGTCAACATTAGATTTGGATCCTGTCAGACAATTTTGACAGACATTTGGGCATGACGCCCAGTCTTCTCAGTGGAAAGGTCCTCATTCTCCGTGACCAAAGAAAGGTCGCATGTACCGGTCCAATGTTAAGGTCATGATGGTGTGTTTCTTCGATTGGCAGGGGCTGATTCTTTACGAATACGTCCCTCAAGGTCAAACCGTCAGCACAGATTTCCACCTAGAGGTAATGTAGAGGCTGAGAGCAGCAGTGAGCCGAAAGAGGCCGGACATGTGGAGAAAAATTGCATGGCGTTTCCACCACGATAACGCGCCGGTTCATACGACGCTGATCATGACAGAGTTTTCCGCCAGAACCGGAACTTCCGTGATCCCGCAGCCACCCTACTATCCAGACGTGCTCCATTAGACTTTTTTTGTTTTCAAAGTTACAATCAACTTTGAAAGAGCGCCGATTCGACTCTATTGCGGACATTAAAACTAATTGTACGGCGGACCTGAAGAAGATCCCTAAGGCGGTTACCAGGCAGGGTTCGAGGGCTGAAATAAACGTTGGCAAAGGTGTGTCGTCAGCCAAGGCATGCACTTTGAGGGTGACAAGTTCAATTAAGCTGTATCCGTCGAAATAAACAAGTTATAAAATCAGTCCTGTCTTTTTTGATCACACCTCGTATATGACCAATGGTACCCGCTTAAATACTCCACACACCAGAAGCATGTCCCGACGGTGACTAGGAGTCACACGTACACGTAGATACTGAAATGTTAAAATTACCTAAGGACAGCATCAAATTCGTTAAACAGTAAAACATTGCTCTAGTGGCATTTCAATAAAAATATTGGCGTTTATTAAGGCCTCCATTGATCAGTATGAATGTGCTTAATTTTATTCGGATTTCTCCAAGATGGATTTAGAATGCTGGAAGTAGTTTGGGATACTCACCCTCGTTACTTTGTTCAACATTCTTCGGTATAAGAGCGACAGTATGTAATATTAATGAATACAATTTTGCGAACTGATTCGGTAGATTAAACATGGGTTTTTCTCACAATTAACTTACGACAACCTAAATATCCAACTCTTCACACTGATCCACCGTAGTTTTCCAAAAAATATCAGAATCACGTTCGGTGTGATAAATATTAATTGCTACGTGAAAATAGTTGGTAACCTTTTCAAGTAAACGAAAGGAAAGTCAGTTTAATAAGATATTTTGTGGTCTAAATCAATTAAGAATTGTGGTCACTAATTTGACATAAATTTTTCAGAAATTAAAAATATTTACTTTAGAATAAACTCTGTTTCGAAAATATTTAATCGAATGAGTTCCAGTTGTTACCCTGCCAGAGCAAACTCTTTCAATTCAGAAAAGATTTCGGGCAGCAAGCGCCATGAAAAAAAAATAAAAACCTATCAGAGAGGTTTTGAAGTATGGTCCCCAGTACTTATACCATCTACCGTGATCCATGGACCACGCTGTGCCATCTGGTTATTTATGCTATGATTCCAGCCACCCACGTAGAAAATACCTTTTCGTTTAAAACATCGTAATAATAATCATATTAAAAATTTTTGGCGATTTGCTGGGAGTGTTCAATACATTTCAATGCCGACTCAGCCACCTTTATGCGAGTTAGTCAACTCGTAGTCAACCATACACTTCGTGCATCCTCTCCGATGCCATATGATAAAACAAAAACTCGTCCCAATGAAATCCCGCATTAATTTACACTATGTTTTGATTTGGTGACTCTTATGAGCAATCTTAACTAGGAGGAAACTTATGTGCAATAGCATTATTAAATATAGTCTTGAGTTAAATTGAGTTAAATTTCCGAATCAGAACTTTCTCATTTTTTAAATTTTTATACCCCGTATCTTATTTTGAATATATCCCAAAGAATATTCATTTTCAAAACAAAAATTTACTGGATAATGGATGGATCAAAAGTTTTATTCCACTCCATGTCGAAATTTGGTTTCAAGATCGTTGGTGCGTTTTCTATTTGCTTGGCTAATGACGAAAAATGCAGCTCATTATTCAGAAACCAAATATTTCCTCATATTTTTTCATTACTTACAGGAAATTCTTAAAAGGAGATTGCTTAAAATATTCAATTTCTTTTCAGCCTATATCATCATCATCAGTACTTCAAACCTAAGATTGATTTACTACAGCCCTACATTCTTCTCTACCCAGTATTGATTCTCTCGCCCCTAGATAGCTTCTCTGTTTTACGTTTGTTTTAATTGGTCTTACGCTCTTTTCTTATGATATTGCTGGTGACATATACCCTTTCATTTTCCCTTCCATCACGTTTCTTACTAATCCGTTTTGCCCCAATTTTTTTCCAATATATACAGTTCCTCTTTGCCGTATAGTTCTCCACATGCGCCTTTTTTGTTCTGCTCCACTATACCAGAATGAACCAAGTCCTTTTTTTTCAAGCTTAGATTCTCTGAAAATGGCATTTCCCTTTTCCTCATGAACATCTTTTTACTCTGAGCTACTCTTAATGTCGGTCGAACTTCTCCCAACTCAAGTTACTCTTATATACTGCTGCCCAGGTAGACGAAAGAGGAGAGGGAATATCGGGAGAATTCATTAGGAGGCATGAAAAATGGAGGCATATTAATCGGAAGTGGAATGTTGAAGACTGCGATAGAAGGGAGAATTATAGACAAACGAGGTAGGAGCAGGAATAGGATTAGTATGTTGGGGGGCGATGAAGGGAGGATATACACCGAGATGAGGAGGGGCTTGTTGTAGAGCAGAATGTTGGATTGTGTTTTGTCAGGAGAAACAAAATATTTATTTGGTAGTTGTGTCCATCCAATACCTATCTTAATCGGCGGATGACCAAATAATAATGGTGGCTCACCATAATTTGTTGTTGGCAGTTTTTAGGGGAGGCGACCGACAGCTGAGGTCATTTGCGCCATAGGGGATGGACAGGAAAGGATGAAGGGTGGAGAGAAACCCGGCGTCGGCATTAGCCTACTCTTTACGAGAGGCGCCAAGGGGTCCGCGGTTTAACGTCCCATCCAACGGACGGCGTACTCACCCAAAGTGCCCTCCACAAAGCATCTCAAGTAGGGATCGAGATACCTCTGAAAAATATTCAACACCGCCGGGATTTGAACCCGCGCCCTCTGGGTGGGAAGCCAGTACGTTAGCCCCCGCACCATCTCGATCCCCTCTACATAATTACTTTGTATTCCTTGTGGCGCCTTTCGTTAAGAGTAGGCTAATACCGACGCCGGGTAACTCTCAACTCTTCATCCTTTGCTGCACACCCTAATGGCGCAAATGACCTCAGCTGTCGGTTGCCTCCCCCAAAAACCACTACTGTGAACAATCTTTAATATGACCTTTATCATGATTAAACTGTAATGAGTACTTTATTGGTGACTAAAAGGAAAGGGCCATGAATCTTTTTTTCTGGTTGTGCACTCGCCCACCAGGATTTAAATTTGTGAGGCATTTTGGTTTGCGGTTGAACGCGCGGCCCACAAATGTGACGCAGCCGTTGGTCGATAAAATGGCGGTGTTTTCTTGTCACTCCTACGCATATTCAAGCCCATTTTGCCTTTTGATGAGCTTTTTTTATTGATAAGAGCCGATTGAAAATTCTACTGCATTGAAAATCATATGAATAAATTAGCAAGAAAAAACTTTGAATATGAAATGAATGAATGTATGAACACATAGGCCCGGTTTTAAAATCTTTCGTAAAAGCCAATCGGTGCTTAATTTGAGCGTTAACATAATGAGGAGATTGCCGAAAAATTCAATTTTATAAACTAATTAGTTTTCTCATTAGTGAGTGTGAACATTGTAACCATTGTAACGTTGTCTGTCAGTTATGGAGATGTTTGGCGGTCGATTTTGAACTTAAATAGTCATAACAAAATTGTTTTCTACCACAGTGTTATATGCGGGTAAGGTTCACGAGATTAGAGTTCTGCAGTGAAATTTCAGGTAAATATGAAATTGGAAAAGAGTACGTGTAATGTCAATATACATTGTTATTACTCCTGTTGATAATGTTTGTAATTACTTAATAAATGATCTATGAGTTTGCAATTTTTTTGTTTCCGATCATATTTATTTTTGCAGCCCTGAATAGATCATAAACTGGTTGACTTGGTTTAATCGGTTTTATTCAACTTTTTTTCTTATATTTAACTGCGTTCTTTTGTTACTTCGATAACAGTACTTTACTGCAATGTGAAAAATGTTGTGTATAGTAGAATAATTTAATTATTTCATAATAAATTATTCTAAATGTTATGCTTTTGAGCATATGAGGATTGGTCAGAAAAACCCGGAGAATATTTTACCCGCAATTATGCACGACCTAGGCAGAGAATGTTAACGAAGTATATAACATATTTTTACTGTCTCTTTGACATTCTGAGTCACTGCGAATATATCGTACTGAAACATAATTGAAATATGAATGAGTCACAAAACTTCTTCAAGTATTTTCTATTATTAAGGTTAGGGCAATCACAGGATTGATTTCACTCTATTATTGAAAGAATTCCATTCATCTTGACTTGAACTTGGGGTTATACCGTCGTTTAAACCGTCTGTAATATTTTAGTAATTGTACAGTGATGATGTGCTCCATGAAAATCAAATGTATTCATGCATATTACAATAAGCCTGATAATATCAATACATTTTTTATAAAGAACTTTCGTCTTTTTTATGCAGTTCACAAGTTGATTTTTCCCTAATTTAACCTTTCTGAATCTTGGCAAAGCATCAAGGCTACATACTTTGAATTTAAAGGTCTAATAATATCTTCACCTTTCTCATGTAATGTTTCCTACTTGGAGGATAAAGTTTGTTTGATACAGAAACAAAAGAAAGGGGAGATCTGAGGATCTAATCGATTTTATTTGTTTGATTCAGGTAATATTAATTTTATGTATTCCTTTTTGACAACGATGTCAGCATTAATACTATGTATGTTTAGTTTGATCCTACAACACCGGATCTTCAAAATGGAATACATTGTGATATTAATGGTGGATGGTGTGTGTTAAATTCAGCATAAAAATTATTATTTCCAATACCTATAAAAGTGAAGGAAAAATAGTGACATTAATGATTTAAATAAATGAACTATTACGTTAGAAGTTATAGATACTATGTGTCCACATTTCCGGCGGCCATTGTTTCATTTTCTTAAACGTGTTGAAATACTTAAAATTAAAACGTAGCGCGGATCTCTGTATTCATCTCTTTGCCAAAAGATGAGATGCTGGACTGCATTGTCCGCTTTCGTAACCTCTAGGTCTGAGATCATACGAGTTCATAGCTGGCAGCACACTGCGGGCATGGAAATATCGTCGATTACAAAGGGATGGGTCGTCCTTTCAGAACCGATGTTTTCCATTATATATATTTTGAATACACATAACTGAAGTTTTTGTATGCGCCAGAAGGCTTGTGTTATAAATACAACATTGCCCTCTCAATTCATATTTGTCTCCGATCTTTCGGTCACTTTCTCGAGTATACTGTTGATGAGATAATAGTGGTTTGAGCACATTAACCCAGGACTCGTCGAAACTGGGTGCTTTGAAATTTTAACATATGCGTCTAGAAGTTGTTACATTTTAAATACGGTATAAAAAATCGAACATTTTCTATGAAGTCTGGTTTTGCACGGTACGAACAAATTGAAACAAGACGATTGACGTAAATAGGAGTCTTTTAAAATCTGGGTTGAAAAGGTGAAATGGAAACAAAGTAAAACAAATGAAGCACTATGGGTGGTGGAGAAGGAGAGATAATAGTTCGGAGAAATCCAAAGAATGAAGGAAAAATAGATGGAGAGCATTTTGAATGGCTATACCTGTAGGATGTGGCAGACTGTAATAGAGACGATGAAGGAGTAGGAAAAGGATAGGAATGTTGGGCGGAATTCAGGAAGGAAAGAATTATGCGGAATTGAAGGTAATATCAGATGCCAGGTTGTTTCCTTAGCAGAGGTGAAGTAATATATTGTTATCTAGTTTGTACATTAGATCCCTAACTTAAACTATAAACTACCGAATGATAATTCAGAAGTCCTCTTATTTGTGTAAACACCAAGGAACGTTGCATCCAAAATAAAATAAATTTTCAATGGAAATATATTGATATACTATCTCCATAATACCTCCATAATATCTCCATAACACTGGATTCGTATATTCATTCTGTAAAAGGATCACGTTAATCAGATTGAAATGTACTCGTAACTAACGTTTTCACTTTCTTCTTGGTCCTTGCTGCAGCCCAATTCGCTTATGCCTTCCAATACATTTGTATATGTTTCAATGAAAACACTTTCAAAACATTTCTATAAAAGTAAACGTGATATATCTAAATAGAAATTTCTATTATTTATAAGAATTTGAAAAATCAAGTTCATACAAATACGGCTTTGGTAATACCGTCTGAATCAGGTGTAATAATGGGGCTTCGTACACTGGATGATCTTCAAATTTATCTGGGTTACGCTTTAGGTCTGGTGCTATATAGGTTGTGGTATGTAAAAATTATTTATTAAAGCTAGGTAATTGTTGCTGGTTACGATAGCTATCCTGAATGCCAATATTGTGTTTCATAATATACATTCATATTTACTCTTCACGTCCGCCTTTTTCGGTTTAGGAAAAGTACCTTGATCTTGAATAATAAATGTCCATTTAATCTCTATAGCCAAGTTTTTCGAAATGCCCTGTCTCTTCATACTTAACATACATCCTCATGGTGCACTAGAAAATAGCCACCACAGTGTGTGGCATGGGGTGATTCCGAAATAAATAATTCTTTCAACTACTATGAACTACGATATTCACGTTTAAAAATTTTAATTCTTCTGTCCTATCTGTTATATCCATATATTATTTATTCTCTTCAATTTCTTATACTCCTAAAATTGTTACATTGAAAATCTCATCGATCTCATTCTTAAATAGAATCCCTTTGATTAATACACCCATGACTTTCTCGGGCATCCCTCCTTATCTAATAGTTTACTCCTCCCATAGATGTATGAATCTGTTTGAGGATTAGGTTCTCACCTATTCCCTCAATAAGATCAAATCAGCAGAGCACGCTTCTCTCAGACGCGTCTATGGTCGGTGCAACCAGAACACATAATTTTATGACCCTCGAACTACTCCACTTTTTCTCCTTTTTTGCTGCAAATACTCATCGAGTCGCACTCGCCACATTTATTCGACATTGATCCATCTCCTGTCATAACCAAGTTTTATTTTCCATGCAATAATTTGGGAAGGAACATTTATTCACTGTCATTTTGGCTGCCCTTCATAAACAAACATACAGGTTTTGATATCCTCCGCACCTTTGAGCCGGAATTCCCATACCTTCTATGCTCTTCATACTATCTTTCGCGGACGTAATTATTTGACGTCCCTATGCAATCATTCATTATAATCTACTTGTTTTTCACATTGTTGAATGATAAAGCTCTGATTTATGTGAGGCAAGTAATACGAAAAAAGCATACCATAAGAGAATTAAATGCAAGGCAGAATGACTTATCTCTGGCTTCCCTTCTTACTGAGATTCGTTGTACGTACGTAGAGCAAAGTATCCGTAGCAACCGAGTTCCATTTTTCCAAAGGGCAAAAATATTACGCAGATGAGAGTTGAGGGGTGTGCTTGTGTTTTCTTAAGGCAAGGCAACATAACGGTTGCATCTTTGATGTTTTCTTCTGGTCCCTAGGGAGCCTGCAACTTGAATTGACGTGCTATTTTATAGCCTTAGGAGGAAGAGTTCGAGGGACAAGGAGGGTTCGCCACAATGAATCAGTCAGCTACCGGTTGATAAAAAGAATTCTGTATTGTATTTGACGACCGGTTAATACTCGGAATAGGCTCGTGGGAAACAATTTTCTCGATTGTATAGTAGTGAATGGTAATGCGCTCGACTTCTTTCATTCGCTATTGTTACATATAAAAACTTCTTTTCCCGCATTTTCCTTTGGATTTCACAAGTTTCACCTTCTTCCCTGTAAATTTAATTTGAAGTATTGAATGATTTTGACACAATTCCCATATAATAGGTTTCCGCATTAATGGAAATTCAATCGCTAAATTTAACAAAATCACAGTATGGTCGCTCATCTGGGGTTTGAATTGAACAGCTTAATTTGTCGTACCATTATGGATTAGGCTTTAACAAAGCTACATAAGTTATGAGTTAAACAGACTTTTCTTTTCCAAAGCTATCAGTTTAATATATAAATGGCTAGGAGATTATTGTCAAACGCAGTGGTTAATATCTATGTCAAGCATAAATATTCTCTGTTACGGGTGGTGATCTAACACCCCCCGCCACACGCCCTTGGGGCGACTTGCGGGATATTATGTAGATGTAGATGTAAATATCAATAAAAATCAATATTACCGAGAAAAAATAGCGAAGGCATGAAATACCGTTACGAATAGAGTAGTACCTGTGTATCTATATATACAATAGTGTATTCGTAACGATAAAGATGACAGAATTGAAATAAAATCATTGCCAATAGTCAAGTAAATAATAAATAGTCAAATAAGCAATATACATAGGAGAGACCATGTAAATACAACATGCGCTGTATGCACATGCATGTACACACACATGTGTATACACATACACACATATATGTGTGTATATATCCATGTTGCTAATGGCATTCATTTCATTTTAATTCTAGAATCTTTATCATTAAGAATATAGCAGTTGCGAAAACTAAGAATTTTTTATTGCTTATTTTATCAGTAATTATTTGATACTTAGACATACCTGAAGTCGAAGTTTCTCTCTATGCATCTTATCATCTTCGTATTGGGACACAATGCATCTTCAGGAAGTGTGTTACAGTTTTTCATCACTCATTTTAAAATATAGTACTACTTAGTTCGTTCCATTTTTGGCTTACCTATAATAACTTATGAACATATATTCGCTTATCAACTTTCCTCATTTCTATTAAATTTTCCTGTCCATTTCATAAAAAAATTAGACACGATGACATTTGTTTTAAGTATCAAAAACAAGCGAACTCTCTTCCTCTGCACACATCTCAAATTGGTTCGTAATCTCCGCCTGTGTGAATCCCAAACACATTGGCGGAATGCTAGTAAAACAGCAAAAGTAGAGCCTTAAACGCGAGTCAATTAATAAGCTTTAAAATTTTCCTTTAGTTTGCAAAGAGATAATTTACTTTTCAGCACTGGTAAGTTAATTTTTATGAATTGTTTAACGCCTTCCTTAATGTACCACCAATTGGCGACATTATCGCTAATTCTATCGGTATGCGTGTAAATCTTTTTAGATATTTGAGATTCATGAGTATTTTAATTGAATATTTTGTCCCACTTAAGACTTTTATACATTCCATTTTTCGTCAATCACAATAAAATAAATGTACAGATTAAATACGTCTAGGAAATCTCTAGATATTTATTTCATTAGTAAGCTATTTTTTCTGGCTAACTCATCTATTTTTGCTAAGTATTTCCTTTTTCAATTCTAGCTGACACTATGTATACGAGTGTTATTCCTGCTTTGCGGGTGAGTCTGCGACATTATATATATATATACACATACGCATTTATAAATATTTATATATATATAAATAAATAAATAAATATATATATATGTAATATATATGTACACACACATTTCAAAAGCGAAATAAAATTATTTTCTTCTTCCTGACGTAGAGATTTAGCAGAGATTTGATGCCATTTCTAATTCAGTGACCCTCTGCATGACGGGATGTACCCACGAAGGAAAAGATGCATAGGGGACTACACTCGTATGATCTAAACATTTCCTGCTCTCATATTTTTACAGCGCTCCATGATCCAACTGGGTAGGGTTGAAATCTGCCCTGCGAAAAAATATGAACGCATCGCGCTCCCTCCCGGTGAAAAAATACCACAGGGAAAATTGAAAAAACGGCAGGTTGCTCCAACGCGCCTCTTCTTGCCTATCTATCTATCCCAAGGGGCCGTATGAAACGTTCTATGCTAAAAAAAGTTGGTCTCGGTTCGATCCCCGTGCAAAGGCTAGCAACGGTTTTACAAAACCGGATCCACCGGTACGGGATATTGTGTAATGAGCTGGACAACGTGCCGTAGAGGAAGAGATAGATAGGGTGGAGTATAGGGCACATAGGGGAAGAGGGGACTCTTCTGTCTACGACACCCTTCGCTCCCCACGACCCCGGCGACCCTTTGGATCTTCACACGATTCTTCCCCGTCCTCGTTCACTTTCGATCGTAGCAACCACTATTGCCACCAAAAGCAAGAATCGTCCCTTCCGCTCCCGCGTGTGTCCAACTTCTCTCTCCCTCCGTATCCTATAACCCCTTGTTAATTCGTCGTGTCTCATTCCTTCCAAGATTGGTGACACTATGGCCGAGTTGTGAGATGTTCTTTCGCTCCTCCCGACTAGACCGATGGCCAGGATGACAAATTAATGAGAGAATGACAGATTAATGCGTGATGAAGAAAGAGAGAGAAGCAGATTGAACTAGGGACACCGTTGGTGCTTATTCATACACCTTTGCGTAGATAGGAAGAGATTCTAATCGTCTCGTGCGTGGTCTTATATGGGAGAAACGGCGAGCGGTATGATTCAGTCGAGCACGTTAATCAAGTAATCGGGAGGGAATGGGCTTTCTTCCGTAGTTTCGCTAATGGTGTACAAGGAGTAGTAATGCGAAGGGAGCACTCCGAAGCAATCTAATGGGTACAGAAAAATGTATTATAAATTAAGGAATGTTATGTGAAGATTGGAAATTCATGGGTCCGCGTTAAGAATTGATTTAGTGAAAAATGTCAACTCCTGGCGCTTGCATTCAATGATTAATTTTCAATTTCTCTTACCGTCTGAGACGGGGGAGGTAGTAAGACTCTGATTCTTACTTGAAGAAGGCCTCTGAGAAGGCCGAAAGCTCAAATAATCTACAGTGTGAGTGAACTTTTAATAGTTACTATTTTATTTGTGTTCTATTGTGCCGTCCAAATATTATACTGCTTGTGTGAGTGTTTCTATATCATGGATATATATATGTGTATATATATATATATGTATATATTTTTACACATACATATACGTATGTGTATATATATATATATATATATATATATATATATATATATATATTTTAGTCTACCTTCAGGTGATATATCTTTATCTCATTTTCAACTTTAGCAAGAGCTTTTTTCAGATAGAAATACAGTAATAATTATACTATGATAGTAAGTGTTATGAGGAGGATCGTAGAAGTGTTAGCTAACGATTCTTCTCTCTATCTCTCCAATATATATATATATATATATGTATATATATATATATATATATATATATATATATATATATATATATATATATATATATATATATATATATATATATATATATATATATACACATTCAAACACGAAATCCCGCCAAACGGCGAATAAATACTCATATATACAGAAACAGATATAAGGAAAAGGGATAGGAACACATATAAAGGACGAACACAATAGAGGTGGGGAAGGCGGAATCGAACGGATCACAAGAGTAAAAATACTTCCTCAACCGGGACTCGAACACCGGATCTTTCGACTTGCCGGGCGGATGCTCTTAACCACTTGAGCTATAATATAAATTATTTTATTCGGCTCAGAATATTACAGAGTTTGTTAGCATTATGCATAATATCAGGTCACAGATTATGGGTACATCATGTTTTTCTTTAGTATAAGTGTATACATGGATAAATACATGATACATATACCCCACATACATATCCACTTGTACATACATACGCACACATGCACATCCACACGCACATACATAAGCATATGCATACAGACGCATACTCGTACATTTGACCATTAACATTTAGAAAGAAAAAAGAAAGGAAGACAAGGTCCACAGATATTAGGAGGGAGATTTTAGCTAGCAATGGATATTTATGTATTGTAAGAAATTATCAATGGCAGGGTTGAAATTATCGATTCAATCAGTCATTCAGAAAAAAAAACTCTTCAACGATGGACGAAATGTGTCCGGCACCGGGTGGCTACCGGACATCACTTCCCAGAGTTCTGATCGTGGCTAGCGTCGCTCCGGTCGCGACTCGACCCCGGGCGACGAGTGCTTCGCCGTTTCCTGGGACGCCTCGTCCAACGGGTCGACGAGCGAGGACGCGGCATTTCGCTACATCCCTCCCCCCCGGCCTCGTCCGAAGAGGAAGAGCCAGCCGTGGTCCCCACGAAGACCGGGTAACTCGGCAGCGTTCCACAGGGGGCCTTCTTCGAAGGAGCACCGCTGGGGGCCGCCAAGGGGCAGGAGGTACCCTCGGGGAGGGTCGGAGTGGCGGGCTGGGGCTCATCTGCGGAAGGGTTGTGGTCGGGAAAAATCAGGGGCGATAGTTGCTTGTGGTCCGTATCTTGAGAAGCGCTGGGAAGATCGTCGACACCTTGGCTGTCCTTAATGGGGAAAGAAGATGGGGTATGTGGGATTTTTGACTTTGGGAAACTTGTATGCGGGTCGACTTCCGGGGTCGGTGACGCTTCCTTTACAGTCAATGATAAAGGGGTCGAGGGATGAGCTGTTGGGGACGGGAAAACATCGCAATCAGATGCATCCTCCTCACCTGTCACCAGAGGTTCTCCGGGTGTTTGAAACCCGTGATGCAAGGATCGCGTAGCGAGGGCGTCGATGGCGTGAGCGGGGGGAGGGGGGGCGAAAGACCATCCCTCCTCATTTGACGAGCTCACGGAGACGGGGGCTGGAGGTCGTGTGATATTAGGCGAGGTGGTAGGTACGAGAGCCATTTTTAGATCCGTATTCGAGTCCAGGAGCTTGGGTTTGTCAGCCCTCTTCTTTTTCGGTTCCCTTTCCTCCGTTGACGATTTTCGCTCCCGCTGACATTTCCCTCCAATTGAAGGGAGATGCGGGGGACCGACGGGAGCAGCCGGGGCCGCACCCTCGATGAGTAGAAGCGACCGCGCTCTCTCCTCCACAGCCACTTCGGGCTCGTCCATCTCCACGGCGGCGTTAGGGTTGGAGGGCATCGTCATTGCCTCCACATAGCTCTTACCTCCCTGGTTCCGAGGGCAGGTCTTGCGCTCGTGACCTTCTTGGTTACAGCGGGCGCAAGTGCGGCGCTGACCCTCATAGATGATGATGGCCCGGTTGCCGCCGATGTGGAGGTACGAGGGGATATTTCTCTCGACCGTCATCCGCACAACCCTGGTGCCAGTAAGCACCCGCGCCATATTTTCTCCCTCCCACCTGTTCTCCCACGAGCGATGTATTTTACCAAAGCGTTGGAGCTCGCCTGTTATGTCTTCCAATGGGGTCTCCACGGGGAGACAAAGAACCCTGACATTACACGGGCTGCCGGAAGTCTCGTCAATTGTTATTGTCGTCCTCTGGTCACTTAAAGACGGAAACGGTAGTTTCCGCGGAGTATTGTCTAAAATCCTAGTCATTGTAGCTTCGGTTGCCAACTTCAGGAATATCAAATGGCGATTGTATCCAAATTGGATCGCCACTATCTCTTCGGGTGTGAGGCCCAGCGACTCTAACGTGAAGAGGTGGACCTCCAACGGGGTAGGGGGCTTCGCCTTCTCGTCAACTTGCAAGGCGAGCGTGTTTAAGCGGCGCACAGCCATTTGAAGAAATCAAATTCAGCACACTAGCATGAAGAAGGAAAGCGCAACAAAAAAAAACGAGCACTTTAAAGGGAAATAAAACACTCACGAACGCTCCCTCCCCGCCACACGCACCCGGCGGTAGCAAACAAAAGGAGCCTAAGCTCTACACCAGGAGTCAAGGTCAGTCTAGATCCACTAAACAAAACAAAAGTACGGCCTTCCCGGCGGAAGAAGTCGAGAGTCAAACTGCACGCTTCTTGATGAACTAGGCGGTCAACCGCCGCTCGAAACAAAACACGATCGGAACCTCGATTTCCGAGAGAGTCCGGCAGTGCCGCTCTCCAAACCCCGGCGGCCGAAGCCTCGGACGCCGGCGATTTTAGACAATCGGTGAACACAGGCACGTCCTGCTGTCAAGGCAGCTATCGAGGAAACGTAATTTACCCTGAGATCCGTGGGTCGAATATGTCGCCAAGCGCCCCGATTCTTTAGCCAAGAGATGGCGTCAGGGGACTGTTTCACCCACCAAAGGAGAAATAGACAATACACAAGAGGAAAGGACAGTTGGTTAGAATTCATACAACATCATACAGGAAAGGAACAGTGCGTTTCGTGGCACGCATAGCCAGAAGAAAGAGATGAGCCACATTGGCCAAATACACATTCAAACACGAAATCCCGCCAAACGGCGAATAAATACTCATATATACAGAAACAGATATAAGGAAAAGGGATAGGAACACATATAAAGGACGAACACAATAGAGGTGGGGAAGGCGGAATCGAACGGATCACAAGAGTAAAAATACTTCCTCAACCGGGACTCGAACACCGGATCTTTCCACTTGCCGGGCGGATGCTCTTAACCACTTGAGCTATCGAGGATAGTCAATTTTACCCTGAGATCCGTGGGTCTAATATGTCGCCAAGCGCCCCGATTCTTTCAGCCAAGAGATGGCGTCAGGGGGCAGTTTCACCCACCAAAGGAGAAATAGACAATACACAAGGAAAGGCAAGGACATTAAAACTAAATCTGTTTCTGTATATATGAGTATATATATATATATATATATATGTATATATATATATATATATATATATATATATATATATATATATATATATATATATATATATATATATATATATGTATATATACATTCAAATCTGTTTCTGTATATATGAGTATATATATATATATAATATATTTTCACACACATGTGTGTGTGTGTGTATCTGGATGGTGTATAAGCACTCACGAGAGCAATATAACATTTGGAAGGCACAATAGAGCACAAAATAAAATAGTTACCACGAACCAGAACTCCCTGGGAAGTCATAGGTTGCACAAAGAAAGGAACTGGCCCCCTTACCCTGACTTTCACCCGCCGTTGGTCTTGGGTGAACACTATGCTCACCTTTGAATCCGATGTTAAGATTAGCAACTGTGTTTGTGGTTGTAATAATTGAGACTTTTTGTATATTGACATCAAATCTTGTCAAATAAAAATGTATGAAACTTTATATGACGCTAAAAATTTCGTCCTAAAAGATAAATAATAAGAAAGAAAACAAAAATGTTATGATGAGAACATTTCGTATTAATATGAATAGACGCCTACTGGGGTATTTTATTTCATAAAAAGGACTTATTTTACATAAATGGGGAGATCGATATTTGATTTGTATCTGGTAGATGAGCAGTCATTGGTGTTCAGGCGGATGGGAGGTGATACATTCCAATGCGTCGATTTCTGGCAGCACTGCAACTTACATATTATACATTTTTATTCATAATGTAATGAAATACTTCTGCAGTAATGTAATGCAAAAGATGAATGATCGCAATTAAAATGCCGATTAGATGGGAGGACATTTTTGGTGAATTGTTCATGACAGTTTTCCCTATTCATGAATTGGGAATGTCAGAGTTCACATAATTGAAATAACATGCATGAATATAAAAATGTATTTTCAGTCATGGGAATATTAGAATAAGGTGAAGGTCAATAACATTTTCAAATAGCTGAGACTTTCTGATACGTTTCCCCGGTAATGTTTAAGGTTTAAATTAATATTTTAATTATGAATTTTAAGGAGTCCAACGGAAAGGAATCAAGCTAGTAAAGATAATTTTTTTGAGTGTATTTTGCTATAAATATTTTCACATATTTGTTTTATTTTATCCAAAATAAGTTACTATTGTATTACGGATGGCTTCAACGAATGAGTAATATCATTCGCGTATTCATTAGGTGGTATAGTTGGCACAATAAAGCTTTACTATGGCTTTGGAATTTTATGTTTGCTCTTCTTCGTCAGTTTAATTGACCTAAAAATAAGAATAATTTAGGGTAGCTACAGAGAATATTATGAGGTAGATTTCTAGCAATTTTCAATAATATGTAATGTCTAAAATAACTATTGGAATAAGGTATATTTTATTTCATTTTCTTCGCCCTTTAGTCACTCATTTAAATAGGGATGGCCTGTCAGTTTCCAGTTTGAGTTTTCAATGCTGACACATTACGTTTGCGTGACGATTCCAGCGAGAGAGACATTGCCGTAATAAAGGAAGCGGTGTATGAGTGGACCTCAATTGAAATAATTGGCGACACTTGCCCCAGATAGCGATGTCCTTGTGTATGAAGACTGTCTGTGAGTGTCCACTTAGAGAGTGAATTACCCAGTCGTTACCGAGTATATAAGGTCTTTTTGCTTCATACAGTAAAAGCTGCAAATTTTGATCAACACGACGGAGCTCAGCAGCTAGGAAAATGTCCACCATTGTTGTGTGCCTCCTGCTAATGCATTAATTTCGACGAATACGAAAGAAAATGAGATACTTTTTAACTCTATATGTAGCTAATTCACTAATGTTGACTCATCCGTATAAATTGAAGGAAAAATAGGAAATAGATAACTATGTTTGGTACTCGATACCAGATAAAATCATGATAAAAGTATTTTCCCATAAGTTCAGTCCGTGGCATAGCGAGAAAATAATTCTGAGAGTGGGTACTGCTAACGGGTACACAGAAAATCCTCACCATCATTTTATGAGAATTACTCGTACGATACATCATCTTAAGCTTCATTATGGAGAAATGAAATCTACCCATATCAGGCTGTTTCTCTCTCCATTTTTTGGGTCTTCACCACATGCGTTGATATTGTTTGATAAGACAACGGTTTTGCTGGTGCTTCAACCGGATTGAAGGTATTGGATTGAAGTTTTGGCCGTTTTTATATTGGGTATACCGCAAACTTGCTGCTTTATGATTGGCTCTTTCTCGGAGACTCCACCAAAATCTACTTAGAGGAATCGGTCTTCTCTATCCATGCTTATGTTCGTTTTCGTGATTTTTTCCTGTATTATCCTGAGATAGTATCTATTCTTTTTTGCAATGAATTTTGCTTCGTTAGAAAGAATATCAAGGCCGAATTCACTCCAAGCCTGTTCCGCGGTAGAGGAAAGTTGAAGCATTTTTTCTTCGTGACCCTTCAGTGTTCTTTCAGTCGGACTTTCATAACTCTGCATGTCTCTCCAATGTAAAATATTAAACATGAGCATGGCAGTATAAGTCTTATGAGAAAGTCATGCGGAAATTTGTCTTTGGGTCCCGGCATGAGTCCGCCGTCGTTTTCACGCAATTGAACCTGGTGATTACAGTATGATTCTTAAGGATTTGAGTTGAAAGGTTCTCCTACCCCTTGGAGACCAACGGGATGATGACGTACGCCTTGAGTTCCGTCAGATCATCTGTCTGACACTTAATTTTAAAGACTCCGAACAATAGAGAGAAACTCATGATTTTTTAAACGTATAAGCGCCCAAAAAGTCGGCTCTGTAAATGGGTGTAATGTTCTTCTGAATTGACATGTCCCCGTTCAAATATTAACGTCTTGTAACAGTTTAATTGACATAAGGAATTTGTGAGTGGGAGGTAGGATTCATAAAAATGTAGGCCAAAACACAAGATTCATTTCCAACAGTTACGTTAAGGAACGAAAATTCGATGTCATAAATCGCTTGCTACCTACAGAGTGGATGCTAGACTATGTGCCATGGAAGTCTCGCATTACCTATGTAAAAGTCACGAATAACCAGTACACCCGAAAAAGAGCACATTGTCTGTAATTTGAAATCATTTCAAGTAGTAAAGAGAGAGTTAAATATGTTTATGATAATTAAAAGTGTGGTCCTAAGATTTAAAAGTCGTTAAACCCGAATGAATATGGATTTTTTGGTGGTGGGGTGAACCGACATTTAAGCGACCAAGACAATATTTTAGTGAATCTTAATGATTTCACTAAAGCAGTCTATTGCTGATATGGGCCTCATTATTCACTAGTCTAGGAAATAACATGAGTGACAAATAATAAAAACTTTGAAGGACAGGAACGTCAGTTACTAATCTTTGGGATGACTAATGGGACGATGCTGACTTATATTTAATAAATTTTGATGTTACATGATTAGATAAATAAATAAACATCTGCAAAATATATGTATGGAATATGTAATAATGCATTTAATATATACATATATAACAACAGATGCTAGCTATTTATATGTACAGCTATCCTATCCCGGTCTGAGTATGAGCCTATTCTGGCTGGCATACTGATCGGCTCTCTACCCTCCGGATAACCGCTAATCCACTAGCCGGAATACCGCTGAAGGTCGTAGAAAACATTCGAGCATTAAGTGAAAACTCATAAATGAAACTAATCGCTAATATTACTACTGTGCTTGGCTGCAGTTTTCTTGAGATAAGTGACCGTTAAACACCCAATGAAATTTATCCATTTCCAGTTCATACCCTCAAATAACTCCAGCCTGAATTTAGAAATAGCTAAATTCGCTAAAGTAAAAACATAATGTATTTTTCCACCATTTTTTATTTAGTACCACTAGTTTCGTCGAGTTGGCATCATCATCATGTAACCTATAATGTAATAATGACGCCGATGCGCCAACTAATAGTATTAAATAAAAACTGGTGGAAAATACCTTGTATTTTTTACTCCAGTGATAATGGATTTCCACAGCCTGAAAACATCGAATAAATGTAATGTCGCATTTTCATTTCATTAATGATAAAAACGTCAATACGCTCAATATATAACTAACGAGAAACTTTTTAAAATATTCACAAATAACGCGGTTCAACATTTAGTCCACCAAATCAAGTAATAAGTTTAAAGTTATTACTTTATAATGATATTGAATAATGAAGACTTTGAGGGGGAATACAGTGAAGAACTGAAGGATTTTACTTTAACGGGATTTCTAACGTTAATATTAAAAAAAAATTCAGTATTAAATATTGATCTACCTCTTTAATTCTATTTTAGCAATATTTCAGCAGTCGCTATGCGGCCGGTCGTGATAAATCACAGCTCTAAGGGCAAGGGGTGATAACTTTTTTTAGAAACTTCATTTTCACGTAGTTCAAATTGCCGAACGTTATATTTAGTATTGATTTCCTCTCAAAAGTAGCGAGGGAAAAAGGATTTCTTTTATCGGTCTGTTCATCAGCCATTTTCCTGGACTACTCAATTCTGAACTCCTTTGCCAAAATGATGTGGGGAGACAATGATTTCCTATGTTCCACCGTTAATCTTGAATGATTTGTACACTACTCGTTTTATTAAGCCTTGCAGATACTCATCTTTCAGTAATATTGCATTATAACTTGAAATAAATTCTATAATTGAGCATACAACTGCGCAGTAAATTACGGACAAGTTAACATAATTTGAATAATCATCCCCTTATGTTCGAGGGAAAAGTAGCGAAAATGCTTTTTATCACAGCAAGTGTCAAGTGAAGAAGAGAATGAAACAAAAATTTGACATGCACAAATAAGCTATTATTGAAGTAACAAGGGAAGATGAAATTAAAAGTTGAAAGGGGAGAACAAAATATGATTAAACGGTGGCTTGCTATCTACCGAAGTATTACTATTCGGGTCACATTACCATTACGGATAATCAACCTTAAGCTTTTTTTCTTGCAGCTTCCCAAACTATCCTGTTCCCTGTTTATCCCCTCATTTCTTCATTTCACATATTGCATTAACTGCGTTTTTGTCTTGTGTTTTGGCCTACATTTTTATGAATCCTACCTCCCACTCACAAATTCCTTAGGTCAATTAAACTGTTACAAGACGCTAATATTTAAACGGGGACATGTCAATTCAGAAGAACATTACACCCATTTAAAGAGCCGACTTTAGAGCGCTTATACGTTTAAAAAATCATGAGTTTCTCTCTATTGTTCGGAGTCTTTAAAATTAAGTGTCAGACAGATGATCTGACGGAACTCAAGGCGTACGTCATCATCCCGTTGGTCTCCAAGGGGTAGGAGAACCTTTCAACTCAAATCCTTAAGAATCATACTGTAATCACCAGGTTCAATTGCGTGAAAACGACGGCGGACTCATGCCGGGACCCAAAGATAAATTTTTATACCAAGTCTCTCTCTGCAAATATACTCCTCTGTGTTTCCTTCAATTATGTTCTTTAATATTCTAACGTGCTTCAGGATGTGCTCTCTTTTTTTCCCTCTTCTTCCTTTCAAGTGTCCTCTATTGGGTTTACTTTTCACCCAGTGTTCCAAGCCCAGCTCCATTTGTTACTCCGCCTATCAAATTCATTTTCATTTCCAATTTCACCACATTTTCATAGCCTCCAATCATGTTTTCTCTGCTGCTTTTTTCGTCCAAGTGTCATATTTGTAGAAAATTAGACTCCATATGTATAAGTTATAACGAATCGCACACTTATTTCTAAGCTAATACTTTTTACGGATAATTATTAGTTATTTATGACGTAAGCCCTCCCTCGACATTCCTATTATGCTGTATTCATCCCTCTTACTTCTTCCATAAATTATCAATATTCTGGTGCGCAAAAAGCAAAACTCTTCCACTTGTTCTGGTTCGTCTTTTCCTACTAATACTCAGGGATATTCATCCCTGCAGACCAATATCTTAGTTATAGCTTATTTTCCCTTAAGGTTGTCGTTATTCATCTCCCTCTCCATATTTGCTAGTGAAATAGTGAGTCCTTTCTTCTATACTAGGCTAGCTATATTGTCGCAGCATACTTATCTTTCTTCCTTGAATTCAAACCCCAGGTCATATCTTGTAATTTTCTTGATCTTGTCAATTACCTTTTCAATAGAAACATAAAAAATTATGAAAAACTATAAAAATGTATATATTCAAAAATTTTTTTTGAGATTATGAATACATAGACACAAACTGTTTTCAGTGATATTTATATGTTGATTGTATTTGTCTGGAGAGAAATTGGAATATTATTTTTAATTAATCGTTGAATAAATCTTAAAGTAATCTAGTATGAATGATGAAACAATAATTTGTAGAAATTGTCGCAAATACTTTATTTATGGGATAAAATACAACATGGCATGTTGACAGCCTTTCAATTAATAGAAAATTTATACTGCATTACTACAATGTTCGTGCCAATAAAATACAATATTTCTAGTAGTATTTAATTATTAGTAGTAGCTCTTGAATCTTTCCTGTTTCATTAATTAATTTCCTGCCATATGTTAAAAAAATTCCCGAGAAATCTGAAATTCATTCTGGGAGTTGAAACGACCATTTTACCTTCATAAGTATCAGCCATTTTTAGGATTCTGTTTTCTCATAGTTCATTTCATGAAGTATAATTGTAAAATAGGGAAGAACCTTATCCAATACCACGTGATAAGGTCTATAAATACCATTCAGAATCAAGTAGAAGTTCTAAATACCATATTATGAGAAAATATAAATTCGATTCAAAACTAATTATGAACCCAGAATAATTCGGGAGATACAGCACTTGAGTTTTTGTGGTAGTATTTTTGGTGAATGTGTTTAGCTGGAGGATATTTATTAGGCGAAATTAAATTAAATTTCAAACTAATGAATGGAATGTCTGTCTTTGGATAGCTTATTTTACGCCGAATATAAATTAATATTGGTGTATTTTAGCATCATATTTTTAAAAAGATAACTACTATGTCTAGTCTGGCATTTAAAATTGGAGAAATGTAAACTCAGACAACAGCAAAAGGCTTTAGTATGCATCATCGTTGGTTAGTTGACTAGAAAAATAAAATCAACGTGATATGCTTGTTTATAAATTGTGATGGGATTTGATATTTCCACTGTGAATATAATGAACATGTTTAATAAATATAATTAGTAGATATCGGGTATAGAGCAATAAGATTATCGCCTTTTTGAAAACCTCATGTCAGAAAGTTAGGGTTTTCTGCTTGTGGAATAAGGTGTTACATAATTTATCTGAAATATGAGACAAATGCTGTTAAAGCATCTGGATAAAATGGCGGGCAAAAAATTTGGATTTGTTGGTGAATATTTCTGCTTAAAGTTTAATGCATTATATATCTTGACATGTGTTGTTATCTGCATTAAACTTTACATGACTACTACCAAAGGATTAGTGATGCGAAAATTGTCGAAAGGAATTCTAAGTATTGGAAGGAGACTGTCTTAAATGATCTCTTACTTAAAAATTATTTCTCGCTAAGGATACACGAAAATTTATTGTTTTCCCTGTGACACAGCAAGTAATTAATTATAGAGCAATGTGAAGAATGACTCGCTAACCCGACTTTCGTGAAACTTTCTATGAAGTAGAAATAAGAGTTCGTAAAGAATGCACGATAATTGTACAAATAATAATAAACATAGTTATGCTTAAAAGCCGATGAATTCAGAGCTAGGCAAACTTCTCTCGTACGTGCATCCTCCCAAGTTGATAGATGTGGTTTTAATAAGGTGTTTATGCAAAATTCCGACAGAAACTTGAGAATCATAGGAGCTCAACTCCCCAAATTCTATCACATCTATCTCCCTGATAGACTTACAGTTTCCAATCAATCCTTTTCCTCAATCCTCTCACCTACCCCCCATTTTTTACCCCCTCCCGCCCTCTCATTACATCATCTCTGCACCATCATATACGCTCCTACATCTTCCAGTCCGAAGCTGGCACACCCATAGGACCAATCGCAAACAAACAGGTGCAAACAACGCTGTCCATTTCGCCATTTTCCGCCGCCATCGGCCCTACCCCTCGCCCGCAACACCCAGAGGCGTCCCTCGGCGGGGGGGGGGTCCCGCACGGACGCCCTCTCGGGCAGGCGGACGTGTGTATTTACGCACGCTCACGCATTTCATGATGGGATTCCACTCGAGCCATGCATACTAGCTCGTTTACAGCCTCTCCGTACCACACGCCTGTTTTATTTAACGGAAAAATAATGGAATCCCTCGATTTTTTTCTTTTATCCTACGTCACAAGAGTTTATATAAGAGAAAATAAGACATTTGAGTCCTAGAGAGCTCGGGTAGAGAAAATACTAGTCAATGCAGACATGGGAGTTTGAGAAATTTGTGGAGAGAAAGACTATATTTTGTGTTAGGAATTAATCTCGGAAAAATTATTTTTGATATGATTACGAAATGTCAGTTGCGTCTCAGCTAATTATAATTTCAATGAGGTAACTTCAATATTCTTATTTTTCCGAAATATTTTGGTTTCAGAACGCTGAAATTTTATAGTTTAATACATAAAATTTCAAATAGCCAATAAAAATTAAGGGCGAAAATGAAACTTAGTCAAATTTTCAATTGGTGCAAATAAATTTATATTTATATGTATATAATATATATAATATATATTAAATATATATAATATATAAAATATATATTAAATATATATAATATACATGCAATTATACGAGGGTCATCCGGAAAGTAGTACCCGTTCGTGAAATAAAGACACAAAAGTAAATATTAACAAACATAAAAAATTTTATTTGAAAGAGGATACTTTAAACTACTTCTCAACATAATCTCCAAGCAAATTAAGGCATTTGTCATAACGTGTGACAAGTTTCTGTATTCCTGCTGCATAGTCCTTCGCCGCCAGCTCATTGAGATACGCGAGGGACCCATCTTGCACAAATTTTTGCATAATGCAGATGGTGTTTAACAATTTCATGAACAATTGTTCGAGAAACATTGGGAAAATGCTCACAGATGTCATCAATTGTGACGCGCCGATCGTTCCTCACGAATTCGTCAACTGAGCTCACCAGTTGGTCTGTAATGACAGACGGTCTCTCCGAACGCTCATCGTCGTGTGTGTTCCCCCTCCCCATGTTGAAGTTGCGACACCACCGCCGAACAGACGACTCGTCCATTACATTGTCTCCATACACCTCCTTTAATTGGCGATGAATATCACATGGGCGAACGTTTCTTGCATTGAGGAATTTAATCACTGCCCTCACTTCACAACTGGCGGCGTTCTCAATTTTTTTAAACATTGTAAACAATCACAGAAACAACACAGGCAATGCTAGCGTCACGCAACTTGGCTCAGAGAAGGCAGACAAGCCACTGAAGCTATCTGACCTCGTCCAGCGGCTACTCGCGTCGTCAGCACTTCATGCGGCACGAACGGGTACTACTTTCCGGATGACCCTCGTACATACCTATCATGTGTATGTGTATATATACAGGTACTAATTAAACAATTTGTGACCCCCAGCAGAACACAACATCCTACTCTACATCAGGTCCCTCTTCACCTCTGAGTACTTTCTTCCTCCCTTCATCCCGTCCAACATCCTTATCCTGTTCCTTCCCTTTCCTCGTTTGCCTAACATTCTCCCTTCAATTACAGTCTTCAACAACCCGCTGCCGGTCAATACCCCCTTCATCCACTTTTCCTGCCTCCATAGGATTTCTCCCAACAAACCCCTCTCTTCGCCCACCATACCAAGTACATCCTCATTTGTTTTCTTCTCTGTCCATTTCACCTTCTCCATTCTTCTCCACACCCACATTTCAAAAGCCTCCAATCTACGTCTATCCTCCTGCTTCAATGACCACGTTTCCCTGCCGTACATAGCTACGCTCCATATCAAACTTTTTACGAGTCTTTTCTTAACATCCTTACTCAACGTTCCCGTCATCAACTCCCTCCTCCTTGTTAAAGCCTCTTTACCTAGCGCATATCTTCTCCTTAGGTCCCTACTACTTTAAACGTGTTGGTCCAAAACACTACCGAGACACGTAAACTGTTCTACCTGCTTTAGCTTTTGCCCTCCTATTTTAATGTTAAGCTTAGCCTTTTTCTTTCTAGAAAATCGCATAACCTTTGTTTTATTAATATTGATTCTCATCCCATAGCTGTCGCACTGAATTTCCAATTCACTAAGCAATGCTTGCAGCCCCTTGGCTGACTGACAAACTAAAGCTTGGTCATCAGCAAACCTAACTGATTTTACGAATTCCCCGCCCACTTTCATTCTTACCTCGAGTTCTTCCCATGCCTCTTTGATCATTTCCTCTGCACACAGGTTGAACAGCAACGGTGATAATGGGCAACCCTGCCTTACACCCCTTCCTAACACTGCTCATCCGGACTCCTCGTTTCCCACCCGCACCTGAGCAGTCTGAGACATGTACAGGTTGCAGATTAGCCTCCTTTCCCTCCAATCTATTCCTATTTTCTGCAGGATACTCATTAGTTTTTCCCAATTCACTCTATCAAACGCTTTTTCGAAATCTACGAAACAGGCAAATACCTCCTGGTTGTGTTCTATATTCCTCTCGATTAATAATCTCATTACTGCAATGGCATCACGCGTACCTCTCCCCTTCCTATATCCAAACTGATCATCCCCTAAGTAATCATTTGCCCTACTCGCCATCCTTTTGTTTATGATCCTGAGAACAACTTTATCTGCGTGGGATATCAAACTTATCGTCCTGTAGTCCTCACATGATGTAGCCTTTACCTTTTTTGGAATAGGAACTAAAACTGATCTCACAAAGTCTTCC
Organism: Hetaerina americana; assembly: GCF_022747635.1. Lineage (NCBI taxonomy): Eukaryota > Metazoa > Arthropoda > Insecta > Odonata > Calopterygidae > Hetaerina > Hetaerina americana. The sequence continues at coordinate 60,703,959 of NW_027286763.1, forward strand.
GGCCAGATTCCTTCCTCATAGATACTACAAATCAGGCCATATAGCCTCTTCATCCCACATTTTCCTAAACATTTCAATAGTTCCGCGGGAATGTTATCCACCCCCACGGCCTTATTTAGTTTAATCTCCTTTAATGCCCTTTCTATCTCATTTTCTGTCTTTACGTTTCTTACGTTTCTATCTCATTTGTTGGTCTATCTTTACTATACAGTTCTTCTATATACTCCTTCCATCTCCCTTGGATCTTTCCTGCGTCAACTATTACCTTACCCGCCTTATCTCTAACTGTTAGCATAGATCTCCCTTTCTTACTTCCCGATAACGATTTAACTTTGCTGTACAGTGCACCGATTTCACCCTTCCTCTGCAGACTTTCCATATCCTCGCACTGCGTCTTCCACCATGCTTCCTTTGCTTTATTTGTTGCCCGCCTCAATTTATTGTTCAATTCTTTGTACTTCATTTTGCCTAATTCTGTATTTATATTCTTCCATTTTCTCCGCTAATCCATCTTTGTAATCATCTCATCCGTGATCCATGGTTTCCTAGTCCTTTTAGCGTTAACGTTTCCAATATTGTGTTTTGTGGCTTTAGACAACCCTTTCTTGATACTTTCCCATTTTTCTTCGATAGTACTTAGCTCTTTACCATCCTCCATGATTTACTCTACCACCTGTATGTATTCCTTCCTTTTCAAACCATTTTATGTTTCTACATTCCATTTTCTATCTCGCCGTCCCTGACTTATCTTTTTGAAACGGACGCTTCATTTCAAAGCAACTAAATTATGGTCAGAGTCCGCATCAGCTCCCGGGAAGCTATGTGAATTTATCATACTGTTCCTAAACCTGTGTCTAACCAGGATATAATCTAGCTAATACCTTTCTGAACCACCTGTCATTTTCCATGTATACCTGCGTCTTTTGTGGTGTCTAAACCAAGTGTTGGTGATGACTAGCCCCTGTCTCCAGCAGAACTCAACTGCTTTCTCTCCGCGGTCATTCCTCGTGCCTAAACCGTAGTCCCCGACCTCGTCACCCACCATCTCTTCCCTCGCTTACCGTCGCATTCCAATGCCCCATCACTATCAAATGTTACCCTGCAGGAACACACGCGATTATGTCTTCTAACTGATCGTATATCCTATCGACATCTTCTTCCTTATGGTTGCTCGGTGGCATGTATACCTGAATAATAACCAAGTTCGTCGGTTCTGCTTTTATCTCTACAATTAATAATCTATCCGTTACCTGCTCTATGTTGACTACGCTTCTTCCTACCTCTTCATTTAATGCTATGGCAACCCCTCGTTGGTTCTCGTCCCCGCCGCTGTATATTATTCTATACTTATCACTTTAGTAATCCCCGCTATCCTTACATCTCACCTCGCATAGACCTAAAATATCTATATAACCCCTTACCATCTCTCGCTTAACATTCTCCAATTTCCCTGTCCTCATCATTGTCCTAACATTCCACGTTCCTATTCTAACTAATTTGGTTTTCTTCTCCTGCGTCTTCTGTCCTGCTGCTGCTGGTTTTCCCTTGCAAGGGTTTCGTGGGATGACGACCGCGGAAGCCTTGCCTCCCCCGCTGCCGGGCACGACACACGGCCGATTGGGCCGAACCCCGTGGTTGCCAGGACTCAAAATATCTCTATCGTCCATCATATTTTTCTTGGGACTGACAATTGAGGTGGTTTCCCGTTGCCTTCCTCAATGTGTTTTTAACGTGACACCATCACTTACTGGCCGCCCCACTGGGGTCAGACGCCATTGCAGCCGCCTCACTGAGGAACAGACGCTGCGTGGACTACCTTTCGTCTGGCTCCTAACCTTCTACCTATCTGGCATTGGTGACCCTACCAGGAGCAATAATTATTACTCCCGCCAGCACAGCTCTAGGGGTCATCGGAACGCGCAAGCCCTTCCACCGCGTCAAGGTTGTAGTCTGTGGAGTTATATATATATAAATAAATAAATAAATAAATATATATATATATATATATATATTCACATTCAAACACGAAAACCCGCCATTTATACCATAAATAACTGATATTCTCTTGTGTTCATCCTTTATATCTATGTGTGTTCCTATCCTTTTTTTGTATTTATTTATTTTGTTATCTATTTCCATTTGAATTAATGTACATATATGCATAAAAATGTATGTATATATATGTATATATATATATATATATACATACGAGGGTCATCCGGAAAGTAGTACCCGTTCGTGCCGCATGACGTGCTGACGACGCGAGTAGCCGCTGGACGAGGTCAGATAGCTTCAGTGGCTTGTCTGCCTTCTCTGAGCCAAGTTGCGTGACGCTAGCATTGCCTGTGTTGTTTCTGTGATTGTTTACAATGTTTAAAAAAATTGAGAACGCCGCCAGTTGTGAAGTGAGGGCAGTGATTAAATTCCTCAATGCAAGAAACGTTCGCCCATGTGATATTCATCGCCAATTAAAGGAGGTGTATGGAGACAATGTAATGGACGAGTCGTCTGTTCGGCGGTGGTGTCGCAACTTCAACATGGGGAGGGGGAACACACACGACGATGAGCGTTCGGAGAGACCGTCTGTCATTACAGACCAACTGGTGAGCTCAGTTGACGAATTCGTGAGGAACGATCGGCGCGTCACAATTGATGACATCTGTGAGCATTTTCCCAATGTTTCTCGAACAATTGTTCATGAAATTGTTAAACACCATCTGCATTATGCAAAAATTTGTGCAAGATGGGTCCCTCGCGTATCTCAATGAGCTGGCGGCGAAGGACTATGCAGCAGGAATACAGAAACTTGTCACACGTTATGACAAATGCCTTAATTTGCTTGGAGATTATGTTGAGAAGTAGTTTAAAGTATCCTCTTTCAAATAAAATTTTTTATGTTTGTTAATATTTACTTTTGTCTTTTTATTTCACGAACGGGTACTACTTTCCGGATGACCCTCGTGTGTGTGTATATATATATATGTATGTATATATATGTATGTATATATATGTATATATATATGTATATATATATGTATATATATATATATGTATGTATATATATGTATATATATATATATATATATATATATATATATATATATATATATATATATATATGTATTCATATATTAATAAAATATTCTATGGCCTAAGTAAAAACTTCTGTGGCCTAATTCATCCAGCATTAATTCTTTTGACTAAATAATGATATAAAAATTAGAAAATTAACATTAAAGTGACATTAGTGGCAGCCCTCTTCCATAAGCTGAAAGATAATTATAATATTGATGGTATCTCGCGTGCACCTGATCTAAAGAAATCCCTACGACAGCAATATGCATTTTGGAAAGAATAAGAATTATTTGCTCTTTAGTGGTAATTAAGGCATAAAAATGTAAAAACTTCATGTAAAATATTTTGAATTCCTTTAAAATTAAAAATTATATAAATAAAATGGATTATTTACAATGTCATGCCATGCGTCAATTTAGAATGCTATACCGTTCTGAAAAGGGAGAACGGACTGTTAATGATAGGTAGTTAGTAAGGGGAAGAAGTAGACTTTGCAAATTGTGATGCTCAAAATATTTGTGCGGTAGAAGTTATACACCAATGTATTGTATCACTACTGATGAACGGTCAAATTAAAAATTTTCCAGGCATTCCAATACGACTGAGTGTTGAAAATAAAGAACAATGAGATGATGTAAGGTTTAATTTATAATGTATGGTAGCTATTGAAATGATGTTATATATAGTGATAAAACTAATTTTAATATTAGTATATGGTGGCTGATATATTCCCTTGTTTTATATTTGATAGGTGTGAATATTTTCTGTAAGATCTGATGCCTGGTGCTTATTAGTAGGTTAGCACGTTATCAACTGTGCATAAGGAACTAGTTAAAACTGAAAAAATCAAAGCCTTTGCTAGTAATAATGACATGTTTAGCGCAGATGGAATCGAAAATCTCTGCCTTTTCTTTTCCAATGCCAATGCAAACATGTTTTGTAGATACTCCTTTTCCCATGGTTTACATGAGGCAGGAAACGTAAGACCCTTGATATTGATCTCCCCGTTTGAATTGTGAAGTACCACGCCTTCGTAAGTGATACTTCATAATTCTGTTTTTTACAATTCTGTTTTACTGCAGCGATACAAGTTTTAGTCGAGTCAAAGTTTTATATCAAAATTTTGATTGCCTAATTTTCAATTTTAATTGAAAAAAACTGGTAGTTTGGCATGGTAAACTTAAATATCTTAGGGATATCCATGAATCCAGAACTGTGGCAATCCTCCCTCCCATACACCCGTAAACTAAAGCGCAAGACCATTTACTAGCTCAATTTTTTCTTTCTCTCTCTCCTCTTTCCCATCTCTCGTCATCAACTTGCGCGCGCACCGCCTCCGTACTCCGTTCCTTCTCTCTAATCCATCCCCTCTTTCATTTAAAATATTTTTAATTTATAAAAACACAACTTGCTGTTTTACGCGCCCTTCTATCCCATACACACCCACATAAACACGCATATAAAATACGCAGAATCACACGCTTACACTCGCCTGCAACTTAAAATCGTACCTCGGGCCTCTCTCTTCCACAATCTTTTTTAGCTCCTTCACCTGCCACTTCTTCGACCCTTTCCCGATTCTCCCCCTGCCATCCCTCTTTAGCCCTGCAGTCCTCTCTCATTTTACCTCAGCCAAGCGTTTTCCGGGGCTGGGAAAAAAATTATGAGAGCAATTAAAAGTTTATTTTTTTTCTCCCCCGCGGTGCGGCTGACTTAAAATCCACGTTCTCCCAGGTCGGGAAACCGCGTGAAAGGAGGGACGGAGGTTTTTTTCATTGGGTTCGAGGGAGTTTTAGCGGAGTGAGGACGGATGAATGGGGAGCGTTTTTAAGGGAAGCGGTGTCGGAAGGACATGATAGGAAGAGGGAGGACGAAGGGGAAATTATGAAAGAAGTACGTAATACGCACGTAGGGGGTGAGTGGAAGGGATAATGGGTGAAGTTTTTCCATGGTTCAAATAAACGAATTTTCTTCAAGAAATGCGTTAAATGATTGGAGCTATTGTAATCAATTCGAAGGATAGCAATAACTGGGACGATTTGATTGTAATATCGATTCGATTTTATTCTGTATCTGATGATATTGGTTATAGCGATTGATAATGGGACGGTTTTGGCCGTTCTATATTCTCTTATTCGATGGCGTTCTATATTAGATACTTCCGATTAATCGATTACAATGGTTTCCATGATTTTAAAATGTTTTTTGATGAGCGCTGTTTCAATGGCAATAATCGCCATCGATTGCGGAAATAAGTGATTAAAGTTCGATGTCATTTTTCGACTCGAGGAAACCAATTTCGGAGGAATAGCCCGATTGGGAACTGATGAAAGGTTTGTCATGGCTTGCCTTTATCAATGCCCTATTAGGGATAGAGGTTATGAGATTTGAGATGTGTCAAGGTGTAATAGAAATATGAAAGGGATGTTGAGAGTTATTGACAGGTAGGGGGAATTAGGATGAAATGGTTCCTCTGGAATGAAGTGGGATGCGAATCCAGTTAGCGGGCTTAACGAGAGTTTGAGGAAGGTCATTGCAGAGGAATAGACTGCTTACGTATTTTAATGCCTGCTTTGTTTTGTCGATTCTCAGATAAGCCACTTGAGTTATTATTATGAGTGGGGAGAAAATTTACTAAAAATTATTTACTTTTCCTTACAGATTACATAATTTTTAAAAATAGGGCCAACAGGATAGGAATAAGAGGATGAGGGACTTTCAATCCGCCAAGATTTTTGCTCTTTTTTCTCGGGAAAAATAAATTACTATCTGTAATTTTGATAGAGTCAGTAAGCGTTCTCTTTTAACGGTAAACCTAGTTCTTGTTGTGACAGCGATCGCAATTCTTTGCCTCATAGAATTGAGTCTACACAAAAACACAACTCATTTCCTCTATGGCTTGAAAAATCCAATTCAGTTATTTCAAAATAGAATTCAGACTTTGTATCCTTCTGGAATAATTTTAAGAGTCTTGGTTCAAATCCGGACGAATTCTTATAATATTTCATTCTACAACCTGTCAACCTAAAAATGAATGTGTTCTCTTTAGTTTAATTCTAGAGATCCTTACCCAGGAACACCAAATACTTGCAATCCAGAGCGATTAATCGGGGTCCCTGATTACCATAATATATCCTTCAGTTTTCTGATTAGAAGATATACAATTCGTCACTCACTAATACTAATTTAATCTCCTAATGCCCTCTCTCTTTCTCTGACCATAAAAATGCATATTTTTTCCCTTGTTATCTTATATAACGGGGACGCAGTAGTCCAGGGGTAGAGCGTTGGACCAATGACCGAAGGGTCCTGGTTTAATTCTCGGGTGAACCTCTCTGTGCCCCCTCAGCTACCACCTAATTTCTGTGATTATTCGGGGTACCAGAACATCTTTGGAAACCATAGGTGGCTCAGGGAAAGGAACTGGTCCCCATACGCTAATGTGTGAATTTCACCCGCCGTCGGGCTTAGTACTGGGTGAACTCTGCCGAACCAACCTTCGGGTATATTACTTTGTTTATGATTTTTTCATCCTATGAAACGTCATATTTTTCTCTTTTCATTCTATGTATTCTACTGCCTCGAAATACATCCTTTATTCACGTTTATTTCCTACGCTGAGATGAAGTCACCAGCTATATTTTTATTGTGCATCATAAGTTATACTTGTCCATTTGTTTCCATTAATCCATCCAGCTTAATCTGTCATCTATGTGCGTATTCTCGTCTCAGAAAACTTTCATCCACGTTCATCCTAATTCCATGAATACCGAGCTTCTGAACCTTGTAGCATATGCTCCACATTAAAATATGCTATATATTTCCTATGCATGTAGTGGGAATTAATATAATATATTTCTTCCTTCTTTAAGTTTCTTTTTCAATTCTCGCTACTCGATATTTTCCCTAATATTCTTATTCTTTTGTCATTTTCCGTTCAGAGTTTTGTGAGATAAGTCGGGTCTTCCCTCTGCCTCTACTATCTAACTGTACCCCTGATAAGATGTTTCCAGAAGAGATTCTCATTTTTTTCGCTCCCTAAAATTTATCTTTATTCCTTATGAACGTACATGCCTGGTGTTTTGCACGGTATCTTAGTTAATAAAGTTGCTGAATTTTTAAAAATATTTATAGCCTGCATATTTTTTCATGCACTATAAATAGGTCCTTATTTTAAGTCGGAGAAAGAAACGTCAAAGATGCTAGACTTTTTATACACATCACTTTGTTGTTCAATAATACTTATACAATAACGCTTTTTTCTCCAATCTTCTGGCAATGGTTCCCAAATCTTGCTGAATTTGGTCTTTCCTGTGGTTTTAATTTACACTAATTTATTCCCTTTTTGTGATCAAAACCTCTATGCAGCTTAAGTTTTCTTTATAAATTGTCTAACATGCGGTAAAAATTCTTTTATTCCGTTATATTTAATGCCGTTCAGCTACTACGAGAGCTGTCTGAAAAGTCACTTACGTTTCGTCCTATCGTGACGATGGGCAGGGCTAGAGCCACCATCTTGGTGTTTAAACATCCCTACATTCAGAACGCATCCTGCTGTTATAATGTGGAGGCTGTGGGTCTTCTACTTTACCCACTGTGCACTGTTTAAATGTTCGCTGCAGTAGAAAATCCTGCGAGATGTTAAGTGCAATCTGTGGTTAGATTTTTACTGCCAAAAAACCACAAGCCAATTGAAATTTATAGGCAACTTTGTGAAGTGTACGTAGACGGAATAATGAGTGAAGATGGAGTGATACAGTGGTGCATTAAGTTTTATTATGGCCGCACCAATGTTCACGAAGAGGACTGCAGTAGTCGGCCTAGCCTTTTGACAGATGAAATGCTTGTGAAAATCAAGGAAAAAACTCGTGAAAATCACCAATTTACGATTACGGAACTCTCACTAGACGTGAATTTGCAACATAGCGCTTTAACAGCGATGCAGAATTGTATGATGGTGTAAACAAGTGATTAAAATGTAAGGTGACAGATTTATTCAGAGACTTCAGAGAACTTTATATTAAAAGATTGAATAAATGGTTTACGCGACAATAATTTTAATACGTACAAGGTACACATTGTAGTATACCGGCATTGATTAATATTCTCAAGATACCAAGACAGATAAGAATAATCAATGTATAATATTGCAAGGAATAAATTATTTCACTTAAAGGTCTGTGCCAATGACAACAGTTAATCTGGATCATGTTAATACATTAATGGTGGAAGCAATCGATAAAGAGCTTAATGACAGATAATACCAGTGAATTTAGATAATAAACATAATTCGACGTGGTTTGTGATATCTTGAATAAATACTAGCAAGGTTTAAAGAATTATCTCCACATGCAATGATATCCAGAACGGCCAATTAAATAAATAATATACTGGAAACGTCTAATAAAACCTTAGAAAAATAGGAAATAAGACTTTTTGGCTTCACAATATCATTGCCCGAAACAAGGAAAAATAAGTATATGTGGTTCAAATTAATAATTCCATTGATTACCTAGGCCATAATGTTTGGAGCTCTTAAGAATACTGCATAAGAATAGCATTATAATCGTGAATTTTGCAGCTAGCGTAGTTTTCTAGCTTTTAAATTGAGTTTAATTAAGGCTTCCCTGAAGTTGGCATTCCAAATTATCAATATCACATAAAGAGCAAACAATTCCCTTGGTGTATATAAATTTGAGTCAAAAAGATGAGGGAAAGAATTGACGTCATTATAGCAATCAGTGCATTAATGGAAACGATTACAGGATAACTTTGTTTTCTTCTTAAATTGGAGTAATCCTTTAATCTAGTGAAAAATACAAAGGAAATGTAATTACTGCAAAATATAGGAGTAGGATGGGTATTTGGCTTATTTGAAACCTTTTATGAATCAGACTGGGCGAAGATAAGGTCTGGTGTCAGGTTGCATTTTGTTAGGAAATGTAAGGAAATGAATTGCTGTAGCGTTGCATAGGCTTTGTGAACCCAGAGCCTACCTTAACCCATAATAATAATAATCCACCACTATCTGATTATGGGACTTTCCTGCAGTTAATATCATTAACGTTAACCTGTCATTATTGAAGATATATTAAACGATGTATCCCCTTCCATTATATTCTCAGTGCATAGCATTTTTCTAAGTTTTTCTTGACAACCTTTTCCAATACGTGTACACTTAAATTCCAAAGAAACTGCGGGAGATGCCGCCACAGTAACTTTTAACGGAGTCATCCGCTAGTCAAGGCGAATGATTTTTACATTCTGAAAATGTTGCTTAACGTGTACACTTATTCGGGGATGTATCCTGTGCTTCGAATAGATTTTTCCCACCTGTATAATATCTTGTAGAACAAAATTGATACTTATTCTACATGTTTGTAATAGTTTGTAATAGGGAATAAAAAACAGCTTCTTACAGGTAATATACAATGGATTAAGCTCTTCTTTGTAATCAATGCGTAACTTTTCTGATCATATTCTACCATTGTAATATATGTGCTATGATTTGGTGATTTGATTGGGAGTCTGATATTATTTTTTATTTCAAACATTTTTTTGATTCTCCGATAACATATAGGTTTCAGATGTGTCAAGATGATCGATTCTAACTCTACGATCAACTGATAGTCAGCCATAAGGTTGAAGACCACCGTTGGATATATGTGATAATTCTCAATTACCTATCTTCCACTACTTCTTAAAATCTAGCTGACGCTGTTGTGTATAAATACTTGTCAATGGTATCCCTTATCCAAGATTTGAATATCGTTTACAAATGCGGATTAGTTAGTTAACTATTTACTGATTCTTCTAATCTAGGCGAATAATTGTGATTTTGACTTAGCAACCTATGGAATGGGAAGGAAACCTTTTGGAAGGGATCGAAGGAGCCCAACTTTAAATTGGTGGCCTGTGTCGACTTTGCTAGGCCTTGTTTCAGTATCTTGGCATTACCGAATAGGCGTTCGGTTGACGGTCTCAGCCGGCCCTGCGGCGCGTCGCTTGCAGACAGCAGCGAATCAAATGGCCAAGCAAACACAACAGTGGGTCCACAGGCAGCACGCATTGTTGGATTTAAACAAAGCACCGGGTACTGCACTGGATTTCGCTCATTTATCTCAGATTTTTCACGAGTGAATTGTTGTTAAGGTAGAGTAAACAGGAGAAAACCCACGCGATACATAGTGCCCACTTGATGATATTTGTTAAAGATTGTCAATAGGCTGATTGCCTTTGAATGAATTAAAATCAGAGAAATGACTTAAAATAAGTAAAATAATCAATTTAAAATAGGAACGACAACAGGTACCTAAAACAAATAAGTAAAAAAAGAAATTATGAGAACTTTGATATGAATACACTGCTCCTTGGGGAATGAACATAAGATTCGAAAAAATATGCATTTATCATCGGCTATCATTAGAAACCAATAAATTGTCTCAAGTTTGGTCCTGCATAGCCAAATGAATATGTACTCGTACGTATGCAGTGCTGCCTTCCTCTGCTCGAGCTCGTTGCTCTGATTTACCAGGGTAATTTCTTAGCTTCGAGTTAGTAACAAGAAATGATTTTTTCCAAATACATTTAATGAAAATTGAATCTATTTCCCTCACCATTTTGCGTTTTTTAGTAGTTAATTAAGGTTAGGCTAGGTTATTCTTTGAATTCGGTTTCCTAGATTTTTGATTCTACAGTTCTAAGCTCAACCTAACACACCTCCAAAAAAGTACTGTAAAACTTGCTTGACAATTGATCGAATATGCACGATGGAGGAAGATATTATTCAAATCCGAATAGCACCTACCTCCTACCTCTCTTCATTTCGTCCCCTTCTTTTCCTGCTTCTATCTTGTTCGCCACCACCATCTTCGGAAATCCAATGCCAAGCTGTCTGACCTCAGTCCATGTTTCCATGTCTTCATTGAATTTCACTCCGTCCTTCATATTTATACTACAAATTAAAATTTTCCCTTTTATCTACTACACTCGTATCTGAAAGGCCCTCCAGTCTACATTTTAACTCTTACCTCAACCATTAAGTTTCGGTATCGTAAAAAGCATAGTAAATACAACATAATTTTGAGACCTACTACACGTTGCCTATCACAAAACATGAGCAATCCAGTTAGTTAAGACTTCCTTTTGAACATGAACATTAGTTGTACTTTTTTGTACTTCGTCAAGGACAGGAGTACCGTTGTATTTCTGCGCTGCCATCTCTATGAGGTATATATAATGAACTTTTCCATTGATTTTAATTTCAGCTGAAGAGGATGCATTGCAACTGCATAATAAGCGGAGTTTAAACAGCAAAATGTAAGTTAATGCAGTGTGTTTTTCTTTAATTTCATTCCAATTAGAACGAATAATGTCTAATATGCTCTCCCTAGCTCTACACGAGTGATTAATCGATGAAAAGTGGGTGTAAAATACTAAATTACAATTTTTCCAGATCTTTAAAGAAAAATTAGACTATGATTCACGGATTTAATTTTCGCAACTAATTATACATACTTACATAAGAGATGAAATGCCCATTTTAGTAGGTGAAGTATGAAATAGTAACGCTATATAACGTCTATAAATTCTTTCTTAATCAAATATTTAGTCCTGTGTTAGTGGTAAAGACCCAAATTATGAATAACCTTAACACCTTATGAATAATAGTATCGTTTTCCGTGCCATTCCTTAAGAATTTAAGCATATATAATCTCCTAAAACCAAGTTTTAATATTTCATGTTTACGGATGAATCTTCTCAAATCATTGTCAGAATCATTCTTTTCCAAAAAGAACCAAATGGAGATTTTTCATAGCCTTTTTCCAGGAATACCATCTTTTAATGTTAAGTATTTTTACTTTCATGATGTGTGAATTTCACACGCCGTCGGGCTTAGTACTGGGTGAGCTCTACCATCACTTACCAAACCGACCTTCGGGTTGATTACTGTGTTTATGGTTTTTTTATCATGTGAAAGGGGTGAAGCATAAGATTTTAGAAATATTAATTAAATACGCCAATTTAGAGCTAAAAACACTCATTTTCGGTGCTTGATGAACTTTAATATTTAATCTGGTATAAATATGCAGATGAAAACTTACATTTATTTTTAATAGGCGAAATATAAAATGGCGAAGGTCATGAAATAGGAGTATTTTAAGTTACCTTGTCAATTGAAACTTGATTTGACATAGTCAGTGCAGATACAAAGTAATTGCGCTTCAAGATTTCTATGTAGTACATAATTTTAGATATTGATTAAAAGTTTTATCTCATCTCTGCCTAGAGGAAAAGGATAAAGTGAAATTGTTAAGTAATTTCATCTGATAGGAGTTGTATTTCTTATGTAAACTAAATTTATCCTTTTTTATTTTATTTTTGTGGCTGAAGGATTAACAAAAGCATAACGTTTCGCTTAGTTATGTTATTGTACTAATATGGGTGTAAACGGTCGAATTATCCCGGTTTGAGCTCATTTTTTGGCCGTCATTTTCGGAGCGATCCAAAACAGTCTTTTGATGACTTCAGGTGACTGCCGGGAAGGAAATGTCAGAACTCAACTTTAGCGGAGTAACTCACAGGAGTGCATCCAAATGTGTAATCATTCGCCTTGATCGGGATTCAAATCCAAACTCCACCAAGAGAATAACTTATTCAGATGAAAGTAAATTAATTTCAGACGATAGAAAAATTTATGGTAGATATTTTTTTAGCTGAATATTTTAAATAAAATATTTGGGTGCCTCAAACTGAAAAATTAGGAAAATGGTATGGTTATAAACAAATATGTATATGGTGATATTTTGGGTAGATTGTCAAATATTCTTACTAGACGCAAGATTCCTATGGTTATGGATCATATTCAATAGAGTTTCAAACAGGCAAGACTCATATTTATTCTCCTCGAGTGGACTAAAGTTGAACCCTGTATGCCCTGTGTGGGATCTCAGGCATAGCCATTAGTGCATCTTAAACTATGTCATAGTGAATATGTTTAGCTAAGTGTGGTCTTTTTTTAATTCATGGCATGTTGCTTATTTCAGATATTGCCAATATTTTATCCACATAGGGACCAAACGTTTATTGCTTATTATTTTATACTGATTTAATATTTATTTTTTTACAATTTGCTAGATTTATTAAGAATTTAGGGAAGTTAAAAGAGTATTATTTCTTTCCTGTCGTCGATAATTGTCCTGTTTACACTTTTTTTGAAAATTATACCTACTTTTATGACTTATAATTGCCAGAAGATTAGCGTGACTTCCGAGAACCAGCATAATTTATCTCGGTGATTTTCATTTAAAGGAAATTATGGCAATCTCGCCCTCTCTAATTTTGCATGTGAACACTGTAATTTGGAATGCGCTGAGGCTCTATTTCTTATTTTTGGACCAAAAAACACTTAATTATTAGTAATCTCCATCAAATACCGTTTAATTTTTCTTCCGATTTTTTTGTCCCTCTTATCTCGAAATTTGCGAACACCAGTCACTCACCTTTTCATATTTCTTCGTGCATGAGAGGGTATGATACCCAATGGGCTACTTATTTTGCTCGTTTAGCATTCACGACGACGAAAGGTGTAGAAAGTACAAAACAGGGGCACACGCTAGTCCATTCTTATTCCCAGGTGAGCCGCGAATATATTCGCCAATCACTTAATTTTTAAGATACAATTCCGCTTTTAAATTTATCTTAGTTATCACTAAGAACAAGGCTAAAGTTATATCATTTTAAATAAACACTTATTGACACATACTTACAATTATTTAAATTGCCAACAAATATCTCAGTTCCACTTTTTGAAATAGCCGTGGTTAAAAAGTATTAATTTTTTGATACCTGACTGACTATACGCTCCATAACAGAAATTATAATTTCTACCTTCTGAAGTAAGGACAACATAAACCATAGATTTTCGAACACAAATTCTCATACAACCGAAGGCTTTCAGATTGAACCTTGATAAAAATCACGATGCAAATTCAGATGTGTATACGTGAATTATATATTGACGCAAAAGGTGAATGAACGCAATTAATACTGATTATTAAGTATGTATAAGCACTTATTTGATTCATGAAAATAAATATCCTGCTGTGTACATTTTTACATTATTTGAGACTCGACAATAGTAGCAGCAAATTTAAGAATTTTGGAAGCAATTCATATTTGTTGTTGCAGAAGGATGGACAATAAATGGACTCACAGAGTAAGAAATGAAGAAGTAATACGAAGAGTGGGTGAAAGGAGGACTGTTATGGACCTCATTTACAAGAAAGGGGAATTAATCTGAGACACGATAGTTTACTTAAGGGTATAACTGAAGGAACAATAGATGGCGAAGCATAACTTCCAGAAACAGATAGTGAAAAATGTCAGCGCAAAGCAATCCTCTGAATAATAACCCGTGATGATATGAAGCATGTAGTCTTTTTATAATTTATATTCTGCACAGCTATGAAAATATAACTAAAGACACTTGAAATTGAAGATTAAATGGATAATAGAGCGAATGGATGAGTAGGAGATTTATTTAAACCAATGTACCTGAATTTATGGAGAGGATATGTTCACCAGAAAATGCTCAAACTTTTGTTTGCATCCAGTCCTGGACTTGAACAGAAATTAATTACATTAGAGTTATAATCTATTAATTAATGATGATACAAGGGGGATGTTATCCTTTTTCTGTTGCAAAGAGTTACGTTACCAGTGTCTATTTTTAGTAGAGGAATCAATACATAATAAACCAAATACGCTCAATGCTGGTGTTTTGAGAACTATCAACTTAAAGCGATCTATATAGGGCACTCATAGCTCAAGAACCGAGCTAAATAGTTTCTCATGTCTTTTTGTAAATTAAACTGAGCCTTTCCAGCTCTCGTGAAAATGGAGTGTAGGCTAATGCGCCCTATGAATATATTTTGAGTACCCAATAAGGATTTATCGTTCTATTGAAAGATAAAATGCACGTGTTGTACCTCAGGCTACTTCTAAAAGATCAAGCTGTATAATTAATTTTTGTCTTAAGTTTCAAGGTTTTCAAGTTTTTTCAATGTTTTTGATCACTTTTACGAGTGTATCTCTCTATATATAATGCAATTGGTCCTCTTTTCTAACCCAACGAAAGAGAAATATTTTTTTTGTGGGGTCGCTGATTGTGTCCCAAAACAATTATTTTGCTTAGGAAAGAAAATCACACGGCTATTTCACACAAATATTAATTTACTTCAACCGGTTTCGATGCAGCGTGTCATCATTGTCAGATAATTATTAAATAATTTTCAGTTCCGGTAGACGACTGGGTACCTCACGCCTTACTATTCATTGGGACATATGGGTTTCATTTGTACAAGGAGAAGTGTTCTTTCATCGCTCACATGATTTCATACTTTCCTCGCAGTACGATTTAGAAAAAAGCTTTAGCATAGATCTTGGGGTATTAAAAAATTTTGATGTTTAAAATAGAGTGAGACGTAAATATAAAACATTTATGTCATAAATTGAAGAATTTGCACTTTATTCAGGCTTCTTTTCTGAAATGTAGTCTATCATTTCACTTACATAAAAAACTCCATAAGAGTAGTACAAGGCCCATGTACACTATCGTAGATTCATTTATCCACAGCAATTTCTGCGTCCCGGAAGCCTTCATTGATGCATAGATGACCATGATTTACAAAAAAATCCCACTGATGTTTTTAAAGCGTTTAATTTCTCAAAATAAATGCAAAGAGTGTCATGAATGATTTACACAGTTGAAGCTTATGTTTTATTGTTTTAATGTAACCGCGAGCAATGTAACTACTATGTGAGAGGTTACAATGAATTAGACATATCACGTTAGTTTTACTAAGAATACAATGGATTGTTTCTAAGAATTACATTAACGTATTACAAATAGCGTTGTATTTCTTCCATAGGAAGTAACATTATTTCCTTACTATGAATACAAGAAAAATGTTAGCATGCGTATCGCTTATTGACGTAACCAATACACACCTTAAATTTCTAAATATTTTGAGGAAAAACGTGTGATAGCATAAATCTACCTGATACCCCACCATCCGCCTCAAAGGAGTATGGTACTTACGGTAGTCAGTCACAAAAGTGAAGATGGAATCCGTAGTGGCGACGATATGTGTTTAATTTTTGGTATTTTTCTCTTTTTATTATCGCTTTCGTGAATTCACGAGAATTCGTGAATTACAAGAAATAGCAAATTATAGGATTTTTCTGTTGGTCTCTTTATTTTTTCCTATTGTTACCTCATCTGGAGCCTCGAGTTTAATACCTCGATTGCGCAAAATGGATACATTTGAAATATTAAATTCTGCATTTAAGCCTTGCTGGCTTCAAAGGCTTCCATTCCAGAGTTTTTGGTAACATTTGAAGTCTACAGCTTTTTCCGTAATTTCATTCCTCAAAACTGATATTTGTCCCCTCGTAATCAAATCTTGAATTGATTCAAACCTTCGATAGATCCCAAGTGAAAGAGGCATATACGATGTCAAGTACAATTAAGGGAGAGAGAGAGAGGATAAGCTTCCTTAAATACCAGTATAGTAAATAGTATTTCATCGTTATGGTTTCCAGCTGTCTCTCTCGAAATGGAGGGCATCAGTAAAGCCACTCTGGGGTAGGAATGAGTGCGTAATGCACTAAACAGTAAACCTACTACGTATATCTTATTTCGGAGTTATCCCCGACATGAAGGTGATGACCTTTTAAACTTGTTTGTACAACGACACTCATTCAAACGCCTCGGAAGTGTGTGATTGTCTACGCCCTCCGGCGTGCAAGTTAGTTGGTTCTTTCAAGAAAGGTAGAAATTGTCCTAAATGTTTAGTATTTAAATTTTATGATTCGTCAGTGATGCGCCTATGCAAAGTCCTTGACACTATTCAGTGATCTAAAATGACTTGTTATTCTCTGTAAAAACAGAATCTTCGGGAAAATTTGTTTGATATATTTGTGTTTTTGATCTACATATTATCATCAATTTATTTGGAAAACAAGAAGGGCATTAATGGTTCGTTTCCTTGGAAGAAGCCCGAAGGTGTTTTCATATCACCAGAAATCGGTCTTTTCGCATTAGGTTTTGTATGAAGTTGGACAGAAAGTCAAAATTTATAATCTATTCTTTCTATATTTTTACGGCTTTTAAGATTTTCCGTCGCGTTTTTTTTTACCGAAAGGTTCTTTAAATCTAAGAATCATTTTATTTTTTAGGTACCTTTCCCTGATTTGCCGATTTCTATCATTTGTAGTTCATTTAAACAAAATCAGTTTATTACTAATGATGGGTGAGACTAATCGCTGGAATCCATTAAATTTACTTTTCGAGTTATACCATAGGATGTAGACTAAAGAGATAGCTAGGTGTTCCGTAATTTCTGGGTCATGTTTTATTTCTAGCGTAAAATTTAGGGTAAATCGTCTAATAGAAAGATCCAACTCCAGTGGAAAACTCTTTGGGAGTTCTTACCAAGATATCCTCTGCTCGGCAGTGAATTAACAGTGAATTTTGAAACTACGAAAAAATTTACTGTTGACCAATTTTACGTTTTGGAACCTTTTAATTTTAACACATTGTACTCTTTAGGATACGTTGTATAATTTTGAAAATCTATCGACGGTAAAACGAATATTTCAGATGTGTTAAGATTTATCATATCGGGTTTTAATTATATTTCCTTCGGCCGCGATAGTATCAGCAAGTCCAAAATATTGCCGGTGTCGTCGGTCATTGATGTAGTATTTCGGAACAGTTATCCGTTTATAAGGTTTGGATATATCATATTTCGACTTTTGTTATCACCAATTGAGATGATATTGATGACGACATTCAGTAAAATTACGGCATTGGATTTTCTTCCTCTATATCTCCCCGTACTCATGGACTTCTTTTGAATCACGCCTTACTCCTTAAGGGTCAAATGCTTAGACATTTAGCATTGTTGTCATCTATAAGTTCAAATAAACACTAAATTTAGAGGAAGATTTCAGTCGCGTATTGCACAATTAGAATGTTTATTTTATCTCTGGTTGAAAAACTTACTTCGTGGAATGCTGGCTTAATTTTTCATCTATATAACTCCTGGTTTGGATGAATGAAATTCTTAGCTCCTACACAAATTTAACATATTGTCCTATGTAAATGTTTTTTTTGTTTCCTCTGATTAATAAGATACACGGTCCGCAGACCTATGCTACGGTATCCCATTAGTCCTTAAGATATTAAAAAAAAACAATGTTTTAGCGTTACTTATCTCTAGGTTAGGGACTTTTGATTATTTTATAACTTTTGTAAAGAGAACGGGATAAATGTCCACAGGCATATGCCAATTTACCAAAAGCAGGTAATGACAGTGGGCTTATATACCAGGGTTGTTAAGATATAATGGTTAAAATCGGCCTAAAGGGGATCGTAGTGCAGATCGTAAAAATAAAATGTTATAAAAAAAACAATCTCAAAATAGGCCTTTGTATCAATTTTTTGCTGCCTGATACAGGTCTTAGATCCACAAATCTGGGATATTTAAAAGATTTGGAGGCGGCGTTAATAAGCTAGGAGATTTATAAACCTTTATATGAGTCACTTTTTCGCGTGCAGAGCGAAGAATTCTGGTAGGTAAATTTTGAAATCCCTTCATTTTTTCCCGATGAAACCTACACGGAACCCTGTGTGTCTCAACAAGTAATCATTTTCAACCATCTAATGTACGCTGCAATTTGGGCCCTCACAAGGCTTGTTTTATGTCAGATTGTTAGGCATCCGCAGCGCCAGGCTTAAGTTGGGGTAAATTATGTGTCGTAAAATATTTCGTGGTTCTTTATTTCTCATATTGCAGCCGACGTCTTCTAGAGCTAAGTGATCTATGCTGACACGTATAGAAAGTGGACAGTCTCGTCAACGGGTACTTCAGCGGTAAAATTCTTTTATATGTAATCTCTCGTTTGAGATCTTCCCCATCTACTGTATCCCAACTCTCGGGATTTTCTGTCACCAATTATTTTCGCCTTAGGACTTCTGATCCCTTAGATCCAGATATTACGATAGAACAGAATTAACTTGATGGAAGATATCATATTAGATGCGTTTAATCATTTATTTTTATGTTTTTTTTCAAGTTTTGATCCGTTTCTGAGCTATAATTTTATTAACTAAGCAAAATGTTCTAGACAAATACTCATGGATTGATAGTGGAGAATGACCTCAAAGTTTTGTATTCTATGTTCTTGTATTATTGATGAGTAGGTGCATTTATGTGTAGGTGCACTTAAAATTATTAAATGGAGCGTAGCAACTTAAAATGATGAATTTAATCATCATGGGTGGTCTTTTATATTGGTTTATGGCATCCTTTTCATTTATATCCTGCTCCCTACCAATATCTTTGTTCCCTCATCTCTCCTTACTAATACCTATTTTCTAATGCACAGGTCCCATACTTCATTCTTGCCCTCCTTGTTAGTTTTTCCCTCTTGATGCTTCCTTCGGTTATGGCCTTCTGTACATTATCATTCCTCATAATGTGCCTAATTAAATTACCTCTTCTTCGTGCATGTGTCATTGATAGGCTTTTCTCTTCGTCCAAATTTTCAAACTACTACTTCATTTGTTACTCTGTTTATTTTATTTTTGACACCCTTCTGTAGTAACACATATATGCGCCTCCAAAGTTCTTTTCTTTGCTGCTCCTATCATTAAAGCTTCACATGTATAACTTTTATCAAACCGTTTACTTATTTTTACGATGGTGTGTATTATCTGACATTAATTACAGCTTCCCTTGATGGGAGCCTTCTTCCCATTACTATTCTGCGAACTTAATCTACCTTATTTCTTCCATCACCATTGATCCTGCCGCCTAAATAGCAAAATTTCGCTACTTGTTTTGTTATGCCTTTTCCTTGTATTACTTGGAGATTATCCCCTCTATTTCGACTCCAGATAATTCACTTAGTCTTAATAGTGTGTGCATTGAGATAGATTGAGGTTATTGAAAACGAAGCATACTCCTATTAGCACCGTGATTGTGGTGGTGATTAGAATGCTTAATATTTTTTTAATCAAAAAAAGAACATCTTCTCGTGGAGTTAGTCGGTGTTGTTGGGCTTCAGTGATATGTAACGTTGATAGGTCTAGCTCTTTTCTCGCTCAGAACCCACCCTCCCATGTTTTCACCCGGAGAGGCGTCGCTTGTCGAAGGGAGAGGGAAGGCAGCGGGAGGGATTCCACGGCTGCCGACGGAGGCCCCTCCGCTACGCTGGCTCTTATCCCTTCGGCGACAACCGTGGCGGCACATTACGCGGCGGGGAAAACATCCCCTAGGAAAGGGACTTAGCAGGAGGGTTTGAAACAAAAGAGCCGCGGATGAAGATAAAGAGGCGCGAGTGCGTGAGGCACACGTAGATAGGACGAAGGAGGGAGGGTGGGTCCTGGGGTGGGGGGTGGATGAGGAGGAGGTGGCGGTGGTGGGTTTTTGATGGGGACGCGGGGTGTGGAAAAGTCCGTTGGGTAAGAGAGGAGAGAGTGAAAGAACGATGAGGGTGAAATGCGAGCAGACAAACCGTGCCGAGTTTCTTCTCATCGTCGCGCTGGCGACATTTGCCTCGGCTAGTTTCACTAGTTCGACTAGTTCTCTAGCGTCCCTTCCCTATGCGTCGTCCACTGTGTGCGTCTCCGAGATTCAAGTCGGATCGGACGAATTTCTCGGTCTTGCGAATGTGATTTTTGCGTGTGTTATTCATCGCGGACGAATGTACGGGTATGTGGTCCGAGGCTGCCGTCATGTTGGTCGAGGCGCGCGTTCGCGTGCGTGTTTGTGTGCGTGTGTGAATGCGTTTCTTGTGAGTCGTGACCGTCTTCTCATGAGGAGCGGGAAGATTGTGGCCTCGTCTGGGAAGAAAAATATATTTTTTCAAGGAGCGTCTCGTCACTCCCCCGAACGTTTTCCCCTCCCCACTCCATCCCCCTTCCACCGTACCATTCTCCCCCTCCCCCAATATTCCTCTCTCCTTCTTCTGCTCTTCCTACTATCCCCCAATCCACTCGGACATCCCTCCTTGGTTCCCGATTCCTGCGAATCCTTCGACATCTTCGTCCCACAGCCGATTGAGAAGGGGTGCGTGCGGAGAAAGGTGAACACGGCGTAAGGAAATTAAAAAAAAACACGAACCATTCGGACGGGCGAGCGATTATTCCATCCACACCGGAGTGAAGAGGAGATTAGGTAGGGAAGTTGTTTAGGGGGGTTTGGGGTGGGGTTTAAGCTTACGTGCCGTGCACAATTTCGCCCCCGCCTTCTCTCAGTTACACGCCGAGACAAGGCATCCTCTCCCGTGAAAATAGACCCGGATCGCGGGCTAGACGACGCCGGTGGGCCTCACCCGGCGTGAGGGAACTAGCTTCGATCCCGATCTCCGGCAAATGGGAGCGGGTCGGGGAAGGAAATCCCTAGGAGGCCGTGCGCAAGATGGGGTACTCCGGCAGGGAAGTCGCTTGCGCGTCCTCAAATTCTGACGAGCGTGTTACGAGCAAGTATGCCAAGTACGTCAAAATTATGCTTTCTCTTTCTCTTTTTTTGGAGATATCCTTTCACATTCTCGCACTGCTAAGGGTTCTATCCTCTGGGTGGAAAGTTGGATTGTGATTAAATTTAGACGCAAATGAACTTGGAAGCGTTTGAAACACAGGTACTGTGTGGCTCGTACTCAAAATGTGAATAAAATGCTATCTATGACTTCTACGTGATTTGTTCTCCATTCCTCAATTAACCACCTAGTACATTTAATAACATATTCATGATGAGCATACGTCGAAGCTACCTTCACTTTCCTATGCAGGACAAAATATAATCAACAAGTAACCCCAACATGCACTTATTACAACATTGGCTTGGACTATTTGGCCCATTTTGGGTTTGGGATTTGTTTGAATATGAAACTCTTTGTGATTGAAGTTAAGAGAAATTACTTAGAAAAATAATTAATTCTTTTATCAGTCATTATTAGCAATGTGAAATCTATATATGTTCCCTTGCGAACTTGTACAAAGGGGAAAACATGGTATACGAGTGCAATTCTAATCTCAATTACATCCCCGGTCGGGGCATTTGAATGACGTTTTTCAATTTAACTCGAGCCACGGTTTGTAGTTATTAATTTACTGCACATGGAATGTGTAGTTTTTTAATAGTTTTTATATATTTTTGTCGTTAAAAAAGATTACCTATTCAGAAACTATTGACAAGAATATAAAAAATCGTTTTCTTATGCTATTTTATCGAATATTTTCACTTTTAAAACTTCATATCAAAATGAACCTTGTATCTCTTATAAGCATTTAACAGTGAGATTTTTACAGGATGAAAACTGAAAACAATATTTGCCGAAGTGCATTACTCTCTTGATCATGGTAATTTCTTTGTCAACTTTAATCAATTCATTAAATAATGCCATTAGATGTGCGTGCGTTCAAGTTTAATCTTCTTTGTTTGCTATATTTTTATAAACCTAGTCTACATTTAATGCAGTAATCATTTTGTTATACCCTGATATAATTTTAAGGGCCAACCGTAATCCTCGATACTCATTTAGCGCCATCTATATATGAAATGTTTTCATACCTTTCACTTGCAATTTTAGCCATTATATGATCATCAAACTTTCCAAAGAGTGCCAACCTTAAGGAATTTTGCAGAATCGTCCATTTTATCGGCGTGGTGGATTTAACCCTGCAGTTCTCATATGCACCAAGTAATACCACCTCATATCTGCATTTCTGCGCGAGGGTCGATGTCTGATTGCTTCAGTCATGAAGTAATGGGGATGAGAATTATAACAGTGGAGATTTCCTTTCTAGAGTTGTGTCCAATTGTTACTTGTTTTAATATCATGGATTGCTTCCCAGTTTAAGTCGTTATCCTAACCTCACATTGGTGATAGCAGTTAATGTATCTCTTGGTAAACTCATTGATAAGCAGCTCCAATATACCACCCACTTCAGCGCAACTTCAAGACTCTCACTAAAATACCAGACGACCTTGGAGGAGGGTTGCCGTAAAAGTAGTCCTTGAATGCTCTGGTTTGACTCTCGAGACGGACAGGTCATACACTTGAGCATTTTTTCACTGACAAGGGCCAATTTAGTGTCTAGAGCTGCTTTGGGATATATGCTGATCCAAAAAATGAGGTAAAAACTAAGCTTTTTGTTTGCGATAATCATATCTCAAGGCTAATATTTAAATACTCATTCATTATCTAGGGCAACAGTTTTTCCCTGATGTAGTTTCAAAGCACATTGCGGAGAAATTGTAATGATGCTGCAGGCATAAAAATTACAGCATTGTGAATTCCACTTAATGTTTAATCGTACCAGTACGATTGCACATTGATTGGAATTGAAACGGTTGTAATTTTATTTCCAAAATGATAAACTACACGTAGCAAAAGTTACACGCAACAAACCTACACTTTATTAATATTCTATAATTCCTTAGTCATTCGCTATCAAAATGTCTTCATGCAATGGCCTACTCAACCAATTAAACGCCATAAGAATGCCCTATCTTACTAAAATGGCAAATTACCCTTGACACGTATTTGTGTCTCACAAGGTCAGTAGCAAGAGAGTAAATAAAATTTTGTTCACATTTAGCCAACCATATCCCAATAATCCCATCAGACAATATTACCAAATATGGATACAGTTGAAAATTCTATCAGCTTCCTTACTCGTATTTTTCAAACTGCTAACATTATGATAAGGAATACTGCAAAACATTAAGTAAAAACAATTTGTTTTTACATTATAGGGGAAAATCAAATAAAAATTAACTCCAAGAAACTGCGGGAGATCCCGCGGCAGTAACTTTTAACGGAGTCATCCGCTAAATGTGCTCTACACTACAACACTTTCAGAGAGTAAAAATCATTTGCCTTGACCGGCTCGTACCCAGATCCCTCGACTTCTTTACGGACGAGTGCTTTAGCCAGTTATGCTATCTAGAAGTCCCCTTACACTCCGAGATTTTGGGGGCTTTAAAGGAATGAGATGTGACGAAATACCGTACATATAATGTCACAAGCAATCGAAGTCGTGTGCGGTGCGAATTTGGCGTAGTGTTAACGGTAATAAGACCATTTATTATCAGATTCGCCTCGAATCAATGAAAAAATATCGCAGTGTTATATGAAAACCTTGATACAATCCAATTTCCTCAGTCCATTTCAATGTAATAATTTGAGCGACATGAAATTGCTTTCGATTGCTCATACAAGTATCTCCAAAATAAAAAGAGACCAATGGAGACTTATCTTCTCACCTGTCTTTAATGTGATCTTCTGTTGAAAATTATTTCTATGCATGTGTGTGAGTATGGTTTCAAAAGTATCCTCTGCTCAAAAATGAGTACATATTTACCATATCTAAAATTTTAGGGATAATGTCCAACAATAGGATACTTATGGCCCACGTAAACGGTGTTTTTATCTATTCCACCGAAATTTAAGGCTATAGGAGGCCTTAAAGGAGGTTATTAAAAACTAGTTTGATTGGCATAATCTTCCAATAGATGTCCACCAAGAAATTGAGGAACCGTCTGCATTTTGGAAATCTCTGAAACAAAAAAGAGATAAATGGATTGGGCACGTATACTGGCTACAAAGTACAATATAATAGAAGGTTCATGGGGGCATGATTTGTACCAATATAAAAGATTCAATTCAGTCAATCAGACTTTAAATCACAAACGCGGGAATATCAAAGCATTATATAAATAATTATCAATTGATGGAAGGTTTACCTACATGAATGCACAAAAATCAAAATAGGAAACAAAAATATAAAAAAGAAATAAAATATGCAATTTGCTAACCACACATTATGAGTGTAAATAACAAAGCGGAAAAATCATATAATTTGAGTACAAATTGAATACAGTTTAATTCATATGTTAACATTAATTTGAGATTTGTAATTATGTGGAAGTAAGAGATTTTAAAACTAAAGGATGTACCAACAGGAAAATTCGAGCAATAATGTATTCTAGGCCTCTAGATAAACGATTGAATAAACCTTACATGGTCAGGTTTCGCTTCATGGAGTTCGTATGAATGAAAGAGAGAAGGTAATTTTCCACAGAATTTGTGGAAACTATTAATTTTGTGAATAAGTACGTCCTTTCTTCCATTTGAAAATAACCATTTGAATAAATGCTTAGTACAAATAAGGGAAAATTACATATTTAATGTGTCCATCAATAATAAAAATTTCGTAAATTTTTATCAGAGTGCTCTTTTAAAAACAGAAATTAATTCAAGTTAGCTTTTTAAATGTAATTGGGTGAACATTTTTATATATTGCAGATATTTTTCAATATTTTTGCTTTTATTCATCATATATATGTTTGCCATGGCGTATTACTTGTTTGTTTTATTCCTTGTCTGTTTAATTTTCTTCAATTGGTTTACTACACATTATTCACATAAATAGTTTGATTTTTCGGCACAATTAGTTTGTTCGGAATATAAGTTTTGTCTTTATAAAAATATTCTTCTCGGTGAGAGTGGAAGTAAATCTAAAGATCAACAGTATAACGACACTAGTAGTGGTTTAAGGCTTAAAGAAGGTCACTAACATTAACAAAGAATTACAAAGGACCCAGAATGGAACCCTACGGGATAATAACTGAATCTGAGCACTTCATATTTTCTCCTTTGACTAGTTGCTGGCGTTCAGTTAGTTATGAGCGGAGCCATAGCAAGAGTTAAATGGGGAAGTTTTAACTTACCTACTCAGTAGAGAAAAAAAATCTTAATTTACACAGTCAAACGCTTTTCTAAAGTCAAACAAAATCATTGTAGCCTTTTTATTTATCAGTTGCAGACTTAATGTTCACAGTAATTTTAGTAAGAGCAGACTGGATGCTGTGATTCTTGGGGGAACACCGATCAAAAGTAATTGAAGTAACTATTACAGGGCAAGCACTCCGTTAAAGACCTATACATAAATCACTCAAGAGGTTTCGTTAGGGTGCAAATATAGCTATTGGTATATAGTATAGTGAAATATTTTCATCAGATGTTTCCTTTTTGATCGGTTTCGTTGGAGAAAATTTCTTAAGAGATTATGCCTCTGGATAATTTAGTGAGAAACTAAATATGGAATTGAACACACGAGCCATTATTTGTAATATTCTTTTAATGAGTTTAATGCCTATTTCATCAATTTCTAAAGGGTCGTATTTATTAAGTTGAAATATTTGAGTATAAGATCAGGACTGAACTTTGGGAAGTAATAAGTTACCGTTGTAAAAGGGGTATTCATCACTTTGTGGCATATTGAATATCCCAGGACTATGCACGTTGGATAAGATATCTTCTCTGTTGGAATGCACAGGACCACCCAAAATCGTGAAGAAGTACTCTTTGAGGGCTGTCAATAGGGTCGTTTAAAACGGTAATTTTGTTTCTCGATTTGCCGAGTTCCAGTAGTTGAATTTCTTGTTAGAAGGATCGTGCGTCATTTTTATAATTGACATTATATTCCTGTTTTAGAAGCATGTTTGCCTTCAGTCAGCATCTGATTCACTTAATTACGAATGAGCTAACATTCATTGTAAACAGAGAGATAAGTTCTTTCGGAAGGAGCATCGCAAACGATCCCAATGTGAATTCATTTTTTACGGACTGATACATGGGGTTGAGGTGTGCTTGACCTTGTGTCTTAAGTGGAGCAAGACTGTCCAGGAGTATACGCAGGAATGAATTGAAGAGTTCAAACCTTCCAGTCGAAATTTTCTGATCGTAAAATATATTCTCTCAAGGTAGATTGGACGATTCAAATTCAAAATTGACTTAATTAAATTTCCTGAATTCACGGTTTTAGGTGGTTTATTTTTTATGCAACTGAAATGAGTAATGTATAAATACTAGGTCAAGTTCTGAAAGGGAACTAACACCCATAGTCACCCATTATGGAGTCATGATCAGCGAATGTGAGATCTAGGATGACTTTCATAAAGTAAATAGGTAGGGTGGATACCTGCTACGCGAAGATTATAGCTGAGTTATTAATTCCTACGATACTTTCTCATATAGGTGTCAGTTAATAATACTACGTTGAAATAAAAACATATAAAACAATTTAACAACAACGTGCAGATAATTAAAATGGTCGACACAGATCGAAATACACATCGTATTGTAGAAGGTTTTGGCTTCACATCCTGTAACGTTTTGAAATGTTGCTGAGGATAGAAATCCGTGGGGAAAGTGATAACCGCCTAGCGGTGTAACCACTAAACGCCAAAGAAAAATAACAATATAAGGCGTTTTAACAAATTCAATTTTTTTATCGTATACGGCTCATTAAGAGTTCATTACATCATTCTGTAGAGCTTCGGCGAGTATCCGAAATGAAATCTGCGATTTGGAAAGTAAGTATTGCTTATTAAAAAATATTTACATTGAGGTCTCTGTCCACTCCCGCTTATGTTCTTCTCAACTCTTACCTTTCACCTCAGCAACTCCTCAAGACTGCTGTTTTCTCTGATGTAACGGTTATTAATGGCGTTTGAATATAATAGGCAATATTCCGTTCGCAAGAATGAGTAACCGATACGGAGTAGCGGGAAATATTGTCACGGGTTCTTACATGCTACCTGTATAAACGATAAAATACTGAAATATTCATTGTTTTCAATTTTCCTCATGAAACGAATCTCATTTGGAAAAACTTAACAGATTTTTTGTAAGTAAGAAATAAAAATTTTCGGATTAACATGATCAAGATAATAATTATAATTTTCGAACTGTCCAACAAATCCGCCAAAAATACATGGAATATGTAATTTTCCACCTAAAAGCATTTAAAGCATCATGCACTGATAGATTTACTTCTCATATATCGTTGAAATTTATCTATTTATCAACAGAAATTACTAGCTATCTTTGGGTAAAATAATTATAATGTGAAATCGTAGTAATATAACAGTTACTAGGATAAAAACCGAATATTTCTTAAGGTGCTCGCACCTCATTCAAATAAGATGTCCTCCTGCCTTCGCAGGAAATATAATGGTATCTGAAAGAGAGAGCAATTTCTGTCACAAGTAGTATTTTATGGGCTAATGTTACCTTAGCGAGACAAAACGCATGTACATCCGCGGAGCATTTTGCAAAGCATGCGCTCAATTTCCGGACCGGAACTGAAATGCGAATATTGCATGCGTGCTCGAAAGGCATCACTGTGAAGATCTAATCAGATATGGAACATGCAAGATTAAAACGTCTAAAAAAATGTTTCTATTGATAGTCCTATTGCAACACAAATATTGGGGTTACATGGCTAAGAATTTATGTTGGCGTCTGCCTGCACTTATGGCTGCTTTACGTGTACGTATCACGTGTTTAACAAAATTTGATTTCAGAAAAGCTGTAATACATGCTGTGAATCTATCGAAGTGACTTGTGATTCGAGCTAACGATCATCCAAAATGTATTTTATCCAGATCCGTCGCCTACTGTAGTTTCCTTATTTTTATTCATATTTGTTATCGTCACCTCAAATATGCTGCAATAACAAGCATCGTAATTTTGACGCAAGAGTGTGATGTAAGTTTTAACCTTTTAATGATTTGTCAGTAAGAAATCATGTTGCTCGCATATATATATATATATAATTTAAAATATAGTTTCTCTGCTATTAGAGGATGAGGACGAGTATAGAAATTTAGTTAAGTTATGAGTTATGATTGAAAAAACATAGCATTCACTTCAATGAAAAATTAGTGATTCTCTAATTTGTTTTAATCATTAATAAATATCATTAGCCATCCCTATAATCCATTTGAGGATCTAATTTTATCCAGATAATTTTGTAATAATGGAAGGAATTATAGAATTCACTCATCACAACATTCGATCGTACGCCAATAAGCAGGTAAGGTTTTTCATAATCATAAATATTTTGATAGAAATGAAGCACATATGCATACGTCATTTTTTATTTTATCATTCATACGCGTATAATATTTTTATTTTTTGAATGAAAAAAGTAAATTTAAATCAACCTTTTAAGATCTTCTCAAGTTTCCGAGAAAAATCAAGTCTAAAATTAGCGATCAAATTGCGGTTTTTTCAAAATATTAATCCCTAATTAGAGAACAGTTTTGCAAAATATCTCCATTTATTCCGTCTACCATCTCATAATTATATTTCATATCTCAATTAATTTATTTGTCTTTTTTAAATATCTTTATGGCAGGACAGAGGGTAAAGTGTTTGGTACAAGGTGGGAAAAGGGTGGTAAAGAATGGGTTATACGGACGGCATGAAAGGTGTAAGGAACTGTTGAAAGGAAAAGCGTCCAGCCTAAGACTTTTATATTACACAGGCGTACTTTTCAGGCATGGACATTATGCGAATTTTTTCAGGAAACATAAAATTCTTCTCCTCTGGTGACTTACTTGTGTAAATAACGTAGTAAAAACTGTAATCCAGAGCAGCTAAAAAATATCGCAAGGGGGCTTAGTATATCCATTCATGGCATTAATGTGTTGTCATTGAGAAGCAGCAGGTGATTGATACATAAAATCTATTTGATGATGCTTGGTTACTTGAATTTTTTTCTATCCTTATTTAAAGCCTTTTGTTACCTTTTAAAGTTACAATATAAAAGAATCGTCATTTGAAATCCTAATCCTTATGCCCTTCTTCCATCGTTCCACTGATTACGGTTTCGTTCATAATATGTCTGCTAATTGACATCATGTGTCACTGTTTGATCGGCAGTTAGTCATTACTTCTGTGCATTCCAACCCTGTGGCTAATAAGCGCATTGATTAATTATTCTACCCTTCCCTTTGTTTGTTCTTCTGGATATTCATATTCCCATAATTTTTCTGTTTTCTTCTTTGCTGCTATCTTCTAACTTTCACATTTGTTGAAAAAATGTTTTTAAGTAAAATGCCATATGAACCGGTGTTTGAATCCTGCTTTTTATAGAATGGTAATGCATCTTCTTATGGAGGCATTTTAATGAATTACCAATATTCTGGTTACGCCCTCTCTTTAACAGAATCTCGCTTATGCATTTCCTTTATGGCGCCTAACTCTCTCTGCTGAGTTACTGTTACCAGGGTTTTATCATAATATTTTTATAATCCATTTGCTGTGAAAGCTGATTCTTTATCTAGATTGTTTAACGCTTAGGTAATATTTTCACATTTTTGTCCCCTCTTCTTCAACCTCCTCATTTACCTTACTTAGCATGATCGGTAAAAGTTTAACTTAGCAGAAAGGCTTATTCGTATCCTTAGCAAAAGTTTAACTCAACCTTCTGTTTCTGGATTTAGATAAGGTAGCATTTGCCGCTATGATAACTGATGTTATGAAAAGTATTAGTGAAATTTTCCTGCGCATATATCAAAAATGTGATTCTAAATATATTTCGTGTGATTAAATGTAACATAGATACCAATAGAAAAATTAGCATTAATTTGATATAATGAAAATTCAATGAGTTTAAAAATTCTTACCCCCTCTGTAGATGTACATCTACCACTCACTTCTGCATTCCAGACTTACTGGATATTGTAGTTGCCATTGACTTATTCTAAGTTATATTTTGAGGAAATCATGAGGGTGCATGTTATTAGGCAGTAGCGGAAGGTGTACTTTTACTGCAATTAGTCTACATTTTTTACTACCCACATGATCGCCGCTTAGAAAATACGTGTATCCAGATGCCATGAACTCAAAAGAATTGCAGGTAAAACCATACCATTTTAGATGTGTGCACTGGATTTAGGATCGTTCAACGTGTGAAGAAATCTAGTTCAAGCATTAGAATATTATTCCCTGCATAAATTAGAATGACAACAAAATTATTAAACTTAATTCAGTATCATTTCCCTCCTGTGTTCTTAAATACCGAACTGAGCGAAGGGTCTAAATTGTATTAATCAATAAATTATTATGGAAAAGGAATTTCAATTACATGTTTATATATGCCGAGGTAAACGTAAAAATTGCAACATGTATTAAGATTTTTGTGATGACATTCCATTTTTTGATTTTTAATCTTAGCTCTTTTGAGGGAGAAGTACTTTTAAGTGCTCTCGTCCAAATATGTTGGAAGGAATAGACAACTCATCCAGGGTATTTAAATGCCTTCGGACTCCTAAATAGAATGGACGGTAACATTTCTTTAATTAATAACTTCACGATTATAATATTAATATTTGATAATGCTTTTTATGTTTTAAATACTATTCGTTTTTTGTTGATTTGAATTTAACCGGCACCTGACTTAATAAAATGTTGATACATTCATTTCTCGGGGCAGCCATCTAAGAGCCCTCGTTGGATTTGATATCTGAACCAGAAGCCATCTCGCGACAGAATGCGGATGTAACCTTGGATCAATACTTTGTAGATGTAGATTTTTCATGGTAAAAAATGATAAAGTGTTCCAAAGGGTTTGGCATTTGTTTTCTGAAAGGATAGATGCTTTTATTTCTATAAAACGTATTATGGTCTTTTAATTCTGGTACTTTTTCTGGCCTGGTACATCTGGTACTTTTTTATTTCCTTGAACTCCGTGAACAATACCAATCAATCTAATCCTTTTCTTAACGAAAGATCAACATTTTATGCTTTTTATGATAGAATGATTGTTAGAATGTTTTTGAATTTGTTTTTCATCCATTTTCGGGGTTCCCTCAATTTGGCTCAAATTCATTCATAAACCTACGCCTTCCAATCATTACGTCTTTTGTTTAATTATAGCATTCCTAATAGAATCTTTTCCTATAAATTTCTTAATATTTTTTACACAATATTCAGAATCCTGCTATACCTTGCATATTCTCAGTTTAAGCACTCCTTTTTCATTTTTGTAATAGTAAGTCAATTTTAAAGAATTTTCGACCGTATTAAATGTTTCCATGTGTAGCAGAAAAATGTGAAATTTATTTCGTGATTTTTTTTAAGAATGTCAGCTTGAAGGCTTATTTAATAATGCTTTATATTTTCAGTTTAAGACTTCATATCTGGTTTTGTTTGGTTAATCTGGAACGAAAGTTGCATTAATTTCCACGGTATGAAAAAAAGAATTAATAATGAGTAGGAATTTAATTCAGGGGTAACTAGAAAAGAAAGGTATCCTGCAACCATCTTGTCACATGGAAATTTTAATTGTTTGGTCTGACAAGCTTAACCTTGGAGAATTCTTCTAAGTTTGTATCTCTGTCTAAAATTTATTGTTATATACAATATGCTTCTCTTGGTCGACAATAAAATGATTCTGAGTAATTAGTTACTTTTACGGCGAATTTCCTCCATGTAATTATTTTCGAGCTTTCAGCCGATTAAAACCAATAATAGCTCTACCATGGTTGTCGAGACATTGAAAATGTGTTCTTAGAAACAGAGTATGTTGCTTGAGTTGAACTTGGAAGTTTTATCATTTCATTTACTCACTCCAAGAAAAATATAAGTGTGAAGACAGCTCTAAACTAGGCCAGATGATTTATGACTTCGATCTGCGCCTCGCCCTGCGTTGTAGTCATCGGACTTTATACTCACCAGTTTCCGGCATTTTGGTGCTTAGGACAAGTCGGCCATTTTATCGTCCTCACTTTTAGTGTAGATACAGTGATTTTCTTCTCTTTCATTCGATTTTAAATACTTTTTCAAAAGTATAAATATTCCGAAACATTTATTTGATATGCTCATTGTCAAGAATTTTCATGTTTTTAACCATTCATCAAAGATCGTGATACAAGTACATAATATTTCAAGAAGATAAATTATTATA
This sequence comes from Hetaerina americana, assembly GCF_022747635.1. NCBI lineage: Eukaryota > Metazoa > Arthropoda > Insecta > Odonata > Calopterygidae > Hetaerina > Hetaerina americana. Next base: position 60,736,873 of record NW_027286763.1, read on the forward strand.
TTTCACCTTTTGTACCAAAATAATAGATTGGTGAGTTTGAATCATTTCACTAGTTTCTTAAATACAATGTGGTCAAAAATCAAAACTTTTCAAAAGCTTTTCATTTGGTTTGCAAACTTTGAGGTAGTGATTGGACGGACTCAGACTGAACACCGCTAAGTTTCTTTGCCTCAACTAACTAGGCAAAACATGAGAACGCACACTTCAGTAAATCCTTCCTCATTTTCGTATCTATTTTCCCTTTCTTCTTTCCGACCAACCTATGCCAATCCTTTTCTTCCACCTACCTCGGTCGCCAAGCGTTCTCCCGTATCTTTCAGCCGTTAACATTCCATCGCCAATCAAATTGATCTGTGTGCACCTGTCCTACCTCCTTTGGATATATACCAATAATCCTCTCACCACCACTACTATGCTAAATGGCTCTTCGTTTGTTTTCCTTGCCGTCTATTATACCTTTTTCATCATTCTCCCCACCAGCATCTCAAAAGCCACCAATTTGTAGCTATCGCTTTGGTTCAGAGATAATATTTTGCGCGCCGCACAAAACCGCACTCCACATCAAACTTTAACGAGTCCTTTCTTAAGTTCCTCACTCAACGTACCTGTCATCAATTTACTCTTTCTTGTGAAAGATTCTTTGGTCAACTTCATCATGAGTTAATTCAATCGGGAATAATAATTTATTGGCGACGTTTACGTGCAACGAAAATTAATAGCAACATCGGCAATTGAAGTGTTGCTATCGATTTACTGGACGTTCACTTGATACCATTAAATTCATCGTCGAACGTAATCCGTATTTTACATAAACGTATATTAAGGTGCATTGTTTTTTTGTGCGTACATAATGTGGAAGCATTTTCATGAGCGATGAGAAAGGCATGAGGCACTACAAACATTTTTTAAATTTAGATAGCTATTTTTCAAATTTAACTCTTCATACACAATGCATAATTAAAATTCATTTTTTCGTATATTAATACATTATTAGTAAATTCAATTAGTTTACATAAATAGCTTTAAGATACACTTAGACATTCATGTAATTGATTTCATGCCCAAACTCCATTGGAGTGCACTCTTCTCTCGATCCCGAGGAAGGTATGGATTAATTGCGGATAAAGTACGATAATTGAATCTAGTCCAATAAAACCCACGAAATTCTCTATTCCTGGAAATACATTACATTCTAGATTTTAGTTAGATTTTAATCTCATAATTCTGTTTCATTTTAAACATTATTCCCTTGTACTGTGCACTGATTAGGTACTATTATTACAGTGGAATTTGATTTCAATTTCCATTAAATTATAGTAAACCAAAGTACCCATCAATTCGTTCGTCTTTCTAGATTGCATGTCTTGCTGCGACAGGGATGTCGCCAATGCAGCCATTGAGGATAATACACAAAGTGAATTGTTCATTTTTTATGACTTTTATTGTAAATGTTTTATTAACAAAAAGATATAGGACCATTGCTGAATGTCGGCTCTTAATCAAAGACGTAAGACTGTACAAGAAAACGTTTTTGGAAAACAAGTCTGTTTTTCTTAATTTAAGCCACAATCGCTTGCAATTTTTGATGAAATTTTAGTTATCAAAGTCTATCAACAAAGTAATAATCGAGTTTTTAGATATTAATTACGCTTTTTATTGTTATTTAGCTAGTACTTATTGATTTCGCAATATGTTAGCATAATTTATCCAAAATCAGAAATGAAAATTCACATTTGTTCCCTGTCGTTTCAATGAATTATTCATTTAACACAAAGATTTCAAAAAATGGTTGCCTGACGCCTCACCTAACCTTAAAAGTAATCATACTCATTCCCGAAGAATAATTTCAGGAAAATAAAAAAAATACTTTTATGGACAAATTATGGAAATCAATTTATCAGTATATTGCCACTTATTTATTTTATACCAGAGGTTTAAGTAATTCAAACAGTTCAATTTATTAATATGGAGATATCAGTCACATAAAGCACTCTAACATTCTTGTGTTAGCCTTGGTCAGTGTATGGAAAATCTACTATTCTATTCCGCACATTATACATTTATTTGCGATCACTTTGAATCCAGCGTATCCTTATCATTTGTGATATGTAACAAAAACGTTTGAAAATACATTTATAATGTGTAAAATAGCAAAATATTTTCTTTACAACTCATCATGAAGGAAGTAACGCCAATCACCACTGCACTGGAATTTTATGATCAATAGAAGGCATAACTTAGGTTCATTCATTTCTTTATTTACATTTTCCACCTCAGGAAGAACTCGTGTCGAATTGATGGAGAAGCAATTAATGTTAATTCTGTATTTCTCTGGAGCTCTGGAAAAATCTGCCGTTCATTTATCGACTTAAAATAGTAATCAAAGCACTAATAAACTGACTACTCTCACATTGATTCCAATTAAATGAAATCAAATCAAGCTATTCAGCCGTTGAAAATTTTTTTTTTGTCAAATGATTCAATATTTCACCAACCTGATTTCACCATACAAGTCGCTGAAGAAAAGCAAAATCATGCTCGATAAAATTTCTGCACTGACTGTCAATTTCTCCATTACATTAAGAAAGTTTTGTCTCGGTGGTGTGGTTCAGTCTAATTTTATGAGGCATTTAGGTCTTTGGAAAAAGAACGTTTCGAATTTTCGAGTTCAAAGGTTTTGGAATTTTTAAAAACAATTGTCTTTATGTAAGATACATATTAATATTTCGCAGGTTTACTTTTTACGGTATTTTAGATTTTCCAATTACCTTTCATAATCGCTACATATGAGGGGAATACTTTTGGAATGCCATAACAACGGCCGCTTGTTCTTTTATGAGTCCATTATATTGAAATACCGCATTAATTTCCCATAATGTTTTTGATTAAGGAGAAGGAAACACTAATTCGAAAAAATTAAAGGCAGTTTAATGTATTTTTCATCTATTCGAAAACCAAGTGCCGCCGGATTTGGACTTCTGTGATTATTTAATACTCTCTCTTTGTGTCCACGTTAGCTCTTCGATTCAGAATGGTGCAAATTCCGTTCTACTTCAGAATAAGAAAAATAACTTAAGCTTGATTGAAAATTGAAAATAAATGATTGCTTATTGGATGACATAGCATATGATGTGATTCCTTAAGCCATTACTCAGGTCTCTTACGGAAATGTGTATGGCTAAAATATTCATCACTATTCTACCTGGCTTACAGGCGCCGGATGATTCGATGGATATAAAAATTGAAATGCATATTCCCCTTAGGGGGCAGCACTCGTTTTGCTCTGGGTCGGTGATAGATTCGATGCGTGGTCAATAAGTTGGCGTCCTGTCGGTATATTGCCCCTTGAGGATAGAGTTGAAAAAATAAACAGGTTCATCGGGTGGTCTTACAGTACTTATAAAATCACAAAAAACCACCTAAAGAATCCATTCCAGTTTTGATTGCACATTGTATATGCCTCAAGGAAATAGGCCTGAATATCATACATACTCAACATGGCGTCCTCAGCACGTTTATGTGTGCATCACAATTTCTCATTTGTCTGTGTGCTCATTCCCATCATCAGCTCAAGAAATATTCTCTGAGTGTACAAACTCATGCTTTGGTAGGAGCGTTTCCAATAAATATTTGCTAACATTCTTCTATATTCCAGAGCTTTGGATTACTACTACTCATTGTAGACTTCATTCCTAAAGAAAACACTTTCAATTTCCTTTTTATAGCTACCTCGTGCTGTGAAATTTATTGACTATGAGGTGAATATTCCCCTCCTATTTCTTATTTATGATTCACATGTAAAATTTTTAAATATATTGGTTCTCTTTTATTGATTATTCACAGCTCTCTGCTTTTTTACCTGATACCTTCACTTAGTTCACGTATGGAAGGGAGTATTGAAACATAATAAATGAATAATGCTACCAAGATTTTGAGGTGATAGTCTGGCATGAAAACGTTAATTTTCTTATTTTTCAATTTCAGATTAGACGTTAATAATCGAGTGCTAATAGTTTCCATGAGTAAATTTAACACACGTTGAAAATAATCCTAAAAATGGAGCCATGAGTGAATTTAACCCATTCCTCAACATTTTTCTATATATACAATTATTGTATGAAATTGCTTCTTTTCTATTTTTAAATAACCAAATTGGGATGAAAACGGGATAGCCGAGACAGCAAACTTGATTGGCCCAAGGTTGAAAAGGGGGTGGGGAAAAAAACAAAGTTGTGTAAAACAAAATAAATTGTGTAAAAGTTTTTGTCTCAGGCGTAATTTTATGGAATTGGAATAACATATTGAAATGAAATAATTAACTTTGTAATTCCACACACTTTGTGTGTGGAAAAACGAAGTGTGTGGAGTTACAAAGTAAATTACTTCATTTCATTTCAACCTAATTGTGGTTCCAAATTCATTTCCACCGATATAAACGCTACTATAATAATTTATTTCTCCTACTAAATATTGGTTTACTTTCATAATCCACTATCATATAAAACCTCAACGGTCTCTTAATCCGCATTTACCCCAAGCAATGTCTTCCGTCTTATTCTTTAGTTCAGTCATTCCTTAGTTAACTTTTCCTTACATGGTTATCATCTGCATTCCGTCTGCTTGACTTTTTGTCTTTTAACAGATTTCAAATCATTATACGTAAAAAATATTGTCAATCAAATACGTAAGATACTTAGCTAATTAAAGAATTCGCTTACAGACACACTGAAGAAGAATGGCTGTGACATTACTTTACTTACAAATTGTCATCTAAGTGAGGAAAATCATTCTATAATTTCGTTAAAGAATAGCAATTTCTGATGAGGAACTAAAATGAATAAACATTTTATGGCTATTCAGATATGTTACTTATTGGATATGGAATATTTACTATTAGCTCTAAGTTTTGTAATATTTTAGGAATTACAATAAAAAACTAATGAAAATAATCTTTTTTAAATTTCTTAATTTCTTAGTATAGTGATTTGCTTTTTATGCAAATGAAATCTAGATATTTAGACCGACGCTAAATGATATAGATATTACATGAGCTTTTATTTTCTATTCAAGAAGAGTCATTTGATCAGAATATAATTTAGAACTATAACTTCATTGTTTATTTATATTTCTGTTATTGGTCCTTACATTTATTGGAAATAGCTGGTCACCAAAATTGTTGATCAATCCTAAAAACAGTAGTTATCATAATCGCTGAATGATTTTCATCTAAGAAAATTATAGAATTAATGCTTGTATTGTATAGGAGGGATGTGGTAGCTCAGTGGTAGAGCGTTGAGGTACTGGCCGGAGGGCCTGGTTTTGATTCCGAGTGACACATCTGCTTCACCCAATCAGGGTAATTTTGTGGTAACAGATCTTCCTGTGAAACAATAGAAGGCAAAGGGGAAGGAACTGGCCCCTCTATAAATATATGTGAATATCAAATGCCGTCGGGCTTAGTACTCTAACCTCGCTGGTCAAATCGTCCTCCGGGTTAATAACTTTTGTTTGGTTTATACATATCCCATGTTGAATGTAATTAATTTGAAGGTTCAAATTGTAAAATTTTGAGATGAAACGATTAAAATATATATTTGATGTATTGGGAATACACTGTATTATCGAGGACACTTATTATTATCGACTAATTTATGCATTATTTTTGAAACAGTTTTACGGCAAATGGCAATAAAGTCAAACTACTTCGGGGAATGAGTTTGACTGCAATGTAAGTGCGAGGATGTGGGGAGGGAGGGGCGTATGGTGGTGAGGTTACGTGGAGGATGCTGGGAGAACCCCACACACGGAGGAGCAGTGGTACGCGTAGAGTACTCTTTTTATCATCCCGTCGCTTCCTGTCACCGCTCCTGATGGATCGATCCAGAGGCTATAAATGCCACGAACTTTCCCACATCCCTCCTACCCACCTCCTTAACCCTTCCCCACGTCATTAGTTTACCCCCTCAGTCCCATCCCTTCACACTCGTCCGACCGTTAATCCTCTACCCTTCCCTCCCTCCGCTCTTCCTCGATCTTCAGTTAACTACCCCATCGAAACCCAGTCCCACCCGGCACTACTCTTCCACTCCGCGCGGTATTTTCCCAAAGCAACCCGAACCACCGCTACTCCTGAACCCTATCCCGAATCCATCCCGAATACATATATGTTTTCCTTCCAAACCCTTGCCCTTAACCCTTCCATTTCCTTCCCTCCCCCACCTTCCAAACGCCCCCCGGCCCCCGATCCGGATTGATTGCCTTGGCGTAATTCTACGCGATGCGCTAACAGTCCGCTTTAATTTTGTAATCATTTGTCCGTCGAAAGCGTTGTTATTGTCTTTGAACGATATCGGATGTGTCCCGAAGCGTTGCTGGTTAAATAAACGTCACGCGTTTTCGCTCCGGCCGGCGATGCGGGAAAGCTCTTGACTCCTAGACAAATCAAATTCTTGCTTTTTTTCGTCCTTCTCGACTGTAAGAGAAATAAGGAAGATAATATGAAGGAAGGAATGATGCATTAAATGGAAGACGAATTGCAAGCATTGCATTGAATTTTTCTTAATTGCTTCCCTGTGCATGTGAATAACTCTTCTTTAGCTACACCTTAGCATGCCTTTACAGTTTCTCTAGTTGAATTTATATAGAAAACTTATTAATTCTCAATCTATTTTAGTATTTTGATGCTTTTGATCAGTGTTCTGATGGAACAAACAAAAATTTCATTTGAGGCTACACCATATTCAAAGTTCATCTAAGGACCTTAGCCTAACTTAAACAGGTCGTTTCAGTATCATCCTTAAGCCATGAATGTGCAGCGAGTTCTGTCGTACGCGGTTAACCAAGAATTCAGATAAAATTCACGTAGCAATCACTATAATATAAAAAAATTAGCATTCCTCAGTTTTTCCTAAAAGATAAATCTTGCAGCGAAATAGCAATAACTTACACGATGCGACGGCATAAGGAAAGCAATAATAAATTAATAGCTAAAATCAGAGATTAAATGTTCAGCAAATCATAGAATATTACAATATACAGCCATTAAAATCTTGTCATCTGACATTATTACTTTAAAATTCACTTTATTCTTTAAGTATAAATTCAGGCGGAATGTAGAAAACATCTGACTTGACAACGTAGGATCCAGGCAATTTTCTTCATCTGTATTTCTTCACGGTTATTGTTTTCCCTATCGGCTGTCATTAGTCTTCACTTTAGCTTTAATTGTTTATAATCTAAAAAATCTGCTTAATAATGAAGGGATATATTTACGGGATATTAGGTCTGATCTACTGAGGAAATATTACCATTCGATACTAGAGAGAATTGGATTTATTTTCAAATAGATAGAGTGTTTTTGTGTTTGATTTCACTCACAGCGAAGGTGGTACTTTTGATCATCAATAAAATGACGTAAAAGAGGGTAAATTATTACTTTGGGGATGATCAGTTAGTGTTTAGGAAGGGGAGAGGCACGCGTGATGCCATTGCAGTAATAAGATAACTAATTGGAAGGAACATCGAATGCAATGGGGACGTATTTATTTAAAGATAGCACAGAATAATAGATTGGAGAGATAGGCGACTTCGCCGTAACTTGTGCAAGTCTCCAGCTTTTCAGGTGAATGTGGGGAATGGAGAGTCAGGATGGGCAGTGTTAGAAAGAGGAGAAATACAGGATTTTCCATTTTTACCCGTGATTTTCAACACTTGTGTGTGGAGGAAATGGTAAAGAGTAATCGGAACAATTGTAAATAGGAATAACAGTTGATGACGAATTGATAAAATCAGTTATGTTAGTTGGTGATCAAGCTATATTTTGATAGTTATACAAAGGGTAATAATCACTGCCAAGTACATAAGAAAATTAGTATCATTCGTGGTGGTAAGATTTTTGTGCACACATCAAATGGTATGAGATTATTGATTAAGAAGACTAAGCTAAACGTTAAATTAGGAGGGCTTAAACTAGAGTAGATGACACAGTTTTCTTATTTTGGAAATGTTTTGGACCAAGATATCCAAAGTAAAAGGAAAATTAGAAGGCAAATTAAATTTGCCAATTAAGCTTTCACAAGAAGGAGGGAGTTAATTACAGATGTGTTGAGTAAGGAAGCTAAGAAAAGATTAATGATATTGAGAAAATTGATATAGAGTGTTCTATTTTACAGATCAGTGTATTGGTCGTTGGAGCAAGATGATGGTTGTGGAATGGAAGCTTTTGAAATGTATAAGGATGGAAAGGTAAATGGCCGGAAAGGAAAACAAACAAGTGTTAGGCCTGGTGGGGGGGAGAGAAGATTTTTTAGAAAAATCCAATAAATGCAGAAAAGATGGATAATTATATTAGGATGTTGAATATTGTAATAGAGGGAAGAGCGTTTTGCAAACATGTTAGGGGGATTTCATTCATTTCATTTGCATGCTGGACAAAATGAAGGGAAGTGGAAAGTATTCGGAATTAACAACATTTTGATGTTGTGCAGGGTGTCATGTTGTATATTTTCGGACAAATATGAGAAGTGTAGTGATTATCAGTCTGTTTCCATCCAAAACCTCCTTTAAACGGACCATTAACAATAATAACACGTAGTTCACTCTATGAATGCTCGCGTAAAATTTGAAGCAAGGAATTTTTCTTTCATTCCACAGGAAGTTCTGCTATTGTTACAAAGTAGAAGGTAACATTTTCATGGCACTGACCAGCTTTTTCAATCCCTTATTTAATTGTTAGAATGCATCGATACGATAAGATATGACTTCGTAGACCATTTTGCAACTTAGCTAATGGTTCATGCTTGGCCCCCATGAATTTTGCTGCGCTTAGAAATTGTCCTTAAACTATAATTAATTTAGCTAACTCCGGAATTTAAACGAACAAAAAAATATTAGAAAAGAAAAATCCATCCCTGGATGAGGATTATAGGATGAAAGACAAAATTATTATTAATGAGGGAGTTTCGTTGCCCCCCTTAGATGGAACTTTCCATCGAGTGCGGCTTTTTTTTCTCGATCATTTTCAGATAAGTATTTTTAGTGCTTCCGGGCGTTATTAGCTTTTTTTGACTTGAGAAATACAAAATAATTCAATAAAACAATGCAATGCTGCAATATTAGCAACACGCATTTAACGAATATGAGGTGAGAAATTGTTCACCATGTCCCATTTTTGAACTACGGGTTGTCAATTGTATTAATTCAAAAATGATTCAACACCGAATGAGGTAGGTTTTACGCAGTCTGTAAAGATCTACAGGTATACTGAGAACATTTTCATTCTTTTTACTCGTATTTCTTTCTTCATTTCCACGTGACTTCAACCTGCCTTCGTGATGCCAAGAAAAGCTATTCTCGTACTTATTTTCCCCCTCTTACCCAAAATTCTCCCTTCTATCATGACCTTTAAAATTCCAATGTTGATCGTATACTATATATACCAATTAAATACCGCCCCTGAACACTATTCATATATCCTCATCGGCTTTAATATCGCGTCTGAGAGGCAGAAACACTCCTACTGCTCTTTAAATGCTTCCTCAAGTCCTCATCGTTAATACTCAACTTCATAAAATACCAGTTATTTTCTGCCCTTTTCTTCGCATTTCTATTTTTTCCCTTCTATTCCATCCTGCAATTCAATGGACACTTCTCCATTTCTCCTCCTTTGCACCTCATCCACCTTTTTGTTGTCGTGCTCTTCCCGCAGCCGCGTCTCACAACTGTTCATTTTTCCTTATCTTTTCTATTCTTACCATGCTCACTCTCATAAAGTAAACCATGTAAGATCGCTCTCTTTCCTCAAAGCAATTTCTCTGAATCATGGCACAATATCCATACGGAATGGCGCAAGACTGAACAAACCTTTTCCAGGGACTGCGAAGGCCATATTGTCTCTGCTGTGGGTATCCAACTCGGCTTTACAATATTATTTTTCCAGGTTCTCAATTCTTCTACTATCTTTCCTTAGTAGTTCACCTAGAGTGGAAGAAATATGTGGTTACGTGGAAGTACATTGAAGAAGATTTACGCCTCTTTCGGCAGACTCGCTTGAATTTTGATGATTTGGGAATTCACCAATCGGAAATATGCAACAAATAGACCATTTCCATCCATTTTTGGAACATAAATTGCTTTATTTCTATAACCCAAGCCCCATTCATCAAATCTCATTCATATTTAAATAGTGAAGTGTGCAATTCAATGGCATTCACCAACTTTGCGCATTGACCATTGCATCAGTACAGAATCCATAGGTAATCTTCAGCAGTCTCACTTCTAATTATACTTGGCATGCGATCCGACTAACAACCAAATCCTTGTAGACTTAAGAGGAAACGTCGCATTTAACCCCGCGCTAACCCTCATTTACTCAGTAAAAGTTTGGATAGTAATAAGTTTCGTTGGTGTTTGCGTGAATTTCTCTAATAAATTTTTATGTATGGCACAGATGTCTTTTCGTTTAGATATACAGGTAGGCGTAGACAGAACAAAATTAATGCGAGGGCTGATCAGAACGTAACTTACGTTTCGTAAGTTTTGTAAGTTTCGCGGTGGGTAGAGCCACCACCTTAGTATCTAGTACTCGGTAGAGTGCCATCTGCTGTTCTTTTACTTTGCTCACGGCGAACTGTTAAAATGTGCGCTAAAATAGAAAATCCAGCGAGTTGTGAAGTACAATCCGTAGAAATAAAAAATAGCTGGAATCGCGGTATTCAGCCGCTAGTCAGGCAAGTTTAAGAATATAAATATAATAACTTAAATCATTACGGTGACCTTTGCTTGCATCAAGAGCTCTTAACTAATTAGCTTGTTTGCTTATACTTTCAGAGATATCTCTTCACAATTAATTGACCTAATTCATAACAATTTAAAAATGCGCATTACGTAATATGTTCCAAATAAATCGATTTTAAAATGATTTATAAAACATTGGCGGTTCGTGGATTGAACTGCAGCTTTGAGAAAGCTACCTTCATGCTCTAAAATTATTCCAAATTTCCGATCCATTTCTTTCCAGGAACCTTCCTCCGATATTTCGGGCCGAAAGACTGATTCTAGACTGATTATCAACGCTCCGTGAATGACAGTGTGCAGAACACTGTCGATTTTTAAAAAAATTCTTGAAGATTTTCTTCAATAATGAGGAAGTTCATTTAGCGTATTGATGTGAAATAAATTATGCCATATAACTGAACTGCAGTAGTGTAATTTTGGAATGAAAAACTTCCGCCCCTGTGAGAGCACCACCCATAAGGAACCGTCAGATTGGGAATGGAGGGATTCTAGTGATAGGCAGCAGTAACGTCAGAAGTGTGATGGCCCCGTTGCGGGTGAGGGCAGACCATGAGGGTGTGAGCCAGCGCCTGACGGCATGTGCATTCCTAGTGGCGGCGTTCCCTAGATGACGAAGGCGGTTGGAGCGGCGGCTGCGGGCACGAAGTGTTCCAGGCTGCTGGTCGTGGCTCATGATGACGCCAACGATGCCGCCGACCGTGGATCCGAAAAGATTCTGAATTCCTTCAGGGATTCGAACTCAGAAGTGAAGTGGGTGGGTGGTGTCGAGGGGGTTGATGTGGCGCTCTCGATCTGCAGCCTTGTCCTGAGGATTGATCGTGGAACTCTGGTTTGGAGCCGAGTGGAAGGCATCAATCAGAGGTTGCGAGCTTTCTGGAGGGATATCGGGGCGTCCTTCGTCGACCTTTAGCCGGCGATCCAATCGTGTAAGAGCCCCCGTAACCGTTCTGGTGTTCACTACACGTCTGAGACCGCCAGCTCTGTAGAGTGTAGGATATTCGAGCACTGCAGGGCTTTTTTAGTTTAAAATGTAGCTCAGCGTGCAGGCCAATTAGTGGGGCTCTAAAGTCTTCTTTGTGAAATTATGTAGCCTTAAATGAAGTGAGGCTCAGGGCTAGCAATAGTTCCTTTAATACGAATCAGATAGCATCGGACGGAATATTTTACAAGGGATTCAATATTAAATCGGAAGACGATCCTTGTTAAAAAATCAAAAAACCGTAATATTACGGGAACATTATCTGTAGAGGTAGTAAATTGCCGAAGTTTAAAAAACAAAGTCGTAGAATATCATCACGTGATTCAAAGCACAGACGCAGATGTAGATATAATTATAGGGACAGAAAGCTGGTTATCTACTGATATTGTCGACGGTCACATTTTACCAAAATCCTTTTCCATTTACAGTATTTACGGATAAATTAGAATCGGGGGCGGTGTTTTTATGGTAGTTAAAATTTCTTGCGTCAGCAAGGCTGAGGTTATTCTGGGTAATGGTTTGGAAAGCGTTTGGTGCTCAATTAAAATCCTCAATCCAAAAGAATTTATGCATGCACATTGTACAGACCGCCAGTCGACAGAGACAATTCAATACTAGAATTAGATCAGCAAATCAAAGGTTTTTCACTCCAACAAAATTATCGTGAGTTATAATCGGTGGAGATTTCAATTTCCCATCTATTGACTGGAGCACATATGGTTTTAAAACGGGCGGAAAAGACAAAGATATATGCGAATCGCTATTGAATTCTTTTACGTTGAACTCATTGAATCAACTTGTCACTTCACCAACTAGGGGTGATAATATTCTTGATTTGTTAGCAACGAATATCCCGAAAAAGCTTAACTATAGAGGGAATTAGTGAACACAGGGCAGTAGATACTAAGTTTTCGCTTCATGGGGTCCGAAATAATAAAGCCTAAAAGGAAAATTTACTTTTTCAAAGAAGGGGACTACAATGGCCTAAAGTGCCTGCAACAGAATACATTTTCTAGTTTTTAGAATGATAGTAATCACCGAAATATTGAGGATAAGTGGAATCACTTTCTTGAGATCACGCGGTCAGCAGTCAACGGGTTCATTCCCAGCAAATTTATAAAAGATAACAAGGAATCTGGATGGTACAACATGGATGTTAGGAAAGCATTACGACGTCAAAGGCTATGTCACGCCAAGATGAAAAATATTACGCATGATATCTCAAGTGACAAAAAGCATAAGAGCACTTATGATTTTAAGATATCTAGGGCGAATTCCAAGTATGAAGTTCGGAAAGCGTTAACTTAATTCAAAGGGAAAAGGTAAGCGGAAAATTTGGAAGAGAATCCAAAAGCATTTTGGTCACACGTCAGAGGAATTCAGGGAAATAAGTTGACTGTTAATTCACTCAAAAACGATAATGGCGAAAGAGTTACCTGCAGTTAGGAAAAGGCTAACTTAATAAATTCCTTCTTTCATTCCGTCTTCACTAATACTTCACAGAAGACCCCCGATAGCTTACCAAATCGTGCCGGTCAACCGATGTCCAAAATTGAAATTTCATGTAATGGAATTGAACGTTTGCTGAAAAATATTAAGCCTAATAAATCCTCCGGGCCCGACAAAATACCCGCTCATATATTTAAGGATGTAGCTTCGGAAATTTCTCCGTATCTAGAAATAATATTTAAGAAGTCACTGGTAGATCATAAGGTTCCCAGAGATTGGGAAACGGTAAACGTTACACTAATCTTTATAAACGGAGACATGGAGGAACCGAGTAATAACAGACCTATCTCCCTTACATTCATTTCGTGAAAGGTTATGGAACATATAGTTGCTAGTTCGATCGTAAAACACCTCGATATCAGAAGTTATTAATGGAAAATCAGCAAGTTTTCCGTTTGCACTTTTTGTTCATGATATTCTTATTTTGGGCGAGGGTAATGTTCCAGTGGATGCGATTTTTCTAGATTTTAAGAAAGCATTCGACCAAGTGCCTCATAGTAAACTACTCGCAAAGCTAGAAGTACATGGCATAGATAAAAATATCCAGGGTTAGAGTAATGACTTTTTGATTGGTCGGGTACAAAGAGTAGTTATGTATGCTCTCAGCTCAAAAGCAGTAGAAGTTACTTCAGGTGTTCGATAGGAAAGTGTCATTGGATCTCTTTTATTCCTACTATACGTTAACGACATTGACTCCGTAGTCACAAGTAAGGTACGTTTATTTGCCGATGATGCAGTGGTTTGCCGTGATCCTGAGGACACAGCAGCTTTGTCAGATGACTTTAATGCTGTACAACGCCGGTGCGACACTTGGCAATTACAATTAAACTTAAAAAAGGACGTAGTCATAAATTTTTGGAGAAAGAGAAATTCCCACCCGAACGACTACTAGCTAGGCGTTACCCTCACTCACGATTTCCCCTGGGTGAAACACATACGGGGAATATGTGGACCAGCTAACAAAAAAATAGGATTTATTCCAGGAGTACTTGGTAAATGTGATGAAAAAGTCAAAGAGAAATGTTATCTGTCGCTGATTAGGCCTCGTTTAGAATATGCTGCGAGTATATGGGATCCTAACGAAGTTGGATTAATTGCGGGATATGATCACGTGCAGAGTAGAGGAGCTAGATTTTTGAAATGTTGTCATGATAAACTTAGTAGCGTATCCAAAATATTAGAACAGCTAGGCTGGGAATGACTCGCGGAGCGAAGGTTAAATTACAGATTGAAGCTATTGCATAGATTGCAAGGAGGTATCTTTAGCAATGATGCTGAAAATGTATTATTACCCCCATTGTACTACAGTAGGAGAGAACATGTTAATAAAATTAGAGAGATTAAGTGTAGAGCTGAGAGATTTAAGGTGTAATTTATTCCACAAACGATAGGGGATCATACGAGTAATAACATTGTTCAACCGCGGCAGGGTCATGTTCGGATAGAATTATTCTGGTGTGTATTCACCCCCTGCCACACAACCTAGCGGTGGCTTTCAGGGTATATATAAATAAATAAAAATAAAAAATAAATAAATAATTTCAGCAAAGTTACATTCTGTGATATCCAAATTGAATATTTTGCAGGTTTCGTATTGAACATTAATAGGAATACTATTCACAGGGTTGTGTTTTTCGCGTATAATACAAGTTGGAATCAAGAAATCATGAGGGAGGGGGATGAAGATTTTTTTCTCCAAATAAGTTAGTACCAATCGAGTCTCGGTGTAAGTGGTTAGTATGAAATTCGCAAAATGGATGGCTAGAAACGACGGTGTGCCTAGCAAAAAGTCCTAAATAATCCATTAAATGTTTTGCTTGCGCTATACGCTTTATTTGATTTTGTTATTGATGCAGCAGTATTTTATCAATAGTTTCTACGATTACGGAGAGAATTTATCCATTTTTATATGATTGCAACTGCTATTACCACAAGGACGCATGTTAGCTTCGTCGAATATTAATTGCCAACTCTTGAATGTAACTGACGTTGAGTTAAAAATTATCTTAAAATGATTTCAAATGGAGTGTTTGAATTTGAATGACAAAGGAAGACTACTGGAAAGGTTACAATACATTTATCGCAGTTTTTGAAAGCCTTAATTTCATTACCACTTGACAGTAGCCATTGTGCGTCGAAGAATATTCCGAAAGCGTCCTTGAAAATTCTAGTCACGGAAAAAACTCTAATCTAAGTTTGCATATTTAAATCATGCTTCATATAACGCTAAATACCTGCTTCAGACGATCGAAGTCATCGTAAAATATTAAAAAGCTTTTGCGCCAACTTTGGCGTCGTCCACTGTGAACTCAAATTAGCATAATTGATACATCTATCAGTACTTTAAAAGATTGGCTAGAGGAATCTTCCCATGAAATTACTTGTTATAGTTTTCAAAGAATAATGGCTCTAATAACCAGAGAAGTTTTTGTTGGCTGGAAAAAATGCTACATACGGACGCATTTAGTGGCAACTGAAAATTTCTTACTCTTTTTCAAGATTGATATTTTCAATTTAACACCGTAAGGTATTACTGTTTTAACAACTGCACATTTTTTGTGCTACTTTCATGTAACAAGGGTTTGATTCTTTAGAGAAACTTTCATTGTCAGCTCAATACGTACATTGTTTCTCTTTCTTGATTGAGATGTTTTTCCATCATCTCTGGCATGATATTTTTAGTCGTTCTATACTCATTTTTTCACTTTCATTTTGTCCGACGACATCTAATATACGTAATTGCTTTAAAATGAGAATGATCAAAGCCACATGACCGCAAACTTCCGAGCTTCTGCTGTGCTTGAGGAGGCATGGTTAGCGAACGGACGAGAAAGCAAGGCGCGCTTGCGGTGTGGGCTCGAGTAGTGCTTTGGATGGCAAAATATCGCTTGTACCCCCTAGACCAAATGATGAACGGAAACTTTTGCCATTGCAGTTGTTTGACTTAAATCGGTCGGCACCTTTGAAACATAAATTAATAATTTAATTAGTTCTTGATTTGACTAAAAGAGAAAGATACGTAATTTCATGTCAATAAATATTTCACCAAGATCCCTCATGACATGTTGGCGTACAAGCGTAAATTTTATGGGTGTATTTTGTTTAAAAAATGAACGAATTTTCTTGCCAGTAACCAGAAATAAGTCGTTGTTTGCATGAGCGCAAATGAAACATAGGTGACATCTTTATCATGAGGTGTATCTGCAAAAATGAGGATGAAAATGATATGAACAAATAATCACGGTGGAGGGATTTTGTGCTCGGTGGATATGGCATATATTAATCCTCAGAACTTGATCTGGGATGAATTGACAATTTCGGAAACTTATTAATTGCCCAACAGTCATACTCAAATCCAATTTCTTGTTTGACACACTCATTGGGAAACTATGAAGTTTCTCCAAGACTCCTCTCCCCCCTTAGTGATTTTTGTTTATTTGCTTGTAACAGTTTATTGAAATGGAGAAAATAAGGGAAGATATATTATTATGAAAATTTTGCGATATATATTCATTTTTGGTAAGCATTTGAGCTTTGGAAAATTTTGCAAAGAAGATACTCTCTGATATTTAAAGTTTAACGTAAAGACAGTACTATCATCATCATTCATGGATCATTGGAGAAAATGCAATGGACAATCCATCCTTCCAAAATGAGGGACCAGAATTATAAATGCGTGGGGTAATGGGCTCTTTATTATTGATACGAAGGAGGTTATCAAAATGTATATCTTGATTACCTAATTACAAAATCTGGTAAAAATGTCGGTAATCGCATTGATGGTTACATTTATTCTTTTTCCCCACGCAATTCATGGTCACAGTAGATCCAGAGATACACGAGTATCTAGGCAACTAACGGTTACCTAACGATTGCAACCCTGAGATTTTGATCATCCTTTCTAAAACTAGGGTCCGCGAACCTTTTCCGGCTCCCTTGGACTCCAAGGGAACCCGTAATTGTTTTTGTGTAACGTAATATTTTAAAAATATTTTTGTAATTAACGGCGCTTTAGTTTCCAGTTTTCATAAAAATAATATCTTATTCTTATAGTCTTTCCTTAGACCATATTAAAATGAAGGGCACACATTTTTCACCCGATCAAAAAACAGAGCGTAAGTCATCGGTGAAAACCTTTCCTGTTGTCGAAATTACCGAATGTTTCTTACACAATTTTCTATAAAAAGTCAACAAATAGCATTCTGGCCAAATAAATTCTCAGCGATGTGGATCGTATTATTAACGAAATAACAGCCTCTTTAGGCAATCTCTTATGCGGAATTATACTCTCGGTCTATTAATTGAAATCTCAACTTACGTGGCTGGTCATTCTCTTGTTCCATAGTTCTTCCTCTTGTTTTATCTGTCCGATTCCCACAATTAAGGGCCCAAGAAAATGAAAGAATGCCTGCCAGCCTGAAGTCATATAAATTCCACCACTTATCTAGTGACGTTTGTTTTGAAATTTGAACTGATGATGCACAACAATGTAATTTATGTCGGCTTATAACTTAATATTCTATTTCACTCAAGTTATCCTCAACGATGCATTAAATATGATAAACCTTATAAAATAGATGCTCTGAAATGAGCATCTATTTCATGCTCATCTACAACTCTCCTGTGAAACCTGCAGGAGGACTTGCGGTAGGGACTAGTTCTACAGACCTTACTCATTAGTGATTATTAGCATTCGGCTTCATTTTATTTTCGTGATGCTTAAAATGTGATGTATCCTACTGCTATGGTCACGAATGGTGCGAGGGAAAAAGGATTCCTTCCATAAGTCTCTTCAGCAATCACTGCCTCATGGCCTCCTGCTTTTATCTTGCTAAAGTAGAGTCATAAGGTGCTAGAAATATTATCTCTGTGTCAACGTTTTCACAGGTCTCCCATCTTAGACAATATAATAATAAATTGATTTACTCTATCGTTCAAAATGATTCTTCATGAAACAATCTGTCTTTCTTCATATTCTATTTCATCTCCAATGCTCACAGCGTATTCATTGAGGTTCAACCAACGTGGTTCTTTCTTAAATACTTATTCAATTTCAAATGGCACATCCATTCAATTACTTTATTCGCATTTTTCCTCACTTCTAGGTTTTTGAACTCAATTTCTGTAATTCAGCCACATAAATATTCCTCACGTGCTTTTTCCAAGATAGGTCCGACGTTGATTTGGCGCGCAAGTATTTTAGCTTTTTCGTCATTCACATTTCCACCTCTTGGTACGAGTGTAAGTATGTACAATTTTTTTCCAGAAATGCATCACTGCGCATATATTTAGATTTTTTTGGAGACACCTAGCGCTAATTTTTTGACAATATTAGGAATAGCCTCAAGGTCCATAATATTGCTTACGACTCAATTAATAGATATATTTTCAAATTGGTATTGTAATGTTGTAAAATCATTCTTGAGAAGGAGATCCCTTCATAATGGAAGATTAGACAAACATTTTCAAATAAAGGATTGCTAAAATATCACCGATACAGCGTTAAATATAGATTGACAAATATGAATTGAGGAATTGAATATCCGAGTTATGGTACCATTAAAAAAATAATATCCGAAGTGTATTTTAAAATGCTCTAAAAATACTTATTCGAATTCTAAGGCCATGATTTTACCAGGCGGTTTTTCACTTTCTGGCAACAAACACTGAATATCGGAATCAAAGACAAGGATCCTGTCTTCTTTGGAGCCATTGATGACATTTGTAAAATATTAGAGAAGTGTCAATTGATATATTTTACAAAAAATTTAGATTTATTTTTGATTCTATACTATAAGGAAAATTTTTTCCAGTTAACCGTGTTGAATTAAAAGTCAAACCAATTGGATAGCTTTGGAACTTAACCTATCTATCAACTTATTTATTTATTTATTTATTCAGTATAAGTCCGAAAACAGCGCATTCTGGCCTTTACATCGAACTATTAACAACGATAACAATGATCACATTTACAAACACCCAAGCCCTAGGTGGAGGAAAACTCACCCAGGCGGGAATCGAACCCGCGACCCTTGGAATGGCAGATGAGGACGTTACCCCGCCGCCACCGGGTAAACGTACCATGAAATACGGTAAAATCCAATGAAAGCTTAATACTCAGAAGTTCTTAGCCATGTCCGCTATTTCTGATATAGAGTATCCACATATATACACGTTCGCTCTACAATGCAGTCTCTATTTATTGATTCACGTATTCATAGCAACTTTTAACTAAAACATTACTCTTCAAGTATGGATTTGAACTTACTGAAACCATACTGAAACCCTAAACTTAGTGGTACTATTTTTTGTTACATATTCTTTGCTTTTAATTTCCATGAATATTCCGTGAATTTTGTAAATTATATACTTTCTGGGAGCTGGCTAGCTATGATGATATTATTTCTTTAAAAATATATCTTCAGGAAGATGAATTACTTTTTGAAGTTTTCTCGGCTCTTCCACCGGGTCAGGGATTCCATATTGGCCGATGTTTCGATACCCGACTCGTGCATCGTCCTCAGGGTAGATCAAACCCTGACCCTGTCGAAACGTCGGCCAATATGGAATCCCTGACCCGGTGGAAGACCCGAGAAAACTTCATAAAGCAAATACGCCGGGAAAGCACCAGATATTACTTCATGAATTATTTCCTTAAGAATTATCAAAAAGGGGCAATTTGAGTATCTGATTATTCTTTGATAATGAAAGGAATATGAAGAGTAATTCCTTTAATTGGCACTCATTTAACTCGGAAACAAAACAGGACAGCTTAAAGTAATTTTAACGAACCACCGTGGATAAGAAGGATATTATCTAAAAATATCTGTATTAAGATTATGTAATTGGTTATTATTGTTATTTAGTCATATTTTTTTCTAGATGACCACTCTGCATTCAATTTTCATTCTGAAGAGACAAAATAGGAGCCACCATCATTGAGGTTACCGTACGCAGTATTTCAATGTAACAGCGAGAAAATTTCCCTTTTGTAGTGACATAAGAGGGACACACATCTTTGTCTGGGTTGCCAAAGTCTCAGTTTTTGTTATAATATTGATAACCGTAGTATCTCTCTTCAAATGATATCGTTGCTTCTAAAGGAAGCCGTTTAGGTTGGTTCGCAACCAGTTCAATCGACTCAATTTCTGACAGTTTAACAGTCTCACCTTGATGGAACTTATCATAAATTGAAATATTTTGGACCGTTTTTGATTTGGATGTAAATCGAGGTGAGCAGGGGGAAATAGTTTGGGATGAATACTTCCTTCCTTCCATTTATTTCATGTCATCATTACATTGCGCACCAACCCATGGCCATACTATAAATCATGTTTTGAACCCACGGCAAAATAAATCCCATTTCTAATGACATTTTTATTCACTGATTCACCAAAATCAACGATAAAACACTCATAAAAAATGAAAAGGACCTTTTCAGCTCAAATAAGGTTTTTTGCACTTCCAAATGTAATTTTTCATGCACGTCACCTTTCCATGTAATGCGAAAATTGTTATCGTTAAATATTTCCTATTATTCTATAAAAGATTCGAATGAACTATGTACAACATCGACACCTAAGTATTTGATGGTTCTTTCTTATGAATTAACTCACCATTATTCTAATTTGTTTTGTATTTATTGGAGACACAATCTCGATGAAAAATCGCTCAATGCACTACATCAGTTGGGCGAAAGATAACCTTGTACATGCACAGTCCATTATGTAAGAATGAATGATTAAAAATATAAACATAATTCGTCCACTATGATACCATTTCTAAGGTGGGACGTTAGAGATTAAAATGAAAAAGGCTTGCATCTCTGTTCTTTTTAGATTTTGTCTTTAATTCTAGGTATTACAGTTTTCCCGCAGAAGGGTGTATGAAATAGGGTTGTGTCTAACTGAGAAATATGGAAAAACGAGGCTAATGTAATTGTTTTACTGACTCTTCAGCATCGTTTCCTCGAGAGAATCCTTAATAGTATGGCTTAGGATGCTGTTAAAATTTTAAATAATGCACCCACAAAATCTACGTATGAGCTTTTTTTATGTTCTTAAGATATCGACGTGGGAAATTCGGTGGTTGCTCGAGAATTTGTAGCAATGTGATGGTGGTGCAAAGAATGAATCTCCATGTATTTGATATTTTGGGGTTAAGTTTTTTTACAAAGGCACTATCGACCACTGTTCACAATTGGACTTGAATAATAATCATATCCATAAAACATATCGTATGTATAAGTATTGCTTTTATTGACATGCATTTTTATGATAAAAATACTGGAACGTACTGTTTTCAGTACAGCCCATCGGTAGTTCGAGGTGTGTGAAACATCGCCGGTCGCATTAAGCATTGAGTATGACAAAACACGAGTAAATTTCCATATATGCTCGCTGATTTCTCTTAACGAGAGGATCTTGGCGAAGTAGAACAAATGCATTCGTTTGCATTCATTTCCCCGTACGTACACGGAGAGATGGAATTCACTCGGTTTCTTTCTCTTCGTGGTGAGAATATTAAGACGATATTTACGTCAGCAAAAGACGTTGAAGACAACATAGAAAGTTTTAAATGGTACATCAACTTGAACATTTTAAATACTGCCTCCCTCAGTCATAAGGGGCGTCGCCCTTCGTCGGTTTCATCCTCGGCCGCAGACAATAGAGAATGAGGATTAATGAGTATGATTCTTGAACTCGGATTCAGCCGGTGACGTGAATGAATCTCCGAGGAAATAAAAATTCAAATGAAGTAACGTGAGACATAGTCATTATTTGCTGTACTTTATTATCACTTAATCGGTGAAGCACGGAGAGGAACATAACGTAAGAGTTTGACATACTTTGGCATTCAGATAAAAACAATCTGATAGGATATATAAGGAAAAAGAATTCCAACCTAAAGAAGTTAATTTAAATAGAAGTCCATACGCCGAAGAGTAGGCTTTAAATGTATTTAAATACAGAATGAGAATAAAAATACCCAATCTTGGAGAAAACAATTGTCACAATTTTGTTTCATATAGACATTATGTCGGCGGTTAGAATTTTTAAGGGGTCCATGGAGAATTTGTGGAAACGTTTATTTAATTCAACTTTATACTGATACAATATAACCTACCAAATCTGAAAATTTTAGAGTTTATATTATTATTAGCTGTTTATTACCGGGTTTGAGCAGATTTCCCCGCAAGATGGACCAAGCAGTAGGTACTACTCCACTTCTAAGCCCTGCCTAAGATGAGACAAAATACCCTTAAACTTATCCACTAATTATTTGAATTAAGATCCTTTAGTTCAAAATACTTACTATTTCACATTTCAAAATGTCTTTACTTTTAAACCCCGTCTATCTTTCACGCTACCTCGCCCAAAATTGTCTCCACTTCCATTCTTTCGCATTCCATTATCTATCTGCATCTCATGTCTTCAATTATTTTATCACATTTTAATTTCTCCTAATTACCTTGTTTCTTCCCCTAATTATATATAACAAATTTATTTATTTTTCTTTCCACCAATTTCATTTATTCTCTTCCACACCCACAACTCAAAGCTCTACAGTCTGCTCTATACTTCATGTATCATCGACCATGTTGCTGAGCCATATAATGCTACTCTTCATATAAAAGCTTTCACTAGACTTTTCTTTACATATTTACCTAAGCGTAAATACTTAGGCCTCCCATCAATTTCCTTCTCTTTTTCAAAATATCTCTGCTTTTTAATTCCATTAAATTATGGACAACATAGGATTGTAAGTTCAAACATGGATTAGACCGAAAGAATACTGATAAAAGTATGAATTTTACATGAATAACGTGAAGCAGTTCTGGCAGGCCATCCTGATTCAAACTATCAGGGTTCCTTTTTTTGGTAACACTCTCGAGGAAGCCTCCCTCACTTCTTATGACATGGCATAGCGTCAATCGCGACCCCTTCGTGTCAGAAAGATTACGTGGGTTATGGAAAACACTGCAAATTATCGCACTCTTTGGATTCTACCACAGTATGGGCATTAAAACCATGCCAAGGTGTTTTGTTGTAATTAAAAGACATCTTAGGAATTAATTCTGAGATCATTAACACCTGTAACTTTGCTTGGCGTTAACATTAGCATCTTAAAGCTTTGATCTATTAAGACTAAAATTTCCGGTACCAAAAATAAAACCCAAAATAATTGTATATCAAAGGTATGAATTGATTTGTTTCCATTCGGAAAGGATAACGTCATATTAATAATTTAAATTAGTGTCGCTGTTTTCAATTCCTCCGTGTTTGAAAACATGGTATAGAGATGTTAATAGCCATCAAAGTAGGGGATCACCTTAACGGAAAACAAGATAAATTATCAGTATTTAAGTGTGTTTTAAGTACTTGACACTATTACATTAATGCTTGTTTGAACACCAATTTTAATAGTGATGGGAATGATTGGCTGTGACTGCTTTTGGATGACCCCATATTTTCACTGCTAATCCGGACAAACTAAAAATGTTTGTAATTTGAAGGTGAAATTTTCTTATCTGGATATAATTCAAGTAATTACTAAATATGTTACGCATATTTTATCTAGGAATGACAGTAGATCACTTTCATTTATAGTATTTAATATAATACTTTAATTGTTATATCTTTAAATTATCTATTTTAATTTTACTCAGAACAGTTAAAAATATACCCGATGATTTTAAAAGGCTTGTCACGGGCTCTCTACCCTTTTTCTCCATGTTAATTTCTTCAAAGTTTTTGTAATTTAATTTGATTAATATATATATAAACTGCGTAAATCTGGGCATGAAGATTTACTTCAAACTAAAAATTCAAGTATTACTTATGTAAAGTGGTACAAAATATTGGTAATTATGTACTTATATAATAACAGAGACGAAAACTCTTGCAATTTTTGTTATGGAACGGTGCCACCAATACTCCTGCAACTTATTGTTATGGAAGGTGCCACCAGTCACACCTTAATCTGTAATTCATATGTAATTATATGTTTAGAAAAAACATATGTCAAAAGAGACCAATAACAATATTGTAAAATACATATAATTCTTATGTTCTTAACGAATAAATAATCTAAATTCAATAAGAGATGAACTGCAAGAACAACCCAATTTAAAATGTTCTTCATGTGTGGAGTGTTTTGGGCAAAATATTTAATGCACGAAGTTCAAACTTGTATGTATTTTCCACAGATTGCATAGATAGCAGCGATTTATTTTTGGTTAGATTCTGTGTTTCGAAGTTGCTTAGGGATGACACAAAGTCCGTCCACTTGACCACTTCTTTGCCATAATTACGTTAGTGCCCACATAACGCATTATTGTGGTGTATTTTTAATGTACAGGTAAATACCTGGTAGATACCTGTACAGGTAAATACAGGTAGATACCTGTATGCCTCCAAAATTTGGAGCCGATCGGTCATTGTCGAATTCCTCGACGCCCGGAGTAAGTTTTGGCGCTTTCGTTCATGAATCCTTGCGCAAATATTATCATGTGCTCAACCATTGACCCTCTCCTCTGTGGGCAGAGCGAGAGACTTCTCACGCAGGGTCTTCCCAAAGGAAGTGGAAGGTAGAAAGTATGAATCGAGATCGTCTCTGAGGTGGTTGGTTGTGTTCACTCGTTTCATTTCCACGCAAAATACCGTCACCACAAACGCCACAGGTAAACGTGTAATTGCTATAATTTACGATGTAACGTCAAAAAAAATGAGCATGAGGTCTGTCATTGACTCAGGCAAACGCCTCTCCATTAATATGCGTCTGCACATTCATTCTGGTTTTCATTCAAGTTATAATGTAGTCAGTCGCTCTGTGGTGGATTTGTATGGAGTATGTCCCCTTGGAACTTAATACTCTCAGGTTCCAATGTGATTCAAAATGAAAAAAAAAAGAATTCGTGGCCACAAATGGATCCCAAAAGAGTAGATGTTCAATTTTGCGGAGAACATGACTAGTCTTCGTTAAGCGTCCTGAGCTCAAAGCTGACTGGGATGTAAGTGGGTACCTACATCTCCCCAAAAAGACCCACTCCAACCTAACCGTGTCCTGCTGTGGGAGGGAGCGCAGGAAAAGGATGGTGTTGTGGGGGAATCGCGGAGAAACCATTAAAAATACACACAAAAAATTACCCAAGCATAATGGACACAAAAACGAAGAGAAGGCGTCACCATGGATGCAATTCTTTGATGGAGAGCCCGGAATCACCGCACAAAAACATAATGGCGTCATTGAGAGCGCCGCCGTGGCAGTCAGATAGAGCAGAAATTCTAGTGCAGCTTTTTTGTCGTTTGTTTCCCGTATCTGATTCGCAGGACTCGGTTGGTTTTGTGCCTTCCCTCCCACCCTATTCTCTCCCCTTTCTTTCCCCCACACCACTCCACAGATTTACAATGGGTCACAAAGTGTAACCGCTCGACGAATTTCCAAGGGCTCAGTGGGCTCCTGATGTCACCGCAGGGGAGCACTTAACAAAATGCTCTCTCCATTGTTCCGGCATTTCTTTTGATATTTTTCTTTTCCTTATTCCGAGCGATATCCGTTTGATGTCGTCGGCGGTAAAAGAGGTGCCGGCTACGCATAGGTAGGCGGGAAAATGCCCATTCATCAAAATCCACTCATTGTTTGATCGAACTTGAGCGGGAAGATTCAGAACGCGTCGCGGAAAGTGCAGCCGGGAACGAATCGAGCCGCGGTCAAAAAGTGAATATTACAAAAAAATGAAGGGAAAATATTTGTTCTGCGGAAGCTGTGGCTTCGCTGCGAGCCCTCGTATGGAAAAGGGGGGGGCGAATGTAGTTTTAGGGTGCTCGGGGAAACTTAAGGGCAAGTACGTGCCTCCAGTTTGGGGATTGGAGTGTGGAAAAAGAGGGTGGAGTGGGAGAGACAGCGATTAAGTTTTCCATCATTCTAATTTTAATGGGGAATCCATACTCATCTTGAATAAAACCCCCGGATCCGTTCTCTACTCTCATTCAATGATCAAATACAAGTTGAGTGTGGTAACATTCACGCCTTCTGACTTGTTAACAATGCCATCATGGAGTGGAGTACCAACAATCCCCATGATGGTTTCTCGCCGTTAATTTCTGATGCAAATTTATTGTAATATTAATGATAAACTACAGGTATAATTCGTATATCACTACTGGTAGCTTGGCCATGCCACTTATTATCTAATATATTCGCAGCAATTTATATAAAAATGTAAAAAGCTGTTCAAGTTACGGAGTAAGACATAAAGGAACCCTGGAAAATTCACGCCAAAGGTACTGACTATTATAGGCTAATAAAAAATATTTAAACTGCTGTTTGGTGACGAATATAGCATATTGTTTACTATTTTGGATGAAGGGTTTCATATATGCTAACCTTACTCAAATACGAAATTAGTAATTTGCATATGAGAAAAAGCGATTTCAATGAACCACGAGAATGCATTGAAATCCTTTCTCCTAGTTCAAACGACCTCCATCCCAAGTTACTCGCATACATTAAAAGACTTGTTGGTTCATCATTAATATTTTTGCTACTTCTTACGATAGCGTTAATTTAAGTCAGAAAGAAAACGTTAAAGCGAAATGAAAACGCTTATTAACTACGTAACTGAGTAATGGAATAACAGTCGTAGTGCTTGACGTTTTTAACATTTACGGACCCTACAGGAATGATTGAATGGTCTAGAGAATAGTTATACACACGTGTATCAATTCAAATAAAGAAAGGAAATCGCTCATCGTGCTGGGAAAAGGTAAAGAAAAAAGGAAAAAAAGGAAAAAAATATGATTCTCGTAAATTCTGACTACTACTAGTATATCAGAAAACTACGACTGAATGGGTTGGCAGGCATGGTTAAACTCTCCCTCACGATGCGACATTAATGCTCTTTTTCTGAATCTGGAGTGAGGTGGGAGGAGGGGTAAGGGGCAGAGGAAAAGAGGTTGCGGGGGAGGAAAAATTGCGACTGAATGAGGCGTTTGTTTGACCACAATGATGTTGTATGTCGTGGAGGGGCGCGAAGCGGAAAATAAAGATCGAGGCATATAATAACGGTGTTGCCCCCAGACCAAAAACCTCTTCCCTGCACTCGATCGACTCCCCCTCGTTTTCACGTGCTCCAGAGTCGTGCTTTTTCGGCGTGGTGCCTCTCCCTCTCTTCTCTTCCTTCAAGGAGGATCGGAAAGGGAGAGGTTGGCGGGGGTTCGGGGAGGCTGAGGATATTACCCTCGTGCTTACCTTTTTATTTTATTTTTCTTTTGAAGAGGCCAGCGTCGCTCCCTCCCTCCCACCTCAATCCCCCTTGCTCCTTTTTTTATCTCCACGGTCTGCCCTGCAAAATCGCGGAGGGTATCTCACGAAGAGGCCTCTCGATTGTTATCTTAATGGGTTCGCTCGAGCTGAAGTTAAACGCACTTTCCGTACGATTCCCGAACATATTGAGACCGGATGGCGGGCCGGGAAATGGCCGGGGTGCTCGTCGGGTTGCACATCGCGGTTTTCCCACGAGGAGGTCGAATGTTTCGGTTTTCGAGTCGTTCGGAGGTGGATTCATTGCCACGGTCGGTTTTCCCTAGCTGTTGAACTGCGTTGCAGCTGTGATATTTTTGAGGAATCGACCTTCCAAGGAGAGTTTTAGACAGCTCAGACCGAAGGCTACACCACAGTTTGGGGCTTTGACCAGGTCACTGATGGCATGCTCATCTCGTTTTGGGTAACAAATAAAGTTAATTTGTCAGTTTTAACACCGTGTAACCGTTTTTCTCTGACGGCTATAGTATTTAGCTCCTTGCAAATGCGACATCAAAGGATTTTATTCTATGCAAAACGGGCGAAGAGTTGTTGGAAACGAGCCCAAGACTTACATGTATATCCATCTGCAGGAGAATAATATCGAAGAGATAAATATGGCAATACTATAAGGAATACCAAATCAATATATATTGATCATACATTGAGATGCCGTGGATTTGTGAGGAACACGGGAGGTATGGCCTGACAAGGAAACCAAGGGACAAATTTGTGGGCCTTATAAAGATGGTTGTTGGTCGAAGGGAGTTGGTACTAGAAAGTGAAGGATGGAGTTAACCAAATCTTTTTCGAATTGAAATGTTGATGACGATGGCTCTGCCGTGGCCGTGAGGTACAGGGTTCGTCCGGAAAATAAGTGTACTGACTCCTGGGCTGGGCGCGCCTGGAGCGGCGCGCCCAGCACCGCTCTGACGGGCTGCGATTGGAGGGGGGTATGTTGGCAAGCGACGCTGAAAAAGGCAGTCGGCTCTGAGCTGTGGTGTATTGAGGAGCTCTGTTAACGCGAACCTCCACGCTCGACCCACGTCACGGAACGCGATGCCGAAGTTTTTGGAGCAGCGTTATTCCATCAAATTTGCGGTAAAGCTTGGGAAATCGTCTACCGATACTGTCGGTATGATTAACCAGGCTTACGGGGAGTCAGCCATGTCCAGAAACATGATCTTTCGGTGGCACAAGATGTTCGTGGAGGGCAGAGAAGAGGTCGACGACGAACCACGGCCTGGACGCCCATCAACGACACTCACCGACGAAAATGTGCGAAAAGTTCGCGATGTACTGAACTCTGATCGTCGTCTTAGTGTTCGGATGATAGCAGAGCAGTGTAATGTGCCAAAAACAATAGTGCACGAGATTATTAGGGAGCAATTACAGATGCGAAAAATTTGTGCAAAGTTGGTGCCTGCATCACGACAATGCGCCGTCTCACACCGCGCTTGTCGTGTCGGACTTCTTGGCCAAGCACGGCGTGGCAACGCTGCCGCACCCGCCCTACAGCCCGGACTTGGCACCACCGGACTTCTTTCTGTTCCCGAAGATAAAGAGGAGTTTGAAAGGATCGCGATACGGGACTTTGGACGCCGTCAAAGAGGCCGTGACGACGTGTCTTCGAGAGGTTCCCGATGATGCCTTCGCGGGAGCGTTCCAGGAATGGGAACGCCGCTGGAACAAGTGTATCGACTCACAAGGGTCCTATTTTGAGGAATATTAGCTTGAGATATGTAAAAGTGTAATAAATTTTTTTCCTGAGCTCAGTACACTTATTTTCCGGACGAGCCCTGTATGACCCCGCGAACTCGTTTGGCCGCTTCTGTTTGATCAGCATGGTGATTGCATTTGGGCTCTCGAAGGCCCCTGTCTCATTTATATCCGGTGTCCTTTCCTCATCGACCATTTTCCCTCTAGACCACAACTTAAATTAACATGATATGGTGTGGACACATTCCCGACGAATGAAGGAACGGGCTACTACCAGTTTTGTGACGCAGTTGTTTCATTTTGTCCGTTCCTCGGATAACTTCAGTGACACATCCAAGTTCTTCTATCCGTAGATGTGCTTGACCATCAGATTGGGTCTACGTATTTCACGACACTCTGTCTTCTACATTTCAACGCAGAACGTGATAGTTCTGCGGTATAGCTTTATGATAGTTTGCCCTCTAAATCTAATGAATCTAGTCCCCCCCCCCCCCGAATGCATTAATAAATGGCGCACAGGCGAAATATCAAGAAATATACGAATATTTACATCGATAACCCAGTGCTCTCTTCACCAGTTTAATAAACCTCACCCGTAGAAGTGCAAACTCCATTATGTTCAACCATGTATGTATGTATGTGACAGTGATGACATAATGAGTCCTAAGTAATTGTTACCATCAGCATACATAATTCCAAACTAAGCGAACTCTTTCCACATCCGGGTATGCAAGATCAAGCTACTAGCCGCACAGTCTAATTTAGGATTGGTGGGTCTCTTATTTTACCATATCGTTACGTTTACTCACCCTTCTTTCAACTAATCCTAATTTTCAATTATTATTTTCGTATAAATATAGCCCCTCCCCCACGTGGGTCGCGGTAGTCCAGGGGGTAGAGCGTTGGACTGCTGGCCGGAGAGTCCCGGGTTCGATTCCTGGGCATGGTACTCTGGGCACATGCAGCTACACCCAAGCTATGTGATTTTTCGGGTACCAGATCTTCCTGGGAAACCATAACCGGCACTGGGAAAGGAACTGGCCCCCCTACCCTGATGTGTGAATTTCACACGCCGTCGGGCTTAGTACTGGGTGAACTCTACCATCACTTACCAAACCGACCTTCGGTTATGTTATTGTGTTTATGATTTTTTTTATATTCCCCCCATGCAATATCAGCGGTTGCTACTTCATTTAAATTTGTATTACAATAAAAAATATGGATGGAATCATTAACATTTCATAGCAAGATATTCCTTTTAAATTTAATTAAAGTGTCTTGAATTGAAATTCAGCAATTTTATTGTAAAATATTTATCATTGTGACTGTTGAATAGTTTATAAGCATTATCGTCTACATCTACATCTACGTAATACCCCGCAAGCCGCCGCAAGGGCGCGTGGCGGGTGGTGTTAGGACACCACCCGTAATTTAGAAAATAAAAAAATACCGCATGCAAAAACCACAAATTCATGCATCCACAAAGATATGGCATACATTTATGCAAAAACACTTACACCCCACACACATACAAACACTCAAACTACCAACTAAAATACACATGCACCTGAAAGTATACCTAACATCTTTGCAATATTTAATTTTGCTGCGACTTGTAAATTCAATGTTTTTAATATTTCTAAAGTGACTTCGGTTTCTTACTATTATGATTTCTGATTGTTCGGGGAAAGAATGAGTATTTGTATCTATCTGTACTGTAATCCATCTCCCTTATTTTATCTTTGTGGTCTGATCTACCTAAGTAGTGTGGGGCCATTATAATTCCTTCAGTGTCATAGTTAAACTGGTTTGTTCTGAACCTTTCTAAAAGTCTAAGCCTCGCTTGTTCTCTCCGCACTTCAAAAGGTTCCCAGCCTAAATCCCCTAAGAGACCTGTCACACTTGTGATCTTATCTTAACAATTTTTAACGAATCTGGCGGATTTTCTCTGGACTTTATCTACTTCTTTTTGCCAAATTTTCTCCCAAGGATCCCAAATACTTGTGGCATATTCCAAATGAGGTCTAACTAGAGCAAAATAACACCTCTCTTTAACTAAAGTTTAAATAACACCTCTATCATCAGATATTAAGTGGCCCTTAATGCTGATGACAGAACGGAGCTGTGACGTACGTATATATACGATGTTAGTATAAAGATGGAAATACAGGAAACTATGACGATTACATTGGAAACTACTCGGGATTTATTTAGTCCTACCGAACGGAACACTAAGCTTGCATGATTACTCTTTGTGTACGATTAATTTAGAGTTTCCTAATTCACTATGTAAATTTTCTCCAGTTTGAAGATTTTTAGCGTGGTTTAGTTTAATTCGAGAAAAATATCGCCAAATGGACACTTCTTGTAAACCGTACGCAAAAATACAAAAATAAAATGTATTATTTTGATCTCACGGGATCTAAACTTCTCTAAACCATGTTATTCTTCATAAATAAATCTTGTGCGATAAAATATTCCATTAGAAAAACAATTGAGTTTGAGGGCCTTAAACATTAAATGATTGGGAGTGGTTTAGGGCTGAAACTACGGTAAAAATCCCTGTCGCCGCTTTTAAATATACTTAATAGGTCTTGCACGAGCTACGTAAGCAGTCGTTGAGCGCTAAGTCATACGCTAAGGTTTATAGAGCATAATATCCAAATTATACCCTATTTTCGATGCTAGTTATTCAAATATATACGCAGTATTGTATTACGTTGGTTCCGATAAATTGCTGTTGTTCATAATTTTCAGCATGAGTTGTGTATTCCACAAGACACAGAAAATCCCGGCGATAACTTCACCGGGCATAACTCCAATGTGATTTGGAGGAAATGACAGAATAAAGTGTTGTGTAAGTATATTCTTGGAGCAAATATGCTTCTTATGGAAAACGGTTTGGAAGAATTTATCATGTTTTCTAAACTACTGATTGCCTTTCCTCATGTATCGAGTCCCATTTTGTTTATTGGTAACTTATTGATATGAAACCTGAGATATATTAAGAGAAAGTTAAAATTTTGATGTATTTTATCCTCCAGCTACAATTTAATATTGCTAGTAACACTTGTACTATCGGACAATGTATTTGCATTTCCTTTTAATAAAAATTGATATTATAGTTAAAGGTAATTTCAAACAATTTTTTCTCTATAAATACTATAATTTTTACTTTACGCTCGAAAAATCTTATTTGACCAAATATAATAAGTGTTCACTTCATGTTTGCTCATTCCGAATGATATAATTGCTTCTAAAATGGGAATAAAAGTTCAAAATATATGTAAATAAATTAAATTAAACCGTAAGCACATATGGAAACAATTTTCCCATGCATAAGCTTTTACCAGCGTAACATTTTTGACACGCTATCGAAGGGAATAGAGATGCGCATTTCCTTTCCTTTCCTGAGCATCATAGTAACTCATCAATCCTGAGATTGGCTGGTGAAATTAATCGAAGCTATTATCTACCAATTGGTTCATTCATACACAGATCATTGCACAGGCGTTTTCCACTGATTTAATCTCGTAAATTATCCTCAGAGTGGCATCTACAGTTATTACCTTCTAACGGTTCTGCAATACGGTTTCATTAAACTAATGTCTCTGGATCACCCAACTAATTTCTCTTTTCCAGTCATTGCCTGTTATTAGCCTACCTCTTGACAATTTATTTCGCCTCAATTCATGGTCTTTTTTCTTTATTTGACTTTAGTATCACTTTTCCTTCGTTTTCAATATTCTCTTCCTGCTTTCCTACTGTTCACTTCCCATAAACAGGAAAAGAAACCTCTTTGATAGTTTTTTATTAATTTCAGGGCAATATCAAATAAGAAGCATTAGCTTTGGCATGTATTTATGTCATACGATATGTATTTATCCCATATGCTGTCCTTGTAATATCCTCTTGCTGCCAGCCTCTCTGCGGATCTCATTCCAGAAGTTTTAATAACATTTTAGTACTTCTTTGGGGCTCCATGAGAATTTTAACTTCTTAAAAACATTTATGTGGATGCAGGATAAACATAAAGTGGCAATGGAATGCTGAAGACGGCAATAGAGGGATGAAAGGGGGGGAAGAGAGATAGTGGGGAAAAAATACATACTTCGAATGAAATTGAGGGGGGGTAGGAAGTATACAGCAGAGCAAAACAATGAGTTATTATAATGCTTTGGCAGCGTGGGGATTTCGGATATTTTGTGTCAAATTACAACTTGAGAATACAGTAGTGGGTAACATCAGGATCTAACATAAAACTAATCATAAACGTTAGTTTACTCATAGAAGTAATGATAAGTATTTAATAACTTCTGGAGGTTTAACTGCTGCTCATGAAACCATGGTGTTATTCCTTTTCATGCACAGTAAATATTTTTTTAGTTCAAATTTCGAAGGATTTCGTGATATTATGATATAATACATCTAGAATACATAGGTGATTTATTTCCAGGGATACTATCGAAGGTCTACCTGTGTGAGTTTCGCTTCTCCCGAGATAGTACTGGGGCATTTCTTAAGGAAGAACAATATCAGCCATCACACTCACGTGTTATAAATGCATTTGCCATTTTGGGGAAATAGCCTACTTATGATTGAGCAAATAACCCGTGCGTGTCGTGCAAATTGCAAAAAAACATCTTGCCCCCTCAGCATTTCTGCTGCGATGGAAATTACTCTCTCCGAAGCATCATCCCTCGCCGTATCCGAAGCATTCATATTGTGCCCCTCTTATTCTCCTTCGCTTAACCCTCTCTCGCTCGTTATTCCCTTCCCCCCTCCTGATACCACACATTTTTGCCACCTCTAAAACCTTCCCCGCCTAAACCTCCCCGCACTGCTCCCGGAGTCGCCCCACCGCAACTCCATCGGCACGCCAAATCCCTCCCATTTCCCATCGCCAAAGCACGGTATGGGACAGAGCGCGTCCCCACCTCCGATCCTACCCTCTTCCCCTTCCCCTTTATGCCCGAAAAACCCAAAATAGTTGGTCTTGGGAAAGCCGAGCGGTAGTAAGGTGAGGGGGGTTAGGCGGTCACAGTGTGTAGTGGCGGGACGGAGGAAAGGGGGGCGGTTAGCGCGCGATGAGGTGAGAGAGTAGATGTGGAAGAGGCAAGAGCTGAGTTGTTGCGGGAGGTGGGGCGGAATTAAGAAGCGTATGGGAGGCTAAACCATCCCCGAGTGAAGGGGAGAGGCTAGGCGTGTGGGGAGGCCCCAGCGTTAGCTAACGTTCTTCGCCGGGGCCTGATACCGCGTTTGAAACTGGTGTTTTTGAAACTTGAACGTTAGAAGGGTGGGATGGGTTTTGGGGGAGAGGAGGTAGCTTTTATGTCGAGCCCATTTCTTAGGCAGCGGTGGTCGGCCGTTGCGGGCCGGACGTCTATGGCGACGAGTTGCGTCCGTTCCAGTGTAAAACGAGCGTCGATCTCAAACGCCCCCTTCCCCTGCCTTTCCTTATCAGAATCTGAGTCGAACCGAGAGGCGGCTTCGCTTAAGTTTCGTTAACGTTCATCAGCAACATGGAAATGCCTCCCTCCTCATCCCCTCCACCTTATCCGCCCCCACCTCACATGGATTGCGCGGAGTTAATAAAACGGACGTTAGCCAAACGTGCGCATGAAAGGGTAAAGCCTGAGACCCCTAAACCGTGCGAGGGCGGGAGATCGGAGAAAGGGAAGGGGTGGGGTTGTCACGAAGGAGTGAGAGCGAGGGAGAGGCGGGTGGTGAGGTGAGTGAGTAGAGGTAGCGGCGGTTGGGACTGCTTGCTGTATCTCGTCGGAGGCGGGAGAGGGGGCGTCGGGATGGAGGAGGTGGGGCCTAGAACTAGGTATGGCAGGAGGGGGCGGAGGCTACTAGTCCTGTTGGGGAGGAGACACGGCAACGGGGGGCGTGGCTTAGGGCCGGCTGGGGCGGGAAGTGGGGGGGGATGAGAAGGGAGAGGGAAGGGAAGAAAGGTGGTGGTGGTGGGGGAAATAGGGACCATGTTCGGAGGGTGTGAGTATATATTTTGCGGCCGATGTGGGGAAGGGAGAGAGGCCGGAACGAACGGCGGGCGGGTAGAGGGAGAGAGCGAGGAGGCAGGGTCGGCAAGGGGTGGCGTGTTGTGTCGGAGGGGGAAGGGAGGACGAAAGGCGTAGAATGGCCAGGAGGGTTCGGCGAAGGGAGGGTTTTATGCTTTATGGGGTACTCTCTCTCTCTCTTACCCTGCAGTGAGGGGTGACTTGTGGGAGGGGGGATGATGGTTTGATTTTTTTCTCTCCCTCTCTTCCGAGAGAGGGGTGTAAGGGTGGAGGCGGGAATGGGTTACGGAAGCAAATGGGGTTTCAGAGAGTTCGGATTATTATTATAATTTTTTTCCGCCGCTCTCTTCCATGCGGGTAAGTAGGAGAGTGGGTTAGGAAAGGTCTCTGGTACATGCGGAGGCGTAGCGGGGGTTTTCAAGGGAAGGGGAGGAGTCCGCGAAGTGGGTTGGTGGGGAGGAGTGAGGATGGCTTAGAATCCGTGACCATATTCTTTCTCCCCCCCCCCCTGCCGCTTTGATCTTCACAATAAAAAATAAAAAGGAGAAATCATCACTTGCCCAATCTTAAAAATGTAATCCCCCCTCTCCTTCCTCCATCTAAATGGACGCGGGGCGGGGGTTCGAAGCCGGGACCGCGTAGCAGAGGGGTCGGTGGCCCTCGCATGGGGCGTGCACGGATATGGTGGCCCGTGAGGACGTGCAACAGAGTCAAAAACGTTTTATGACGAGGATCCGTGCCCCTGGAAAGGGCGGGCCGGGTTGTGGAGGATCGGATGGAGTAAGGTGAAGGGGTGGAAAGGGTGGAGGCCGAGGCCGAGAGGGGTGGTCCGTGGTAGGTGGTTGCGTGGGTTGACGTGTTGGTGGTGGAGGGGGGACCGAATGGGAGGATGATGGAGGTTCGCTAGCCCATTCTATCCGTGGGCTGGTTCCGTCGGCGCCATCTTTGCGATTTTATAGATCCTGTTGCCGTGCGTCTCCGCAGATACCGTGCCTTGTTTAATTTCCGGAGAGACAATGGTCATGTGATGTGAGGATTTCAAGTTACATTCATTAACCTGGAAATTTTTCGCTCGCCTCTGCCGATGGTGTAATGATTAATATTCATTCCGCTATTTTACAATAATTCACTCTATCATTATTTACGACAGGGACAAGACGGTGGAGATGAAAATGTGATAAATGTAATGACGGAAGCATAATTGGTAATGCACCCCAATAATTACTCCAGATATAACTTTGGAAGAAATCTTAAGGTATATGTATAGTTTTCCAGTCAGGAAATGTAATTCCGTGTTTATGTTATGTCAAACTCTGGCGTTGTTTCAAGGAATGAGTCATTTCAAGGCAAACAGGGAATAAGAAAGGAGTTACTAAAATTGTAGGAATGAAGGTACTTGAAACTAGTATTACCTACCCAATCATTTCAATTCAAATTCACCGATTTTCGTTGCGATGTAATGATTATAATTTAATGTAGTCGCAATGTGTATCTCCAATTTCTAATTCATCGACGTTAATTTAATTAACAATTAACATTGCCTTGATTCAGCGGCATCAATACTGGGTGATTATCTATAATAATTTGAAAAATAGAAATGATTCACTGCACGCCTGCGTGCCAGCTTGAAAGATAAAAACGATATTTTTATTTAAATCCAATATTACGTTAAAATGGAAAACTATAAATTTTTGTGATTCCCAAGTATTTGATAGGCTTACGACCCTGGTTTCAACGCTCAACTTCATCAGGTCTTGCGTAAACCTAGACTTAAGTATGATCTGATCATGACGGTATATATCGAAACTCGGGTCGTACCTAAATAAAATACTGCGTAAACATTAAGTTATAGGTTTTCTTTGTAGCGTAAATCGACTTCATGACGCCATGCCTTAAACCACCAATTAAATCCTATATATCTTGTCACTCCACGAGGTAGTATAGGTCTAAAGAGTTACGCAACTTCGGGAGCCATTTTAAACTCCCTCAGTTCGTGATATCGCTGTTTTAGAGCATTTTATTTTATAAATTGCACCTGTGGCACAACTTACCTCGAACTTAATACGCGAACGTGACAGAAGAAATGTGCCCTTTTCTGTCGTCACTTTTTTAAAATCTTGAAATGGAAGGTTATGCTGTCACCAAATTCCATGAAACAGAAGGCCTAATCCAAATACGAAATAGGTAATAACTATAGAGTGTTGGCCCTTTATATTTTAAA
Source organism: Hetaerina americana (assembly GCF_022747635.1). Taxonomy (NCBI): domain Eukaryota; kingdom Metazoa; phylum Arthropoda; class Insecta; order Odonata; family Calopterygidae; genus Hetaerina; species Hetaerina americana. Next base: position 60,774,422 of record NW_027286763.1, read on the forward strand.
GGGAGAGCTTAGTTCCTTTTTCATTTCGATACTATTCACACTCGGGTAGCCATTTTGGTCCAATCTTACGAGTCCGATTACAAACTCTCTTTTGAAATATACTTGCACAATACTCCGTAAGCCACCTCAGGGACGTATGACAGGGAATATTAGGACATCAATCAGATGTATTGATTTACGCATCGATTTGAATACATATTAACAAACACAAAAAAAATACTTATGAAAACACGCAAATATATCTACTTATATCATTGTAATTGTTGAGTTTCACTGTGTCTTTAAATTTTAGTTATTAAGCTAATTTTTTCGGGCGTTGGGATTAGATGTTGCCATGATAGTGTGTCTTGTGAAGGAAGAACGAGTACTTGAATTAGTCTGTAACGGTGTCTATTTCTTTTATTTCATCCCGATGCTAGAATTTAAAAATGTAATTTGGTGCCTTAATAATTCACTGTGCCTCGTAAGAAAACTCAGGAGTCCTGTACCTTTCTTAAAGTCTCAAGGTCTTCATGCTCTCTTCGTGAGTAAAGAGACTCCCAAACAAAATTCCTCCAACATACATCTAGGCCGTATCATGAAAACCGCCCAGGATGCGTGTTAGTTCATCAACCTTCTGTAGCAGGATGGGCTACACTGTTTATTGTGCAAATTAAAGTAGTAGTATTTAGACTTCATAGTAAGATAAGTGCTCTTTTGAGAAAAAGAGCGCTATGAAGACAACGAAGTATTTTATAGATTCTAACGATAAAAACACCAAGTTTTTCCACGTTTCTCAATCTCCTTTTTTTTACAATTACGTATGGCATTTGTTTGATCAATTACTAATGGTATACCTGTAATAAAAAATCATGAAGTAATCTACATGTGCACGTTATCCAATAAGCCACCTAAAGGGTGTGTGTATGGGATGATTCCACACCAGGCATGCCACAATAGTTTTGGTTGCTTAGTTGTTACGTGTAGTTACTAATAAATACAATCCCTACAATATCCCTATGTTGTATTTTGTGGTCTAATATATGGTTATCTTGAAATGGAAGAGTACTATATCTACTGCTAAGATTTAATCTTCTGCTGCCGTTTTAGATGTAAGAATATTGGGGGAAAAATATACCATTCCCCATTATTAGATTTTATAAATCCAAATTTTATTCGGCTTGTTATGTCTCTGTTGTCCTATATTGCCTATTGGTATTGCATGAATCGATCTCAGATGAAAGTAAAATATTGACATTACAAATAATGCTCTATTTACTCTAGTTACTCGAACACTTCTCATTTTGCATTTTGCAAGTTGGGAAATATCAGTCCTTTTCCAATCGCGAGATATTTTCATGTTACTGACACAAAAATACGCAATTCTATTTGCGATATGTTCAGCAAGATCCTATAGTATTAAAAAGATGATTTCTTTCGGGCCGCGTGGTTAATTTATTTTATCCCCCGGAGCTACCTCGCCATTGTTGATGGATATATTTCTACGCTACTCGCTGTTTCGTCAAATGCTTGAATGGTTAATAGTTAGTATATATCCAATGGTAACATTGAGTTGGCATATTTGCCATATTTTTGTGCCATTTTCTCCTGCAAGAAAATGTAATTTGCCGTCTCTCATGTATTATTTTTTGCTTCATCTAACAGATTTTTTCCCATGTTACATTTTTATTTTCAATGCTCACACGTATGACCACGCCAAATTTTTACTTTTAGGGAGGTAGACATCGCTATCGGCAATTTCAAATACTCTTTATTCCATACGGATTCAAAACAAAATCGAACCCAGGCACCCGAATGTGATATTTAAACGGGAAAAATTAAATGATATAGCCAATTATTAGATGAATGATATATGCGCATGTGCGCAAGTGTTTTGGTGCCACCCTCCACCATGCGCAATTGCGCTGGCTTGGGGATGATTGTGTAAATGTAGATGCACTGTTCACGTTCGACAACCTTGGCACTTACCACCTGTTAAGCTTTAATCACCTCATTAATATTATTTAAAATATTTAAATCTTAAATCATAGATTGTGGACGCCTCCGTTGTAAATCTACCATGATAAATAAACGTTTTTATACCTTATAAGTTTGTAAGGACTTCACTTCTATCCTCTCATGTAAGAATAATTTTTAGATGCCCACTGTGTTTATTTTTAGGATATTTGTTGTGAAACCTAGATAGTCACTTGATGTCTTCCAAAAAATATACCTCTAATAGTTGGAATACTATAAATGACTTCTTGAAATCGAGTGTACAAAATTTAATTTATTTGTTGACTATATACAATATACGCTGTTCTAACTGGCTTTTATCTATTAAAATGGTCTCTGATAGCCTAAGCCATTTTTATATTTCTTATTACATCTGGCAAATTGTTTGCAAATATGTCGAGATCATTATGGCCGTAATCAGCAACCTATTTCATTGAATGAATTTAGAATTGTGCTCATGAGTGGCAACCTGATTTTGCCCATGATTAATAGTCGTCTCAGTTAAATGTTAACAGAGTGATATCATCATGCACTTTAATTATGCTGCGTCTGTATTACAACCTGAATTTTGGTATTTAATCGCGGAGAATGAGTGGGACATCTATTTTAGGGTCAAGAGGTCTGTTAAATGAGTACAACACCCAGCAAATAGCTCTTTATGCTAGAATTTGACTCATTAAATCAAGAATTTCCTGATTGTTTTCCTGTAAACGAAAAATTGTTATTCCGATTTAAGAGTAGACTGCATTACAAAAGTGCTCTCAATGTTCTCTTCCATCGTTAGGCCCATCCTGTCCATAGCTAGATGTACCAATGTCTATAAGCAAATATATTTCGGGTAACTATGACTATGTTTTCATTTTGATTTAGAAGTATTAGTTGAGAAACGAAATTTTTGTTTGATTTAGTAATACCAGTAAACATTTAGAGATCAGAGATTTGATCTTAACAGAGAACAGCATCGACTTAAGTTGCGTATTCACCTAGATGGTAATGCCTCGTATTATATTTATATTTTTTATTTATTGCCCCAAAATTAGACTCTCGCTGATCTACCGCCTTAAGTTTAACACTGTGGGACTAAGCATCTTTCTCTCTACCTCCCGCGGCGTCGCGTTGGTCCGTGTGGTAGACAACCGAACGATTAAGGGGCACTCGTCACGACTCTACCTCCGGTCTCCACTCCAAGAACACCTCCCTGTCTCTGCCTCGCTCCCACAGGCCTCGTGAGACGCCACATTTTTTGCCTTCCACTCGGCTTCCAATCATCAATCCTCTATGTGTTTTAAATGCTTTACATGATGAACCTGAAAAAAAGATTTAGCACAGAGCATAACCTACTTCATATCTTCTCGCAAACATCAACTTCTAATCTTCTGACTAAACTTTTCTATGGTGAGATTGAATTAGTACATTGAGGTTCTTTAATATAAGTATATTTAGTCCCCATCTTTTGTTTAGATTGAGTTTAGCTGTTGGTAAGGTATATCCTTAAAGTAACAGACGAAGAGTGTTACTTTTGCTCCCCTTAATATTTTTTAAAGCATTCATCTAACGCCCTCTTTGAAACTAAACTGGACTCTAATATTCTCATAGTGTACAATACTAGTGTCCAATGGGATTTGATTACGTAAACTTGTAATTAGATACGTGGCAGGTATTTATTTTAGTTTATTTGCCTTTTGCGGTGTCATATTGCCTTCGTTGAACGGCAATGTCATACCACCCTTCTAATGAATGGGATACTGGCCGGTTGATACTCTGTATTTCATAAAATGAACATCACACATATTCTTTACTGCATAATATTTTATCACAAAAAACGAGAATACTCCGAATATGTATTTCAAAATATCGTTTGGAAAATTTCCATTGCCATAGCAAATTTTAACTGAATCCCATTGTAAGAGCACATTTTAACTGAAAGTGGCCTTAGGTGTTATAATTGTCTCAATCATATTTTTTTTATTAAATTAAAACGCGTGACTTAATATCAGGCGTTTCATTGGCCATCAAACTCCTTTTAAGAAACCTTACACATAGTCCTTTAGTTCAGCTAGTTTATACTCAAATGCATGAACGAACTAATATTTCTGAATGTATGGCTGTTGCACTGACACCCACTGCCACTTACCCTTGCGGGGTTTGTGTAGGTATAGAATAGCATTCATGTTTTAAGTACTTCGTTCATTATAGATGTGACGGCAGTTATTGCTGCAATAGATACGAAACATCTTTCACTGAAAATGTACCAAATAGGCGATTTCAGTGGCAACTACTCTGACCTCTTGTTTTAGGCGGTAAAAATATATTTTCTGCGTATAATATGTTCTGTACGATCTAAGCTGCCAGCCATATCACTGTCGGGGATTATTGTCATGACATCGACATGTAATTTCTGGTAGTAATGCTCTGGTCAATAAGAAGATGGCAGCTGACTAAAATTTCTTTCTATTAAGAGTGTTTAGGGGAAAAAATATATTTTTTTAATGATCGAAAATTTTACTAGCGATGAGCAAGTACGTAAAGTGTACCTTTCGGTGAAAATAGACCTCTCGTTACAGACTTCCGGCATCTTATATATTTGTTGTAAATGAAGAATCCAGTGATTATTTTTTCTGCAACTATTCAAGCACCAGTAATGCACTATGGTTTAGAATGTTGATATGTTTGACGTAAGCACCAACTTACTACGCTAGGCCTTGGTGATGAATTGAAAAAGATTTGAATATACGAGGCTTTTGAGTTTGACCTGGGAAAGCATTTTCGTCATGCAAGAAAATATTTCTTGTCTTCAGATTTAACCAACATAAATGTTGTGTCTGCGGGAGTTTGCTATTTTGACCAATGGCAAAACTCCATCAACAGAGACCACATAAAATCTTAGTGGTTAGTAAAAGAGACAATTTAAGCAGTCTATCATGTAGAATCAACATTTTTGAATACGTATACTTCGTATGATTCAATTTTGGGTTTAGTACCACTTCCCTACTCTTTATATTAAATACCGTAAATTCACATTATAATTGCTGGAAATTTCTCGTAAGAAAACTTATTTATGTTGGAAGTAATATGTTGATCCATTTAGTTCGGTTTAGCCATTGGGTATGCAAGCCGCTTATCTGAAAAAAACTTGAAAACCTAATCAAATTTTTCTTTTTATCGCCAAGATCTTAAGGATTTACTTACTCGGAATATTTTTGGAGGAGGGGGAAATGGCGGAAAACGAAGGGTAGGATGGTATTGGAGAGTATTGGAGGAAGGGCATAGGTTGGGGGGGGGGCAGTGAGGGAGCGACGGGAAGAAGCAGGCGTCTCTGGTGGGATGGTGCGGTAGATGCTGGGGAAAATCGGATGCGACGATGTCGGCGGAGTGGATGGTTGGGGGGTTAGGAGCAAGGCGGAGGACATAAACTGCAGGAATTGGAATAAGAAGAACAGGGAGAAAGTGGATGGGAGACAAAAAGAAATGGACACGGGACAAAGGTGGACGGAAGAAGGGGGAGGGGGGTGAGACGCCTGTGTCCCGCGGGAGGGTGGCGGGAGAGAGAGGTCTCGTGGGGTGGGAGGAGGGTGGTGAGGCGGCGTAGAGTAGGAGGGTGGCGGAATGGATGATGGCGGTGTGGAGGGAGGAGTGCGAGCAGCAGTGGAGGTGGAGATTATTGGGAGGGACGACGGGGGAGGGACGGCGAAGAGGGGGTGGGAGACGAGGAGGAAGTCGCGTGGACCGGTTCGCGAAGAGAGCCGCCGTCTCCCGCCCCATGGGCCGTCGGTTCGAACCCCGGCGAGACGGCTGGGAAGGGGGAGTCCGAAAGAGAGTTTTCGTTGCACGTATGCACTCTCAGTTCAGGAGAACTTTCTATGCGTGCGTGTCCGAGGGGAAGGAGGAGGCCTTCAGAAAGTAGGCGAGTGGGAGTTGGGGCGAGTGGGAGTTGGGGCGAGTGGGAGTCCGGGGCCGGACGGGCGGGGGGAGTCACCCTCTTCTCCCGCTCCCAAGAATGCAACGAATTGCCCGATTACCCCTTAGTGTTCTCCTCCCCATCGCCTAAATTTTGATGTCCCAAAATTGTTATTTTCATCGTCTTTTGTGAGGCCATTTATAACTTCGATGGGCTAATATTTCCATTTGTATTTCATTAATCTCGATTTCTCATTTTTAACATCTTATCCATGAAATGAAAGACAATGTTTTTAAGTAATGATCAACTCGAATATTAGTTTAATGAGCTCATACGTCTACCCACATTCCTAAAACTTGTCTGATAGACATATTCTGGTTCTTTCTCCACAGAAAATTCCTTTCTTTGGTGTTATATTGTATTCAGGAGGATGTTACATCTATATCTGCGCAATAATCCGCAGGAGTGAGTGGCACCATGCAAGCATGTTGATTTATTAGTTTCTATATTAACTTAAAAAGATGTTAGAAAATATACTAACACACTCGTGAACATACACTCCTATATGCATCATACAATATTTGTTTTGTTTGAATAATTCATTAAATTTCAGTATTTGAGTTAATTTAATATTATCGAACTCTAGGATTCGAGTTTTTTATGATTGCGTGACATTTAAGGAAGAACGAAGGATTAAATCTGTCTGTGCCGGTGTCTATCTCTCTGCATTTTATCCCAGTGATTGAATATACCAGTATTATTTCGTACCATAATAATTTTCTCTATGTCGCAGGAAGACTTAGGTGCCCATATATTTTTGAAGTCTTACCTACTCTCTTAGAGAATCAAGGATCTCCCAACTTGATTAATATAACGTATTGGTGACACCTACTCTCTTCGTGTAGTATTTTTTAAACAAATATAGCGGATTTTCTCTTAATAGTATCCAATTCCTCAAGGTTTTCTCCGATGGACCCCAGATGCTTGTTGCATGTTCCAAATGTGGTCTAGCTTAAACGTAGTAACACCACTCATTTACCTTTTAATTTTATTTTCCTACAGCTTATCTCATAAAACCTAGTTTATTTTAGGTTGACCCGCATTATTTTTATAATTCTTCAAATGTGTGAACACCATCGAAGGTTTGACGTCAGTGCGACGCCTATATATCTGATCTGTTCTGAAGTGCTTTACTCAAATCTAGTTTATGGTTTACGCTCTGTTTATGTTTTCTCATATCCCAAAACTTCATTGTTGTGCATTTTCTGATTTTTAATACTAATCCTAATTCTTTTCACCGCTCAGATATCTGGTCTAAATTGCTCGAGGACACGAAATTCACCGGTGTCTTTGTTTCTCAGTAAAACAGTGTGTCGTCTGCAAATAATCTAAGATTGCTTAGGTCGTTAACGTGCGAGCTTAGGTCGTTAACGTAAAGCAAAAAGATGAAGTGCCCTATAACACTTCCTTGTGGAACTCCTGAAGTTATGTTTGCCTCAAATGAGCTCGACACGTCTAAGGCTACCTATTCTTTGCGGCTAGATAAGAAGTCGCTGATCCAGTGGGTAAATTTCTTGTTATAAGTATATATTTTATGACTTATCAAACTCTCAATTTATTTTAAAAGTGTGAATATTATTAACAATTAGATATGACCATAGAATGAATCAACTCTTCGAAGTTCAAAACTTATTTAGATACTATTCCCCAGCGGAAATATCGTCAGACGGTTGGCCACCAATCCAAAAATAATGTATTTAGTAGCCAATTAGTATTAAGAATTGCCAGCTGCTACCTGGCGAAAATTATCTTTTTACGACGTTTGCTAATTGTCAGCTATAAAAATTCGAATTGTGTTCAGGTTGTTCGCTCTTAATCAGTCTGACGACTTATCAGCAAAAGCAATAATATCCCCCGAATATTTTATTTTTTCAAAAGATATACTTTATGTAATCGTTATTTATGTTCTCATAGAGATAGATTATTTTTTTCTTTGACTGTATCCCGCCATTCATTTCCGTTTATTTCTTTCATTTTCCGGAAGATATCCTAAAATCGAAGACCAGTATTAATTTCGATCCTCTGTCGGAAAAGTTGCGGAGAAAATTTGCCCAAAGATATGGTGCAGTCGAACGACAATCGTCAAATGTATTTTCACTCAACACAATAGCCCATTGATAGTTTTTAGTAGTAGTTTAGTAGTAGTTTTAAGGGGAGGCGACCGACAGCTAAGGTCATTTGCGCCATAGGGGATGGACAGGAAAGGATGAAGGGTGGAGAGAAACCCGGCGTCGGCATTAGCCTGCTCTTTACGAAAGGCGCCAAGGGGTCCGCAGTTTAACGTCCCATCCGACGGACGGCGTACTCACTCAAAGTGCCCTCCACAAAGCACCTCAAGTAGGGATCGAGATACCTCTGAAAAATATTCAACACCGCCGGGATTTGAACCCGCGCCCTCAGGGTGGGAAGCCAGTACGTTAGCCCCCGCACCATCTCGATCTCCCACTCATCTTTACTGTTCGAATAATGAAGTAGTAAATTGAATCATGGACTTAATCGGGACAAGGGGGAAGCTAGGATATCTCTTCATTTTGTCATATATTTTGTGCCAAGTCTATTCCAAATGTGGAATAGTACCCTACCACATATCCAAAAGTGTCCTTAGGAATACCGTGCTGATGAGCATGGTTTTGGCTTTTTTCCTGCTCCTCAACAAGTCATAAACGAAAAACTTCCACTTAAATGAAATAAATCGTTTTTAGAAGTCCTACTGATTTGTGTACCAATATGATACGAGAGAAATTAGAAATATAAAGAGGAATAGAAATTTTAGAAATTATTCTGGTATATAATGTTGTACTTATGATCTATATGATTTTATTTGAATAATTGGTAATGTGAGTTGTGTAGAATTTAGATGGGTAATGCACTTAACTATGAGTGTTCCCTTTATTTAGAATATGCCATGAGTTTTTGAATCTTAATAATAAGCCGTACACTGAAAAAAGATGCCCCTTTCGCGTTGAATCTCCATGAAAGGTCAGGAAGCGTACCAGAGTATCTAACTCGGGACATTCTAAAAATATCAAGGTTTCTTACCAAGTTGGGTACTATTGCAGAGCTATCAAACGTTCTTATTTTCTTTTAGTATAGAAAGAATACTTAATATCCTGGACTACACCTATCTGGACAGCACGCAATAATGTACTGTACTGTACTGTATAATAATAAGGTTCTGTCTTATTTCACTAAATTATGCTCATTCGTTATGCTTCAGTATTTATGCCGAATCGATAGATTGATAGATAGGAATTGTTTTCCTACTATAAGAATTGCGATAGAAGCAAAATATGGAAATATTTCCCATTGACAGACTTTTTCTGATTTTCATGGCTGGTGTCCTCTCACTTTTGTCATCCTCCCTAACAGCGAGTTTATATGGAGCCTTCTGGGCTCGCGGGGATTAGTGCGCACAGTGATCAATAGGTTTTATATCGGAAGGCAGTGCTGAATAATAATTTCATGGCCATTCTCCGCGCAATGGGATTCTTATACTGTTTAGATACCTGAAGTTTTTTGACATTAAACCTCAAAGGAATACTTTTTATTCGCCCTGGAAATGCACCCGTCTTCAGAAGTCACTCACATATCATTCCTTCTGTTCATCAATGGACGATTATCAAGGATTTTGCCGCTATTCTCATTCGGATATTCAGGCAATCATACGTTGGTGCGATAATTTGCTTTTTGGATGCATAAATGTTAATACAATTAAAAATTTTTCAATACTATCACCGCATGCTTACTGAATTACGCGGAGGTACTTAAATTTTATAAATATTTACTTCATTTTTCAAGTAGAGGGAGTTATCATTCTTCCATACCGCTCAACCATTTGGGATCCAAGATAGAGACGGGGATTGAAATATTGGAAAAGATTCGTATGAAATCCGTTGTTTGTTAAAATTTCTGCGTGGAGAGAGTAAGCGTGGCAGGCATATTCGCGGTATTAGGTTAGGAGCCCATTGATTCACTCAGAGAGTAGTGAAGACTTAAATTTTTAGAAAGGTACAGGATACTTGATTTTCTTGCGACCCCGAGGCAAGTATTATGGCCCCAAATTGTACTGGTGGATTTGATCACCGAGATAAAATAAGAGAGATATAGACACCATCACAGGCAGACTACAGTTCTTGTTCGTCCTTAGAACGATGCGCAATCATAACCCATGTACCCGAATATATTTCATTAAAGAGTAAATTTGTATGGTTTCATAAAGCACGTCAAGTATTCCATGCTCTGTGCAGGTGTACGATATGTGCGGTTGTGAACGAGTGTTTAATATTATGTGAAAATATATATTAAAATGCATTTATGAACTACAAACTGCTCGTAGTATACTAAATATTAATTACACTACTTGTATTACTGGTGCCCAAACACCCCACATTACATGCCATTACGGCGGTTCACGAGCTTCTGATGTATTACAATCTGGACCACGACTACTCGGGGTAGGATTCGAAGCCACGTCCTTCGGACTTGTAGGCTAGCGCGATGTCCACAAGAGCAGTAAGGTTACTTTACAGCCTCAATTCTGTTAACATTTTCTTATGAATCTAAACGTGGAGGATGTGATACACCTAAGTAGTTCCCAAGCTCTATAATTCCGAGCATCCTTCAAGTACGAGAATTGAGAAAAAGAATTTGCATTGGAGAGGAACAGCCTCCAATCCTGTTGTCCAGCAGGTAAGGGCACTTATCCTGGAAAGGAGAGAAGTTTTATCTTTATTGTAATTTAAATGAGGTCCTTGATGAACAACGGATCGCAGTTAAAAATTAACAGTATGACAATACTAACTTCTTTCTATTAAACTCTTGTTTTCTAGTTGGTACACATTGCTGTAGGTACGCACATAGCATACTCGTACGTAGGTACGGTGTAATGTCATGTGTCCAATGAAGTGAAATCTTTTAATGCCGCGTAGGAACTGGTATCAGTCGTTATTGCATTTCACGAGATAGATAAAATAAAATCTGTTGACATTTACCTAATAATTTTAGTGCATGAGTAAAGAATACCATATTCAAAGTGGTAATTCAAGCGTAAATTAATGCTACAAAACATTGATGCTAAATATATGCTTTGCGAGACTAACTTGGCTTGTTTATCGAACCACTTAAATTCCATAAATAGTCGATTGGAAATTTTCTAAACCTGACATATTAATTTTCAATTTCTCAAATGAGTCTATAATATATTACAATGCTTAGCCTCGTTGATATTAATTAAGAGGCGTTGAAGTCAAAATATCTTTTTAAAAATTATAAGTTAGTAAATTTCAAAGTTAAGATACCTACGTCAATGAAGGCTATTATAAATAGGGGACGCATTAATGTTGTGCTTTCCAAGAAATGTTTTGCCATAATATTGCTAAAAAAAGCCCCGTGCCCAACTACCTAACAAAGCTGTTTTTGCGTGCTCGGTGGGCATCAGGTCGGAGATACAGAAATATGTAATTGAAGGCCTCCATTTTCGCGAAGGGCAAATGCTTGAAATAACTCCCTCCTCGCGATGGGCGTCGATTAAGTGTTTTTCGAAATTCGCGCACCCGCCGAGACAACCTTCGAAGTCCCGCCAGCCACGAGACGCGCGCGACCCACCTCCTCCTGGTTGCAAAAAAACACCACGCGCACACATACACAAACTCACACGCCCTGCAGTGGGCGGTTTGAGAGAGCAATCGCCGCAGGGATTCGGTATTAAGTCAAACGTCGTGGCACCGTCTTTATCGAACCCTTTTTCTCCCGCCCGGGCGGCAGCTGCGTGTGCAGACTTTTTAAAACGCCTCCTCCCCGAGTTTGCGACGTCGCGAAAACGAAATCTCTCCCAAGCATCTCGATGTCTTCTGATTTCTCCGCCACATGCACGTACAAGGAGTCATTCCTCCAACCCCGCGCCGCCCCTCTCTCCTACGCCCCCCTCTCCTTCTGACTCCCCCCTACCTCACCTGACACCCATCTCCCCCTCACACACGTGCTCCGCGACATGAACGGCGAACGACTTGGGAAATTTTCATATTCCGATCGTCCGACGAGACTTTTCATACGTTTGACGTAACCGAGGATTAAAGCGCGTGGCCACGTTCGCAATCTATCTCCGGGAAAAAGTCTCCTTCTTCCTCTTCTTCTCCTAAAAAAATCCGCTTTCCTCCCGCATCCTCTTTCTCTTTTATACATGTAGACCCCCAACGCTCTTTTGCCCTCTCTCACTCTCTTTCTACCTTTCTCCTCCCTCTCTTCCTCCGTCACTCTTCTCTCGCCCTCCCTGCCCTCACCTCCTCCTCTCTCCTTCCTCCCCATACCTCTCCGTCCCCCCTCCTCCCATGCCAGCGCTAAAAATCCTTGGCGTACACTGGCATTGTACGGTGTTGCCAATTGTACGGACCGTCCGTACCCCCGACCACAATGCCGCCAATCGCCCCGTCGTATTGACGCATCGTGGTTGTGCATACTCTCGTCTCCGGGGCCGCCCGAACTCGACCGGCAATGGCCCCAAGAACCTATCCTCCTTTCCTCGTTCGCCGACTGCATTAAGGGAAAGGGGGGAGGGTGCGACGCGTCTGGGCTTGGATTGACGAATGTTGGAATGGCTTGTGCGAGCAATTCCTAAATTTCGGTACACTAATGGGGGGGATGATTCCTCTCTCTGTTGAATACAATGGGTAGCACGGCTAGGTTGCTCAACTATCTTCGATTAACGAACAGGATGATAATTGAAGAAGGGGATAGGAAGTAGAAAATGCAGGTAGATTCATTTAAATGTTACTTCCGAGAGCAAAGTGCTCTTCGGGCTATGCAGTGCCCTCGACATCTGAACCCAGTTATTTATATTGGTGGGATATTATGGTGTCGAGTTAATTGATAATGGTAACTTTGGCTGTTGTTAAAGTATCTACATAGTTTATAAAGTAAGCATGTGCTCATATTTCACTAATGAACGACGATTGCGAAGGATTTCATTTAAGCCTGGAGTACATTTATTTTTTTTAACCGGCCTCACTCCATCAGAGTTTAATAAAATACCTTTTATGCCTCCAAGTCGTTTAATATATTACACTCATTCATCTTTAGAGTTTAGCAATTCCAGTATTGGTTTGTAGAGCTCTTCTAAATGTTCTGTTTCCTGATTATTTCTTTATCCTTTATAGCTCTTTGCACCGATGTTATCCATTACCGACTTCTTGTAGTCCATCCTAGGGTTTCCTCTGTATTTTACCTTTCTATGTTTCCTTCACTTATGATCTTCAGAAATTCTGCCTCGGGATATGTCGAATTAGTTTTCAAACCAATTAATTTCCAACTTTTCGAAATACCTCTGCCTTTGTGACTCTGTCCTGTTTATTCTGTTGCACCACTATTAACATTGCCCTCTTTCTACTTTTCTCTGCTGCCCCGTCGCTCAAGTCTCACACATAAAACTTTCGACGAATCTCTTCCCGATGTATAAGTTAGTACTGTTTGCCGTTTGTAGTTGATTCTTCTAATAGAAAGCCTTAGTCGACATTCCTATTCTGTTTACCCCATCACCTGTCTGTTTATTTACATATTTATTATTTTGATATTATCTTAGCTGTTTCGACTACGGGCATTGTTTCTTGAAGCTTTACTATTTCATTCCTTCTCCATTGTAACTAGTATCCTAGTCATGCCTTCCTTTTTTTCTCAAATGCTTTTTTCTAAGAAAACTGGAAAAAGATTTTATTTTTATTCATCATTCGCATTTATTGATAATTGGTTTTCACCGCCAAAACATTTTCTTGTTTTGGAAACGAACAATATTGGATCTATGGATGTGACATGATGCTTTTTTTTGCTTGTCATTTAATTGTATAAAATCTCTGGCCGATATTAAACTAAAGGTGATTCTGATAAGTAGGCTAGTCCTACCTATGAATGTCATTTAGGAAGTTTTACGAAGGTTAGAACAAAACTTGTCATACCAATGGGAACTCCAGAAAACCTATTTGTATCCTGTTTACTCAGTTGAGTTCGATTTGAAAGTAAATACATATCTAAATTTGTTCATCTATTCTTTTATTTTATCATCATCCCGTTCATGTACTTTTTCACAGATGAATTATTAAGAACTTTTATGCCATACCATTATGTTCTTATCACTGTTGATTTTCGTATATATTACGGATTTCAATCTATTGCAGACTTGGTTTTAATTATTACTTTTGGCTCACCCTTTTTCAAACTTTAATTTAACTTTCAAACGAATATGCTTGGTTCTTATGAACGGTGGTGTATATTGCAGTAGTTTTTTAAATAAAATTATTTACCTCACGTTGTATTAGTGGTTGTATTCGAAACATTATTGCTTTAGCCGCGATATGATGTAAACATGCCAGATTGAAAATGATCTACTAAATAAGAATTTCAAGAATATCTTAATTCTTATTTATACGCATGGGAAAATATGAGATAAATCCTTGTCGAGCAAATTTATTATGAGCTAAAAGTTTATTCTTTTGCCATTGGGTTTTATTATGTAAATGAGAGTTTAGACAGATTGAATGCCAGAATATCATTGGTTTTTCCATCTTAAGTGTTGGTGTACTTCTCCCTGTAGTTGGTGTCATCGTCATTTTTGCAAGACTTGTAAAAAGTACTTAAATCTGCGGTCTCATTCTCTCGTTTTATCCGGGTATTTTGATCTTCGATCATAGTGTGAGATGTCACATTTATCCTTGAGCATTGGGTAACGTTCTATGTTCTCGTCTTGCTTACGCTTTTCGTCTGGAGGGACTACCGAGTTAGCTTCCTCGCTTTCTCAGTATTTCCGTCACCCCTACTTTCTTCTCGAAAAAATATTTCACCGATTTTGCACATCAGATTTGAATTTTTTTTATTCCTCGTTGGAAAATCTGCATCCCAAGTACCTGCCATGCATTCCAGCACATTCCTTGCGAGTTCATGAGTAGCAATATATTATGTGAGCAATTGAATATTTTGCTTTCGCCATTATTCAGGATAGGTGTATTTATTTCGATATTACTGTTATTTGCTTAAATGATCATTTGCTCATGGGTAAGGCTAGTTTTTAATCCATTCGATTGATTGCAAACATTAGTAAACTCAGTAGTCCAATGATACAGGTTGTAATGTATTGGGTTAGAATCTCACATGGTACCTGACTTTTGACAAATGACCAAGCACCTAATTTTCAATGTCATAAAGTCACATATTTCATCTCCTATCGCGTCAATTTCTAGTGTGAAATTAGATTGACGTATGCATGGTGAGCTATTCTTGTAAACTGGATTTCAATATCAAACAGCGCCGGGCTTAGGGGTACGCTTAAAATTTAACACATATATTCAGCAAACACGACAAAAGGCATATCGGATCTTGGTGAGTCCTTAAGAATTTTGTCAACTCCTTATTGAACATCATTTCACGAATTCTTAAACCCTTTAGTTGAAAAATTTTGGTCACATAATTCAGTACTTTATACTGATCAACTGCCGAGCATCGATGTGCTGTGTCAGTTTCAGATCGGTAAAGTTTGAATAAATAAAGTGGTACAATAATATTATAATAAGTACAAGATTGAGTAGTATGGTTTAAATTTTAATTGAGAAAATATTGGAACGCTAAAAGTGCTCAAAATAATTTTAGGAAGACAGATATGGAATATATATGTCTCAAATTCGGTCATTAAGCTCTCTTATTTGACTTATCGTGGATGGTTCCATAATATCTTGAGCCGCACGCCCTTCCGGCGGCCTGAGGAGTTAGCCGTATTTCAATGCCTTTGCATTTTAGGAAAGCATGTGGTGTTAAATGCGTGGTCGGTAAAAATGTTCGTTTCAATCCTACGCGTGGAATATTTTCAGTTTAAATTATTTCGAAATACACCCCAGTTAGTTTATGACCTAAAAGATCCCTTGAGTTGCTAACCATTTTGGAAGATTATGCGAATGGAGCTCGTGAGTTAAGGTGGAACATTAAAAAATAGGTCCACTCTTTAAGGCATTTTCCTTGAGTTGGAATTGATCGCCTGTAACGGTTTGCTGGGGCGTAAACAACCAGACATTCAAGTGAAGCGGTCTCCGGGTCAAGGAATAAAAAAATATTCGTTTTTTTGAGAACCGCTTCTTGCGTGAGCGTACCAGAAAAGGAGGAGAGTAATGCAGAACGAGGCGATTGGGCAGTGGCCTTCCTCCGAAGGCGTACTCGCTGCTATGGATCATTCTCAGAACGATATGGCTGTTTCGGGCACCAATAACATGAAAGTTTTTGAATTGAAAGAGTATTATTTGCCTTATTATTTTAGTGTTACATTTTTTATTGTAAAAAATGGGTAAGTTACTTGTTTTTCTCTCCTTTCTCATGGCTTAGTTCGTATTTTCAATACGTGGATCAGATGATGGTCGTTAGAGTGTATCATTCCTTAATGACTATTCTTATTTTTGTCGCTACGTCAATTACATCTTTTGTAAACCGTGAATTTTACTTGTATTCATGATTCCAAAAGATTTTACAATACATTAATTTCTCTTTTCCGATCACCTAAAATTCTCTCTTTTATCAGGACCTTCAACATCCAACTGCTTTTACTTTTTCCCCATGATGAGTATGTGACGATATTGTTATCTTTTCTCATAGGTTTTTATTTTTTCGTAGTGAATGCGAAAAGGAAATTTGGATCAACCTTCTTCGACTCTTAATATACGTATAAATATAATATAATAATAAATATAATATACAAATAAGTGTTGAATGCTTGCATACTTCATTCCAAAATTTTATCGGGTATGCCTATTAAGAGTGATAACTGAACATTTTATATGCGTGATTGAATTAAGCATATTATACAGGTGCATATTGATATAGACATTCTTTAATAAAGCTAATAATAATGGATGAATTACCAATATCCCCTCTTTTCAAGCTTTCCGCAGTCATTACCACAGTGTCATACGCAATTAAAAACACCATTGGGTGGAATAATAGCGGAGGAATAATTAAATTACCAATTTCGGGAAATGATTTATCATGGTGCGAAATGCTAACCGGTCTCAACGTCTGATTTCTTTGCCATTTATTGATAACTTAGATCGCTATGAATCGAAATCACTATGTAATAAGATATTTCTGGTGATGTTTCCCCTTATGTTACATCATAAAACAGCGATTAAGCAGCAATGAGGCCGTATGAAACGGATTTTCAGACCGTTGACCATTACTGCCTAGCACTATTTAATTCGAAGCGTTTTTTCTCGCATTTAAAATTCGAAGCATTTAAAATGTGAATTATAGTATCATTTTAATGGAAAACGTGAAAATATTTCGATTTCGTAGCACTTACTTAATTTTATGTCGTTTTCGAAGCCAACTTGCTACTTTTAATGCTATTAGTAATGGTTTCAAATCTATTACACTTTTAATACATTTTATTACGGAAATCCTGACACTGATTGTAACATGGTATGTAAGTGTCCACGGTGTAAACTGTGTACAATTGGCTGATAAATTTTGATAAATCAGTAAGTTATATAATTTGTATAAAAAATTGTGTTTAGCAGATTAATAATGTATGTAATCCAGGTAGATTGATCATGAACGGATCACACGTATTTTTAGATAAATCTTACAAGAACATTGACACGATTATTAAAATTACAGGCTTCTGCTTCGTTCTCATTTTATTCAGTTGGATTTTGCGAAGTGAAGGTAACATAACAACTCTATCGGAGGCGTGAAAAAGTATTTTTCTCCAGGAGAATCATTTCTTAATACTAGAAACATACTGCAACAAAATGCTCGGATGGTGGTCAACTTGTGATCCACTACTCTTTTTGTCCTCTTAATCTATGCTACAAATATGTGACATAAGCAATAATTTAGGTGGGCTGAATTTATTTTTTATCAAATAACTATTGCTAGATATTGGCAGGTAGAAGAGAATTAATTGAATTATTGTCCCGCGAAATAAAAATGAATATATTTTTAAAGTTCTTTATAAGGCAGTGAAATCTGCTCTGTCTACAAAATCTACTCCATAAGATTTAAGTCATTAGGCGTACCTTTGTTGGTCCAGCAATGCATTACGTTTTAGCAAATTTTTTTATGTGCTGCTGAATTAAGCTCACAAATTTACGAACTAGTAAACGCTATAAACGTGATTGTCAAATTGTAAAGCGTTTTACTCAAGTGAGCTTATACCTCAGGGGTGAGCACAACACAAGGCGACGAGCGAGGAAGCCACCCTCCAATACATCTAGAAATCGTGTATCGCTACAGTTACGGATCCCCATAGAAAACGAGAAGCTTTAACGGTGCATCTTCGATGTCGGGGTTACACAAAAATATTCCTTCCAAAAGAGAAATTTCCCAAAGAGCAAACGAGCCGCCATCCCAAGGTGGTGAGAGGAAGACACACCAAAGAAATCAAACGAAGGAATGAAACACCAAATGCAGTCCTCCTTGCAAACTTCGTTTCATTCGCACCACCCACCAAAAAACAACCACCGGGCCGCAAAGATACACATAATAAGCAGTGCATGCACGTAATTGCAGAGTCTCATGTCCATGTGAATACATTTTGGCAGTTTTTTTTTCCTCCAGCGTCGGGGAGGACGAGGAGTGCGCAGTTTTTGGGCGAAAAGGGGGGGGTGGGGATTGTTTTTGGGGGAGGGGGTCGCGTAATTAGCACAATGGCGGTGCGTCCGCCATATGCATTCTCCACAATCTCCCTCCTCGGGCAGCAGCACATCCTTCTGATCTCGCTGACCTTATTGCAGCAAGAACGGATAATCAGCAGATGCCGGGGCGCCGGAAGAGAGAAAAAGCGGACCGCGTGGACGAGTGTGGATTGGGAGGAGGGATGAGGAGGGGAATTGGGGGTTGTGGAGGGGCCAGGGGAGTGTTTGCAGGGTTGGGAGGAGGAGGAGTTGAAGTTAGGGGGGATGATGAGAGCGTTTTGGAGAGAGAGAGAGTGCGGGGGGATGAAATGAATTTTTTTCTATTTCATTGCGAATGGTATGCCGCTCCACTAATCAGTTCCATGGTTCCCCTTAGGAAATATTATTCTTTCCGAAAAAGTAAATAAAAGCAGCGTATCAAAAAAAACAAGCCGAGCGTGGGATAGCGGAATATGGTGGTGGAGCACGTTCACCGAGACAAAGCGAGTGAAATTTCGAAATCCGTGCAATTACGTCCGGGAATAGGGGAGGCGTCCTGTTGTCCAGTCGATATGAGGGTGCTAAGGACGTCATTGTGCAACCTTTGGGGAGGGGTGTAGGTATAAATCAGTTACTATCTCCTTTGCCCTCTCGCAGCGAGGGCCGATGAACCTACTTCAGTTTAGGTTTTTCAGGTGGACCTTGATCAGAAAATGGTGAAGCTCATTCCCGTTTTTTTCTCTTTTATCGATTTCATAATTGGTGCAATGATAGTCAGAATTGCCGAAGCATTAAGTTCTCCCGTTTGAGCTGAATCTACACAAAGAACTTCAACAGAGCTGCGAGTTGAAAATTGAGCCACTTCCAGCGAGCTTTGCAGTATCTCCCGTCTACCAAAACATCTCAGCTCCAAATACGTGGCGAAATCATGTTTAGCATGTCGAATTCCGGAAATTGAGTAATCGAGACGAGTGTCAAGAGCCAATTTAATCCTTTTGTTGAGGTGGCATTCCCATGGAAACGCTCACCTTAAATATTTGCCTTCTCTACCGCTATACCAAAGTGAATTAACGATTTGACGCTCAGAAACAGCAGTAAGGTCGAAAATTCGTCATTTACGGTGGCGACTACTCCATCACAGTAGCATACGATATAAACCATTTCCTAAAGACGCATACGTTTTAAATTTTACTCGTCCAAACATACGCACAATCACACATTCCTTTCCACCTTTCCACTACCTTCCTTCCCACACATTTGCCTCCGTGGCAGATCCGCAACCACTCAAATTATACCAAATGGGAGGAAAAAAAATCCCACGAAGTTCATGCGGTAAAGAAAAATGGGGGAAACGGTATGATACCAAGGAACGACTGAAGAAAGGGGAATTCACTCACTGGGTGGTTCACTCATATAAAGTTTGGAGAGGAGCCCTCTTTCAAGGTGGATGGCCATGCTTGAACTCTTGAAAACCTGGAAAAAATTAGGAATGGGAAAAACCATGAAAAAATCTTGGAATTGAGCGATAAAACCTCGAGAAAGTGAATTTTACTTTACCGGGGAAAACACAATACTTATTGGAATTTCATAAGAATTGCTCATCTAGGTCTTTATATTTAAAATGTGGATTTCAATATGCTGTGTATACTACAAGAAGGTAAAATATCATCTGTCCAGAATGAAAGAGCGTACGGGTTGATCCATTGTGGCACTACGAAACTGCTTATCTACTGCAGCACAAATTCGAGTAAAAATTACTCGGTACTTGTTCTTTGCGTGAGAAATCCTCAGTAAGTACATTTTACATAATGGGAATGACTTTTTTGACTAACATAAGGCGCCACCTATTTATAGATATTCTGTTGAATTATCACTTATTAACAAATTTGTATTTTCAGAATGACAGCTATGAAAATGCAAAACATTGTTATGCCACGGTTAATACTCATCTGAATGCTCAGAAAAGTCAAAATATCGAATATTGGGCTCCAAAAATAATAGCTAGGTAATCTTTCTACCATAAGTGGGAGTTTTCTTCAGGCGAGCCATGAAGTTTGCAAAATATTTTTATTAATTAATTATCTATCTATCAATGCCTCCCCGCTCATGTTACCGTCATTATTTAGGAATCCTCCATTTCTCATATTTTTCTGCTTTAACAGCTGTACGCAAACCATTCTGGTGTCATTACTATGTTCTGGCAGTCTCCTGCTTTTTGGAAGGTACTGTTATAGGAGAAGATATAATGGTATGAGATAAAGTGAAACGCGTGCATAGAGCCATCAGAGAAGCTTGAACGTTTGTTGAGAATTGATTTTTACGTGAAATGATGGGAGTTGACAGGATAGAAATTTATGGACAGAGGGAGAAGAGAGAGGTGTGAAAGAAGGCAAATGTGGTTTGGAAAATATTGATGATCAAAAGATAAAGTCAACATTTCAAACAATTATTTGTAGTGGCACGCGAAAAAGGTACAAATTGAAAGGTATTTACTTAACCAATACATAAACTGAGAGGCATGTCAAATTTACGAGATGAGATTGCTAGTTTCCTGTACAATCCATGTCATTTTCTCCACTGTTTGAGAATTGGTTGATTAGAAATTCATAAAAATATATATTATTAATTTAGCTATTTAAATATCACTACGATCGTTTTGAAGTGGCTTACCACACTGCTCTCAGTGGGCTCTTGGCATTATTTATGAAAATAAAATTTAAAGAAAATATTAATTATTTATCAATTTTATGTCTAAAATATCAGTTTTCCATTCTCTATTTTACTCTATTATTCTTCTGATTCATTTTTCAATACGTATTGAACTTCATGAAAGGATGTTGCTTCTTAAAGTGTCGCGAAGAATATTATCTATTCTACTTCGCAGCATTTTCGATAAATATATTCTTTCGCCATGCCGATGCTTATGATGATATAGTAAAAATTTCATTCAGTGTTATAAAAATAGAAGGCAGCCATAAAAACTACAGGAAGACGAGATAATTACTTTGTTACTTGGATAACGTACCTGTATATTCCTGGGAACATTCAGTGATACATTACTGGTAGTAATCCGAAATACTGTAATTACTGACATTATTTTTTATAAATAAGATTATTGATTTTAAATTGGAATAAAACAACTCATGGCATGCGCTCCTAATTCTCGGGCTAAAAAATTTTATTCACAAATACGGGCTTCAATGGGCCAATTCTGGGTCTCACCTACATAATACCCTGCAAGCCGCCGCAAGGGCGTGTGGCGGGGGGTCATGCGTATCTGAAATTTTCTTAACGTGTCTCACTTTATTTATTATCATTGTTTGTATCTATTTCATATTTCCAGGTTGAAAAACGTTTATCCATTCGATTCCCTTTGCCGCGATATTGTCAAGTTCTGTTCAATTGGTTCCTTGCTATAAAATGAAGGCTTTGAGGAAGCATGCCTTGTCTACCGTCTTACAATGCGTTATTAGATCATCTACATCTACACAGCACCCCCCAAGCCGCCGCGGGGGCGTATTGCGATGGGAGCTAGGTCACCACCTATAAAACAGGTTAAAACACATATCATACCAAATCATACCAAATCATATTACCTTTACACAAATATTAGTTTAATCCTGCTTTCGATTAATTTTGATCTCACGAAAAGAAGTACTTCCATGTAGCAATATTCAATATCAGGATACGTATATTCAAAACATGCTGGAGAACTGTTAAAAATATGGATCTCTAAAATAAAAAGAATAATTTCTCTCTAAGAGAGTAGGCTAATGCCGGGTTTCTCTCCATCCTTCCTCCTCTCCCATCCAACCCAAATGTCGCAAACGACCCTTAGCTGTCGGTCGCTTCCCCTAAAAACTACTATTACTAGGAATCTCTCTGATGATACGAGAAAAAAACGACATTTTAAACCTATCCGTTCTACCATAAATCTCCCTATTTATACGTTGATGATCGCATCTACCATAGTAAGTAGTGGCCTGTACTGTGTCTTTAAAATCCTCAGATGAGTAACCTGCCTCAAATTTACGCAGTAAATCTAACCTGATGTAATTAACATGCAATGAATGGACGTGCAATTATGTGCTCTAAAATTTTACATGAGATGGATATGAGATAGTTGCATTTTATTGTGATATTAGAGTTTTCCATTCTTGCTTTTCAATGCTAATATCAACGTTATTGGATAGATTTTTACTAAATTTGTATATTCGTGTGTATGTTGGATGGTTTGTGTATGTATTTACTTGCGTATTGATTGAGAAGTTTTTCGCATGAATACATACGCGTCTGTGGGTGTGGGCTTGCATGAATGTTTTGGTTTTCATGTAGTTTTATTCTCTCTTACGGGTAGTGACCTAATGATACAGGTGGTGACCTGGTGATCTAAATATGTACAGGGTTGCACCCAAAAGTGGTAGGACTGATTTTTTACAAGAATTTTATTGACGATATACTTACATCGACTTAATAATCTTCAAAGTATGCTCCTTGAGCTGCTACACACTTAGCATAGCGCTGCTCCCATTCCCCGTACGCCCGCTGGAAATTTTCTTTGGGGATGCCGTTGATGACCCTCGTCGAAGCCTCTTGAACGGCCTTTATTGAGTCAAAACGTCGTCCCTTGAGCTTTCTTTTCATCAGGGGGAAGAAGAAGAAGTCCGGTGGTGCCAGATCGGGAGAATAGGGCGGGTGCGGCAACGTGGCAACGCCGTATTTGGCCAGGAGCTGTCTGACGACGAGCGCGCCATGGCAGAATTTTCGGCACCATCTTGGCGCACACCTTGCGCATGGCCAAATCCTGTGAAATAATACGTTGGACGTTGGATGCAGAGAGACCCAACTGGTCTGCAATTTCTTCACTGGTTAAGCGTCGGTCTGTGTTCAGCAGAGTCCTCACTCTGTCCACATTCGTGTCGGTTCTCGCCGTCGACGGCCGTCCGGAGCGATGGTCGTCCTCAACGAGCTCCCTACCCTCTTTAAACAACTTGTGCCACTCAAATACTGTGGAACGGCTTAAGGCAGTGTCCCCATAAGCCTGCTTCATCATATCGAGGGTCTCAGTTGCCGTCTTTCCGAGTTTCGCGCAAAACTTCACGGAATAACGTTGCTCTAAATTCAGATTCATTTTGTTTTTCGACGCGGACAAAAAACTTGCTTCACTAAAAACGGTGTCCTCACTCAACGACAGCCCGCAGGCGACTGAGGTTGGTGTCGGTCTGTTGCTAAGAGCACTCTCCACCTTACCCTGCCAGGCAGACCCCCCTCCACCGCTCCGTTCGCGCCAGAGAAAATCAGTCCTACCACTTTTGGGTGCGTGCCTGTATATGATGGAGTGGGCAACTCTGTTAAATCATGGGTTCTCGTTCTACGTTATGTTATTCTGTGATTGCTGTTGATCAATAGGTTTACAATATAATTTAGTGGTATAAGACTAGCCTGAAATATATGAACAGTCTGTTTATTTAGGTTATACGAGTCATGGTGTAACTTTAAAGGAGGCAGAAATATTATGATAAATGAGAAAACATCAAATACCATTTCCACCTAAATGAATTGCCAAAACCAAAAAATGTCCGTTTGAGAAGTAAAAGCTGCTGTAAGCTTGATATAAGACGCTCTGAAAAAGGCTAGTAGACTAATGGACCAGTCTGCTCATACTGGCCAAGGAAGCGTTTTCATCCCCACTAGCCGCTTTAAATGGGGGAAAATGTCACTGCTACAGACAGTGAATCTGTTCACAGAATGGTTCCCTGAGTGCTGACTTGGTAGAAGCCTTTTACAAAACACTTATTCATGTCATTGGCATCCCCCACTTTCTGTCAGTGGCAGAGCTCTTCTACGGACCCTTGGAGCGCCCTCAGGTGGGAGAGGTGATATGTGTTGATGCATTCAAGTATGCCGGCTCTGCAAGTGGTATTTTTAGAGGATGTAATTAATGAGGTAGGTCCATGGAGGCAAAAGCGATGAGATCTGGCGTGAGATTAAGTACTAAGGCTTCAAAGACGTGCCCTCAACAATAGCGGTAATACATGGACGAAAGCAAAAGCACTTAGTTCAATATGGACTAAGTCGTCCTGTAATATTTCTTATTCCTATCGATTTGAGTAGCTAAATCTTTTGGGATGTCATAACTAGCCGATGACTGTAGGATAAGGGATTTTAAATTGCATTGCGTGAATTCGTGAAAAAACATAATCATGTGGCCTACATAAACCTCGCCTCTCTATTGATTGCTTTGCTATGTAGAATAAGGGCAGTTACGATTACGAAATGAATTCATTTATTCACCGTTGTATCAATGTTTCCATAATTTTAAAAATAACTTTCCCTTTTTAGTCAAAATTTGAAAAAAGTTTTATATCTTCAGGCACAGAAAATCACCTTGATACAGTCATTATGTACGACTAATTCCAATGGGAATTCTCCTGATCTGGTGACTTAAATGGTCACCTCCACATCACAACCCTATTTCAAATCGAATTCCCTCTTATAAACAAATAACCTTACTGAAATGTAATGAAATAATTGACTTTGTAATTCCACACACTTTATTTAAAAACACACGACCCAGGTTTCGACGTTGAACGTCATCATCAGGTGGTCCTCATGACGTTCAACGTCGAAACCTGGGTCGTGTGTTTTTAAATAAAGTGTGTGGAATTACAAAGTCAATTATTTCATTACATTTCAATATGTTATGCAAATTCCACAAAGTTACGCCTGAGACAACAAATTTTAAAATAACCTTACATTTTTAAGCTACGCATCCAAGTTGCTGGATTTACTATTTTGGAATCTTCGTGCCCCTTTTTAACAATAAAGTTTTCTATGCAAAGCTCTTGAATATCGATTTTTAAAAGTGTATGAAACTTCTAAAAATGACAAATTTTTGCGAACTTTTGCTGTATTTCCCATGAAACTAATGTTTCCATCGTATTTCTGTTAACTGATTGCATTGTTTTCCTTGTAATACACCTACATGTTTACTCTCATTTATTTTAATAATATATTTGGCGGAAAAAAATATATAGTATCGAAAAATAAGTTGATTTCATAAAATCACCACTGAAGATTCTGTTCAGATTTTTAACAGAGCAATATAAAAGGCATCAGTATGATTCGTGTGATGCTATTCTTTGTGCACTGTTATCCTTAATTTTCATTCATAAGAAAGTAGCCACGCGCTACCATAAATACACGCTACATTAATATCTCGTTGTCAATTTTTCACTTTTACATATAGATGTGGATTAAATATAAAACAATTTGATGTATGAAAGATGCGTCAGATAGCAAAAACGGAAAGAGACAATTTTTGTCATTGGTAGACCCCGTGTTTTGGGAGTGTAGTTAAAATGAAGTCCTGTCATGTAAACTTAAAATAAAATTCATTTCATTAGCAGCACCAGGAGCATTGAGTCTCTCCAGTTTTTATCCAGTTCTCATCCTGTCATCCGTGAAACCGTGAACTGCTTTCTACACAACGGATGACGCAATTGCACCATGAATAAAATCGAAAAAATATTCAACATCAGCACGGCGACGCAAAATTCTGTACTTTAGTTGCATGAAGTGATGATTTAAAATAATCTAAACATTTTTGGGCAAAGGGGGCACCATTATTTTAGGTACCATGATTTCATTGGAAAAAATGTTGCTCTCCGGTTGTATCGCCTGAGCATATTCCCCTCGATTTTTACAAGTTCTCCATCTCCGCCGGAATTCGGCTCCAACGAAGAAGATGAGTGACTCGGTGGTCGGAAGTTTGGCGGAGATATATAGCATCCCATATGTACAGATTCGGCGGGAGATCTGATAGAAATTCAGCCTCGATTTCTAGTTTTTTTCCCTATTTAGTAAGAACAATATTTATTTAGAATAATTGCCCACATATGTACAGCGATATTACCATCTTGTTGTGGCACGTATAACCAAATATAATGTATAGAATTAGAGACGTATGCATACAAACATCAACAAGGACAATGGTAACAATATATTAACAAATGGTGAAATGAAAGGTTTTAATTACTTTTGGGAGAGATGAGATTGAGCTTTGGTGGTGAAGTTGTTTGAGGTTAATGAAAACGGATCAATGCTAATTGGAAGTGAAGTTAGGTGAGAGGTTGAAGAAAAGAGAGCATTTGCTGAGTGATACTCAGGGTACAGGTGTATAGATTGAGGATGTCTACGGGTAGGTCGAGACAGTAC